>NC_071286.1:49546289-49729027 GCF_943735745.2 Anopheles bellator
CTGTTTACAAAAGGACCCGTATGGCAGACACTAATTAGTGTTTTGACATGTAATTTGTCACAGATGTTGGGGACAGTGATGCCAACATAAATGGAAATAAAAACATTTCTCCCTCTCGGAATCACAAACAAAATAAAAATTCTCCTTACCTTTAAGCCACATCAGATTTTAATTTCCGACTATAGTAAGGCTGCTTTACAATATTCACAGTAACAACTCATTATAGCCCAAAAAGACTGAAGAATGCATGACATATTTAACTATGGCTCTTCGTAGTTTTGTATCTCGACTGTAAAATGGAAGAGTTGCCCAATAGTTACCCCACGACTACCACCACTCACGGACTCCGTGTCATCCTGCATAGTCCTGCAGACAATACCATACGGTTGATACGAGTGCTGGGACTAGCGATTGAATATCCGTTGAGTTGTGAAGGTGACGCCATACGTCCAGGATATACAACCCAGGAACCTTAAACAATCTACTAAGCGTAAAATAGATTCTATCTCATACTTCGAGAACGAACATTGGAGCGCGTCTAGCACTCTGCCTGTAGTTTGCTGTTTTCAGCGGGAAGTTTAGTGTGTACCCCTTTCAGTGCAGATCTTCAGCGCAGCGGATTGCATGGTGTAAGACGGGAGTGTCACTGCCAACACGACTTTGATTCGAGGGGCCACTATTACTGCCCCCTGTACAGAAGGATTCACTTCATGGGCCATATGCCGTGTTCACCTGGTTTTTTTTAGTAAACAAGGTCCTGGAGCGGCCCAGGCGAGTCTCACACTCCTAGTACCAGCCCAAACCGAGAGATGCCTTGACGAAATGAAGATATCCTGGCTTAAAACTGATAATCAACGGGAGTGAAACGGATAGTCTGTGATACGATACCAGATCGTGAATGAAAATGTTAATTGCAATCGGAGCCTGCGATAGCGATGAACGAAACTGTTTCCTTTTAAAGTACCATAAAGCAAGGAGAACCCAAAACTACCGACCATCAACTGAACATCAACTGAATGCTTCTCCTATTGCCCGAACAAAACGAGGCAAATAAAGTGAGGTATAAATTATCTTAAGTGTAAGTGAAAAGTGAAAATTTATTTTACGACTTTTTATTAGTTTCAATATCCATTTCAGTCGCCGGGTTGGGATTTTACTGGGATATTTATGGTCGAAATTATACGCATAAACACATAAAGAAGCCGTCGAGCCTGTGCGACGGCGACACGGTGCTGGAAATGTTGGAGATCCACAATTTTGCCTTTATCTTTTCTCCTCTCTATAAATTTAGGATTATTTATATTGATGGCTATAACGATAATTCCTAGACCCCGTTTAGAAAGCGATATCTCACATTCGTGCCCATTCTTTGTACACCAAACCGACCCATCAGTAGGCTGCAAATAAATACACACTGTAGCTTTAATGTCCCCTTTGCCATCACCATACACAGTGTTGGACCATCTCCATCTCTTGGTCGTATTTTATTTCCCTCGCAGCAGACAGCATCGTAACGGCGAATTCCTGTCTCCAAGCACCCGAAATCGATTGGGTGTAAGAAGAAGCAATAACATGACATAAATGTCGAAAATCGTCTTCAAATTGCTTAGTGGAAGGCACATCAACCGACCAACTGACTATCGTCCTACGTTTGTTCGTTCTTTGATAAAATGAGATTTCGGTGTGCCGGGCGAAATGGGAAGCTCACGATCATATAACGAAGGTGATGAAGGTGCTGATATAAAATGAGATCGTATCGTCTTCACATAAACACGGGAGCGAGTCGCGCGTCGCCTATTTTATGTGGAACGCGGGAGTTCAAGACCAAGTTTAGTTCACTAAAACTAACTCATCACTTTATTCAGCATTAGTAGCTGATGCATTAATGCTATTTAACATGTTGGTCAAACAAACCCATTTCGGTTCGGAAAATCAAAGAAGATATCTTTTACTTCTTTATAAAGCAAAGAAAACTTTTCTTTAATAAGTGAGAACTGATTTGTCAAATACAAATTTTATCATTTTATTTTTGCATCTTGTCAAAAAAATTGTATATTAAATATCTATTCGTTTTACTCAAAATATTCTCACTTCTAATAGTTTTCAATTTTACATGTACCGCCAATATATTGAAAATAAGTATCATGCCAAAGATCAACGGAATCAGACTACGAATCTATATATAGCTCCAATATTTTGTAGTTAATTCTATCAGATTATCAACTACCCCGCGATTTCCATGTAGATTAGATTAATTAAATTAGACGGTTTTAGTTTTCCATTAGTCGCATCCATTCTATTTTAATCCCATCCATGCTATTATACCGAAAAGTTGCAACAATTTTATTTATCGTGATCCTACTATTTACATACATGACATCGTATTGATCTTCGCATTCCGTCCGATGCGTTTGCAGGTCATACATTTCTTGGGCGCCGATAAATCACACTAACCTTCTACACCAAAAATAGGTCCGAAACATAAATTTTAATGAAACACACATCCCACCATGATCGAACCATCGGTCGAGGAAAAGAGATAGCTTTCTGTTTTCTCTAAAACAGTGTTGAACTGCTTTTTTTGAAAAATTAAATCATATGTAAATGAGGATTCTCGAACGGCCATTGAAAAACTCAGTAGCCTTTTAACATCCGTTTCGTAACCCAACGATCGTTCAGCTCGTCCGCGGTCTGCGAGGTTTCACGCGAGCGTTAAGATGAATCTCATACCGCCGAATGTTGTGATAAACAAACAAAACGAAATTTTAAATTTTCACGAAAACCAAATGCATTGCAAATGCATACACCGACCAATTCCAACACATTATACATTCAGGCAACGATTATCGCATGCAAATGTTCGATCAACAGTTTGCAGGCTGTATTAAACCGTATAGCAATAAAGAAACGCCTAGCATCGACAGTTGGAAAAGCGTGCTTTAAAATAAAGAGTGTATTAAATATTTATCATGCCGCAGTGACGATAAATCGTTACATGAAGTATTGAAGCAAGCATCCAGCAATAATTACCATTCAATTGATTCTCTGCTTTGCTAATAATTAAAAGTGCAAGCATCCCATTTTTCATAATTGACACCTTTGGAACTAATATCACCTATCGGACCTATCAGACGGGTAAATCTACTCGGTAAAGTACTACTCAGCACAAAGCGACACAAAGTAATCAACATTAACCACACATCATCAAGCGGAACCGCTGCTGGATTTCGGGTTTAGAACAAAATAAATGACTACGAAATCCTGCTGATTCATGACAGCACATCCATACCCTTCCCAGTTTTATTTTCCTTTTGTCGGATCGTTTGTGCTCTTTTTCTTTTTCAATTTGATTCAGTCTCTCTCTGTCTATACAGAAGAACCTTCTTCGCGCTCTTCTTTCTGTTTTCCGCACACCAATGTGCCATCCGATACGAGACCATGCAACATCAGCGCGCGTACACACCATGCTGTTCCACGCTGAAGCAATGCTCGAGCAGAATGATTAATGACGGTCCATTATTACTGTAACATTTCGTCGATAATGTTTTGGCTGTACAAATTAGTTCAGCATGACAATCGGCATTTTTTTACACAGAGGCCTGCCCCGACCGTCAGCAGCCACCGGAGGCGCGTAGGAACAATCATGTTGGGTGTGCACAGATATCGTGGCGTCATCATGCATTACCCATCAGCGGCTTGAGGACGATATCCGAGCACTGTTACGGATCACGACAAACACTAGCGCCATTAGTTATGTTTAGGGATGAACGAAACTTTTTTATGATGTTCTATTTCTGCCTAGTAAAAAATTTATGCTTGACGAACGGAAGCCTGAAGAAAAGTGGGTAAGTGTTGGTTTACTACATAATGTTTAGTTTTTTTTTGTTCCACTGAGCATTTCACATGGGTTAACAAAAGGATAAACATTCGTATTTTGTTAATATTACTTTTGATCAGATTATATTTTGTGACTTTTATGGTATTTTGTAAGTTTATGTTTATCTTTTCAAATTTTACTTTTACAGCAGATAGCAGAATTTTACTTCTATAGCTGTAACGTAATTGTCAGTGCTGAACTATATGACAACTAGGTCAACGTATTACAGATCACAAGAAAAGTAGGGCAGTTTATGTAAAACTGTTCAATATAAACAACTTTTTTATAAAGTATCCTTATGCAAATTCAATATCAGATACCTCATATTACTTCTATAAGAGACTCCTTTCCTAAGCTTAAAATGGTAAAAATATCACACCAAATGGAATGTAATTCTTGATTTACAACAACATCACATGAGCACCAAAACAACCATCGGCGGTGCTTCTTTTCCTTTATGGGCAGGTATTTTTGTCAACTTAAAGTCGATTAACACAAACTAAACTAAACAAACGAAGTATTTATAAAATTTGATTTTAAAATACAAAAACGGTTAATTAACACGTTTTTCTATATATCGTTGGAGTACAGTGTACCAAATTAGGAAGAATGTACTATAATTCAGATTTAACTGCTTCAAGCTGCTACCATACCACGTTTATTATTTCACTATTAATGCTAGTTATCGTTGAGGGCTAAATTAATGAATGCGTGGTTCTACAATACGGTTTGCTACCGTTTCGCTCGGATCAGTATGTAGAATGTCTAAAACTCGTCTTTATTCGCCGGGGTAAAATGTTTTGTTTCTCTTCGTTTTACTTCATGTCTTATCTTCACATCGGCATGTGCTGAGAATAGCGAAATCGGCTTTTTGAAGTTTGAAGCATGACGAGTGAAAAGGTCAAGAAAGAACTAAGTAGAAAAAGCCGGTCTGAAGGAAGACAACGAACAGGAAAAACGATGTGCGGCATTTCCAACATTTGCCGTCGTTCTCGTTTGGCCGTGCCTACAGAATGCGTGAGTGAGTGAGTTTGTATCTGTTTACAATACTGTTGTTTTGTGTTTCCCAAGTGATTGACGGCCATTTTAAACAATTTATACTACCGTTCCAGTCAACTATCAACGCTTGATTACGTCACTGGTCGGAACGAGCTTCAAAAGACGCGCTAAGATCGTTGATAGACAGATCAGCTTCTGTTTTTCCCTAACTCTCTTGTTGAAAAAAAATGACCAGCCAAGGCGGCTTGATCTTTCTTATCCGCAGACGAATTGATGAATAAATAGATGGATCGATAAATCATTAACGATCGATAAAAAGCCGATGGTTCCTGTGTAGTAGAAGCATTGTAGCGGTTGTAATACGACGAAATTGCAAATCGTTTCGCATTGACTGGGGCTATTTGACCGACAAACAAAATGCGAATAAGCTAGCAAAGCGAAACCGTTAGCACGTACATACAACCAGCTCCCGGATCAACTCGACGAAAAATTCGTGACTTTATTCATCTCACTTGATCAAAGATCCGCTCGTAGGCTTCACGTCGAGTGAAGATTGATGAGTATGAATAGAGTTTTCGTGGCAACCAGCAATAATCACACGGGACAGAGTAGCAAGGCAACAAAAAAGGATCGTATGATGAGCTGGAATGGTACAGTATGGCAAGTCCATAGCTAGAAACACTCACCAGGCATCATTCCATCCTTACATTAGGGGGTGTTTGAGTTCCAGCGCTCGAACACAAACTAGAAAAAAAGATCGCACACCATGGCCAGCAGGAAGGAAGCACGGAAAAAGGTTCGGCTTACAAACTTTTGTTGATTCAACACTCTCTCTTTTGGAAGCGAGAATGCCTGAAAGTGACACCCGAAAACGAAATGATTAATGATCTCGAGTACAGAATCTACTTTTCAGCCACGGCTCTTGGCTCATTGGTGCTTCTTCGTCGGCATTTGACAAGCAATCGTGACGTTGCAGAAACAGACGGCTCTTCTCAAGATAGAGCGCGTATGATAGAGATAACAAGCGAGTGAAAGCAGGCCAGGACGACGCGGCAGGCAACATTTGTCTTGAGTTTGCTCATTTTTCATCCATTTACTTCTGGTTTTCTTCATTCGGCTGTCAGATTGTCTCGTTTTTCTCAGCCTCAGTTCTCGGGTTTCCGTTTGTCGGGTGACAAGGCTGGGCTGGGATGGACGTTTTGACGCTGTTATACTTACTTTCAAAACCTGCCTGTTAACGAGATCCCATCCCCACGCATCACAGCTTGTGGAGCAGGGACAGTACTTACGGTAATGCTTTAATCAAGAACAAACTTCCGATTGCCCGTTACCGCTGCACTGCCTAAACAAGAAAACACATTATTAAACAAATGTTATTAATAGTTGTTGGACAAACTTAGATAATTTTCAAGATTCATGCAATATTCTTTTTATTCATCGATTCATAACATTTTTTCTAATTGTGTCTAATTTTTTCGCACGAAAAAAAATCTGGCAATCGTTATCAAGCTAGCTTACGAACAAGCCGCTGTATATTTCTTTAAAAGTACTATTTTTTCATAAAAAATGTGAACTAAAATCAAAAACATGAAGTGATAGTGAATGCCGGATCGAGCGCGGGATGGCCGCATTGAGTGGGCTACCCTCAGTGAGCCTCCCGGTGTACTTGGATCCAGTGGTCTCCTTGAAGATCTAAGTTTTCAGAAAGCCAAAAAATTATGAGAAGATCACGTGCAATGCTAGTGTAATGTAAAATTCGGACACCGGAGCCGAATTCATGGTTGAGCATCACGCCACAATATACAGCTGACTGGTCGTTGTCTCTACCAATGAACTTAACAACGTAAAGTTGAAGTTCAGAGACCAAAGAGTTCATAGAATGGGTATAATATTAGGTCTGCCAATTAATTCGTGCGGTTGTAAAATAGATGGCGTTACTCACTAAATATAATTTGATTTTTATGAAATATCTGTTAGTTACTGTCATTACGCATCTAACACAGTATATTTTTTAAAAGTGTAAACAACACCTTTATTAAGCATTTGAATATGTCAAGTTTTGTTCCTGGTAAAGTGTTTTTACGGGGATTACTTTAATATAACTAAAACTGTTACCGAAAGTCATCATATTGTTATGGATCTTTATTGTGAACATGCTCTTGCTGAGAGAACGTGTCGGATGTGGTTTGCATGAATAAAAAGTGGGGATTTGACCCAATTAAGTTATTGATGAACAATCCCGTCAACAACAATTAGAGTATTGGAAGCAAAGTGTTGGCCATAAAACGGCGAGAATAGGTTAAAAGACATAATAAGCTGACTTTTCAAAATGACAAAAAGTATTTGTTCCGTTACATTAGTAACGATTTGGCAACACAGCGGTCCACTTCTTATGAAAGTATTGAAAAATGGGTCTTTGATAAGACCACTGATAAAGATAAGAAGTTCTATTGACACGGAATCGAGGAACTAACGACGGACAATATTTTCATTAAGGCAGTCATACGTTTTGTTGTTGTAATTATTGTAGGTTACAAATTTCGAATAAAAACCGCACGAATTAATTTGCAGACCCAATATAAAATTTAAAAAATTACATAGAATAGGTATAATCTATATATATAAAAATGGTTGTTTGTCTGTCTGTGTGTACCGCTTTTTCTCCAAAACTACTGAACTAATCCACGTGAAATTTTGCACAACGTAGTTTTGTGACCCCGGATTGTGAATAGGAAAGTTTGACCCTCCCACACCTCCGGGGAGAGGGGGCTCCCATACAAACGTAACGTAACATAACGTCCCGAACGTAACGCCTCATACGTAACGTCCCATTCCAACGTTTTCGAGCAAATCGAACCAAATTCGGCAGTCGGAGGTTTTAGGGGTGGGGAAATGTTCTGGTGAATGTTTGAAACCCCTTCCCTCTTTAGAAAGGAGGGCTTCCATACAAAATCTTAGCTCATTTCAGGTTAACTCGGATAGTTTTCAAGAAATTAGAGCCAAATTCAGCTGGTGCGAGTTTTGACATGTGTCCAACGGGAAGCGGGAAGGGAAGCCGATCATGTACGTCCCCGCGAATCGCGATTTTCTGAAAAGGATGAGTAACGGGAAATGAAAAGAGAAGCCGATCGTCCGAAACTGAAGAATAGCGGGAGGCGGGAAGGGAAGCCGATCGGACGTCATCGAGAAGTCCGATCCTCTGAAACGTCGGATAGTCAGTGAGGTCATCGTACGTTCCGTACAGCTCGCTGTTGTAGCGACTTCTGCATTGTCCCTCCAGACATACTGGACCAAACACGTCACTTCACGACCACCATGTATGTTTGGTGATGTTATTGGTAAGGCTGCTGATGGTGGTGCCACTGTGAATTTGGTCTTGGTCTTGGTTTGGTTATGTGCAGACTGAGGTTATCCGCAGCTTGCTCGATCCCAATGTAAGCCTGAGCCACATCGCAGAGCCTTCTACCTATAATGTCCATGTCATCAGTATAGGGCAGGATCTGGTGTTATTACACCGGACTTGAAGTAGATAGTCCCAGAGGTTTCCACTCTCACTTCAGCACGATGTTGAAGAGGGGCAGGCTATGCCCTAGGGGATGCCCGTGGCGCAATCCCTTGGTGATAGCGGTGATATCTATCTTCACTTGCCTTGTGACGTTGGTCATGGTCATTCTAACAAGTGTGGTAAGTTTGGTCGGTATTCCGAAATTAATCATTATCTCATACAGTTTTACTCTGGCTGTGCGATCACATGCGCCATTATAATCGGTGACGAAATGGTAAGGCTTCTTAGAAAACACACTCCTCTATTCAAGAATCTGCCGCGTGGTGAGGAACTAGAACGTATGTAACTACGAAGGTCACTATTTATATTTCGGGAATTGGCAACACTGATGTCATGTGAGTCCACCTGATGGTTCCATCGTAAAGTTTGACATTTTTGACGACATACGTACTCAGAACATTTTGTCATACGGACGCTATTTGTTTATTTTATATTTAGTTGAAAGTTTCGTCTCGGCAAAAAAAAGGAACTGAATCGTGAACATTTTCGAGCGATGATTTTTTACGACTTTCGACGTGGATTATTACAACAAGAGTGCGTCAATCAACTTAATTTGACTTTTGGCGATGATGCTCCATCAAAAACCACTGTGTATCGCTGGTATAGTGAATTCAATCGTGGTCGTAGTTCGCTGTCCGACGAGTTTCGTGAAGGTCGTCCAAAATCGAATGTAGTGCCAGAAAACATCGATGCTGTGCACGAAATGATTAAGCAAGATCGTCATGTAACCTATTGTGAGATTGAGGCATCCCTAAGCATTAGTTCCACCAGCATATATGCGATTTTACATGAACACTTAGCTGTGCGAAAATTATGTTCACGTTGGATCCCACATAATTTGACAATCGCTCAAAAAAAGGCTCGTGTCGATCGGTGCAAAGAAATGCTTCAGAAATACAATCGCGGTGCTTCAAAAGACGTTTATAAAATCGTGACAGGTGACGAATCATGGATATATTCGTATGAGCCCGAAAGTAAGCAGCAGTCGACTGTATGGGTGTTCCAAGATGAACCAAATCCAACAAAAGTTGTTCGCACACGAAGCACTTCAAAGAAAATGGTGGCCTGTTTCTTCGGAAAAACTGGTCATATTGCAACAGTGTCTCTAGAGGATCGTAGAACAGTAAATTCTGAGTGGTACACAACCATCTGTTTGCCAGAAATCTTCGGTGAAATAAGGAAAACAAACAAGAGACGTCGGATTGTTCTTCATCATGACAATGCCAGCTCTCACACATCGGCTCAAACAAGAGACTATTTGAGCACTCAAAACATCGAATTGATGGGTCATCCGCCGTACAGCCCTGATTTGGCACCCAATGATTTCTTTTTGTTCCCATCCGTGAAGAATAAACTGCGTGGTCAACGATTTTCATCGCCCGAAGAAGCTCTTGAAGCGTTCAAAAATCATGTTTTGGAGATACCTCATTCGGAATGGAATAAATGCTTTGAAAATTGGTTTAAGCGCATGCAAAAGTGTATCGATCATCGTGGCGAGTACTTTGAAAAACAATAAAAATATATTCGCAGCTTCACTATTTGTTTTTGTTCCTATTCCCGAAATATAAATAGTGACCCTCGTAGTCGTGGCTGCAGAACTAGCGAGAAAATCTTATAGGCGGCATTCAGCACTGTTATACACCTATAGTTGCTACATAGTCGTCTGTCTCTCTTTTTGTGTTTGGGTTAGATGACGCCAAGATTCCCGTCACAAGGCATCAATTCGCTATCCCATACCCCATCTATGATTTGACGAATCTCGTTTTCGACTCTCTTCCGTTCATTTTCATGAGCTCGGCCACAATCCATTTGGTGCCTGGTGCTTTGTTGTGCTTCAGTCGAAGCACAGCCTTTCGGATCTCTTCGATGCTCGGTGGCAGAAGCAGATTTGTATCCGAGAGTGGAGCATATCCAACCCAATCCTGACTATAGTGATGGCATAGACATTGTAAGCATGCCATAGACTTATAGTTGTATGCGTCTCGTTAGGCTGCAGTGGGTTCGTCATGTCATGAGAATATCGATCGATGAAGGAGCCCGTAAAGATTTCCTGGGCCGTCCAGTACGACAGAGAGGTCGTAAACACCGTTATATATAGTTTAACGTTCGGTGTAACGAGTTGATGTAGACGCTCGATCAGTGGAGTTTTGTTTAAGCCGGACTATAGTATTATGATTCTCGAACTCGATCACGAAGTTCACTGAAATGTTCATTAATGTTCAGAATCGTACGCACATCTGAACTGCTATTTGTGTATGTGTATCTGTGTGTGCAATGTTTACAAAAATACACCAAAATGACAGTTCGTACTCAACGAGCTTGACAAGCTTTCACATTAAGCTATTTAGCACATTTCAGCACATTTAGCACTCGGAGCTTCTCTAATTGAAAACCGTGATCCCGACAAACGAGTTCAACAATCGAGAACGAGAACTTCACTCGATTCGACTGTACGAGTTTGATAATAGGGGGTAGATCTATATATATAAAAGAAAGTCAGCCATGTTGTTCGTCCAAATACCCATAACTCAAGAACGGCTGAACCGATTTGGCTGAAAATTGGTACGGAGGTAGCTTAACACACAACAAAGGCTTTAGGATACTTGTCTGTTCCGTCACAATGAATGTGCACAATGATTTTTTTTCATACTGAGACGAGACAGACAGAGTGCGCAACAGTAAACAACTGTTGGCTTCTCTTTCTCACTAATGCAGCGCCTCCTCCTCCCAAGTAAAAATAGCCCCCTACCCCTTTCACACGGACGCGTGAAAGGGGGTGGGGGCCATGGTTTTTCCCTTCTCGAGAAAGGCCAGACAGAGAGCGTCATTACGAGCAAAGGTTGAGCGAATTTTCAGCGAATGTCTCTCTTTCGTATGTTCTCGCGAGTCTCTCTCTTGCGATTAGTTTGGCGCTTCATAGTCTCTCTCGCGTTTATAGCCTTCACTCATTCTCGCGAAACTTTTGATTGTTACTTAGCTGTCATTTTTGTAATTGTCAAAATCTATTGAAAATCTGGCGGCATCATTGGCCGAATGAATGAAGAAGGAGCTTGTTGGTTCTTCGGCGAAATTGAAGCTGAGAACTTAGTCAACATTCGGTTTCGATAGAATGGCCGTTAGGCCACGCTAACTGTTTTTTTTTATAAACAATTGAATAAAGAACGCTAGATGGCGAACCATTATTGCCCCTGAGGTGGAAGAAAGTTAGCCAGTTCTGCTTACATGTCCGAAGTAGTTGTTCGCGATTTCGAGGGCAAAACTAGTTGTGCACAGCATGCACCCGATATACGCATCAACTGGTCGTCCTGAGCATGGTAGAAAAACCTGTCCCCTGATGTCGCCATATGAGCACCCGATACTACTTATTTACATACGCACTGTTGTTGTGGTGCAACAGCAAATGACATATTACAACGCTTCAACAAATTCTGTCTAAGTGGCCCATACCCTTAAACACAGTTATAAAAGTTGTTCGGCGAACAACCCTATTGATTAATGACCCTCCAGTTCGTCGTTGCGGTCCATGCCCTTGGCGATGGAGTACAGTAACGGGTAACAAGCGACAGCCGCAGCCACCTACTGGCAGCTATCTCAAGCCTCGTCTCTCTAGACTCTAGCATATCCAGCGCTAGTTTCATGTCGCCAACGAATGTATGCATAAATTCATCGCTCAGGAAGGCTGTGTAATGTCGCACTCTTTGGTACTTAACCTTCTTCCGTGATGCACAACAACAACAACAGGTGAGTAAATTAGCAAACACTTTATGAAATATCGCTGCTACCCGTACACTATTCCATCTGCTGCAGAGCTAATGCGGTGATGGGTGGTTGTGAAGTGGTTGCCGGCTTGTGAGCAGAAGGCGTTCCTCGCACATGACATGCGAATTCTTGAACACACATTTTGCCATCGTTTCGCTTGGTAGTGCTCGCACTTTACGTCTGCGCTTGCTATTTGGTATGCATATCGTGCATGATTAACGGCATTCTTTATGCTACTAGTCATGTCATGTTGTGTGCGAGCACGATAAGCATGCCAGGGCGAGAGGAAACTCAAGTCTGGCTCAAATGGGTCGAAATGGCCACCGGGGTTTTGCCATTGCCGTTCGGCTTTTCAACGAAAGAATTAATGGCTGTCAGAGCTGTCAGTTTTCCATTCGCCATACGAACTCTTCGCTATGTTCTGAGCATCGGCCAAGACGAGAAAACCGACACTACGTCAATTTACATCCAATCACGGCCTTTTTTCACAAATCACTCGAACGCAAATGCCGCATGCTCGGCGGGGGTAATGAAGATATATCGACAGATCATCTGGCGTCACATTGAACCGCACGATCGACTCCTCGCGGTGTCGCTGGGAAGAAACGATCGTTCATCGTTCGACCTTCCCATGCTCAAGTTCGCCACATTTGTTTGTAAGGCGCAAATGAACCGCAGACTACAGAAACTGTGGTCCTGTCCTGTATTCCAGAACCCACCGGAGTCGTTGGGTCGTTTTTAATCGTTTGTTCGATTTCACTTAACTCAGAATGACCGCGGTGCGATTCCACTTGAGCGGTAGCCATAAATAATGCGAATGAAGTTACAAAAGAGTAACAAGCGTAGATTATCTTGCAAGTCCATGGCATCGTGAAGGTCTGTCCATAATTAACACCCTCCGGTGGTTGGACCGGCCCGTCCAACCCGTCGCCGGACGGCGGTGATCACTCCATCGACATCGCCTTCGCCGCCGTCTTTCTGAGTGCCTCCTTAAGGTATTCAACACAAACATATAAATTAATTTATACTAATTAAAACCGTTATTAAAGCGAATGAAGTTTCTATTTTGTGGAACCTCTCGCCGGTGAGGAAACCAGCCAACAGAAGCGACCGATACGCCCAGCGGTGCGATCATGGTTGGCCGAAGAAATTACCTCCATCAGCCAGGAGTAAAAAAAAACAAATAATAAGAGTGGCCCTAGAGTTTCTCCGTAGGCCGAGACTACAAGACACACGGCGAGTGAGAAATAAAAAACGAAAAACCACATAGACAGCAAAAAACTGTCGATAAAATTTACGACACACCATAAAATACAAATATTTCACGTAATTTGATATTTCTCCAAGTTCATCTATAAACGTAATGAGGCAATTAATTATTCCTCTTTTATTGGGGAATATATTTTATTTTGTCATAAATAAAGACACGCTGCTGAGCTAAACGAGCCACGGCGAGCATTCATTTTGTGGCGCTGCTATTGCTGCTTCTGATGGTAGGTCCGCTCGTTTGTAAGTGTCTCTCTGATGTTGCTTTTGTACGTGTGACGAGACGTTGTACGTGTGAACTCGCAGAGGAGTGATCGAATGTTTGAAGGAGTTCACAAAAAACAACGCCAACCACACAGTGGACGAGTAGAAAAGATCGATTCGCGGCGGTATCGCGCGGTGGGAGTTAATGTTCATAGAGTTCGTTGTGGAGAAGCTGTAAAAAATGGGTGGAAACGTAAATGAACGACGATGAAATGATTGGTATGAGCCGACACCGACGAAGGCGATAAACTTAAGTAGTAGAAAAAACGGGATCATTCAAACGAAAACGGCTGTTTCCAGCTAATAAACCCCACCATGTGAGTTCGTCATGAGAATTGAAGTGAGCTGCTGAAAAGGTTCAACAGATCGAGTCTAACAGGCATGCTGTACTAAAATACGTAACTCTATAACTATGCTTCTCTATTCACATCAAAGTTTTTCCACTTGTTTGGCCAACAAGAGCTAAAAGAGTTGATAACTGTAGCGTAAGTTAAGTTTGTCTTAAAGAGATGTCTTAACGTATTACAGTAACATAACAGAAAGAGTGATATGGTTTTTTAGCAACATTGCTACGGCATCAATGCAACTCATCCTATGACATAAGATGAAACGGGCGATGATCAATTCACAGTTCCAGAGGCAGTTTTCATGATCTACGAGTAAGTGTACTTTCATGACAGAGGTTTGGTGGAAACCTGAAAAACCTTTTTTGCTTTGATTTTTCAGCTATTGAACCTTTAAAAATTACTCCTGCACTCATAAGCATATTCTAACGAATTTATTCTCAAGACGGAGCCAAATAAGTACTCTGGTCCATGGTCATTTTTTCACTTTTGTTAATTTTTTAATTCTTATTTTAATTCTTTCGTTATGTGCGCGTTGATCATTACAATATTTATATAATATCATTTATCAATCAATCGAGTCAAAAGAGGTTGGCAGTTTGCCTGCCAGAAGTAATAATGAACATCCTAAGTGGCGAAATAAACTTAATGAACTATTATATTTCACACCGCTGGAAGTCGTCTGAGAGCGGGCGGCTATGCTATGAATTTGGTCGCTAGATGTGGTGGACTTAAGTCGTACCCAAGACGCAGCGTTTTCTACTCGAATCACCACATGCGACGATGTTGCAAACGACGGCGATGAAACCTAGCGTGCGCTCGTGAATTGTGGATGAGATATCATTATTTGTCCCATGACAGCTCCTTCATACTTCTCGTGAACGAGCACCCAGAAACTTTGATACCTCAAGGCTCGGACCATTAACGGTGTGCGATAGGCAGTCAACGATTGGGTGTAATGAAATTCAGTTGGCAGTAGTTAGTAGCGACGTGACTGGAATAAATTGCACGTCGAACGAAACTGGCATGAATGCATTAGTAACGCGCTGCGCATTACTAGGCGATACAGGCGTAACAAACGTCTTCAGAGAATCATTCAAAGAAGACGTCCCGCTCAGTTCCAGGTGGATTTCGGCTCAAAACGAGCAGGTGGCTTCTCACTATGACAAGTTAACTAGTTGTTTATGGATGCGAGTCGACGATGTTGGGGAATGATGTTTTGTTTTTGGCGTGAAAAAAATATGCCAAGAGCTGCGACCTATGTTCTGGAGCAACGGTGTTTTAAAATCACTCCTTTGAACGTGCTTAATTTATACCCATTTTCCCGGTTTCAACCCGAACACCAAGAACGTGGCGTCAGACAGTCAGGTGATATCGAATAGAATAATAAATAAGTCAAGTGGCGTTATGTTTTAAAAAAGTATCATTGAAATGGACGGGGTGTGTTGTGAATCTAATCATACTTGTAACTGGAATTGTAACAAATGCTGGATTCAAATCACAACTTACTAGTGCTAAGGGCTGCCAAAGGTTTGAATGAAATGTACTTGTTGCACTTTCACGATGTTAACTGAGAATTAGCTTGGAACTTATGAAGCAGTAAAAATGAGCAAACTTGCGTTGTTTTTGACATGCAGGATTTAATGTATGGGAAGTTAGCAAAAGCTTCGCAATTTTTCCATAAAGTAAACTGATTGCAATTATTACTTTGTTAGCCTAGTGATACATTTTCGCCTCTGAATAGACGCTTGTTGTGTGAGCAAGTTTCCTAATAGACTCACCCCCACATACACGCAACATACTTTTACTACTTCTGCATCTTTTTTTAGGATTTTCCTCTTTCTGCCCGAGTAATAGTAGTAGTAGTTAGGTCCCGCGTTACCGATGTTAAGATTTTTTTCCAAGCAGTCTGCATGACAGAAATAAATTTTCTACCTCGTCGCTTATGGAGGTCCATTAATTCGGACTTCGTGTCAACCAACATCCTTAATCTCTTTGGTTGCGCTGACATGTCCTACCATTTGTTATCTTTGCGCCATAAATTGTGCATCTTACATGTCACTCAAAACGGTACTGACGTGCTGACAGAGATTGCCATTTTTCGCAGTACGGGCCTGCATTCCTGCAGGCGGTTTTTCGGTGTGTTTGGCGAGTAACTAACACAGGAACTCTTCGTAAATGTACAAAACTATTCTTACTCAACATCCTGTTTGTATATTCTTTTTTGTTCGAATGAGTTCGGGCGGTTTATTATTTTGCTTTAGAAAATGCCGTTTGACGATTATATATGTTTGACAATGAACCATGTTGTGAAATAGGGCTTATCTTTCGTTGCTCAAGTGACATAGCTCATATTTATAATATGAGCTATGTCACATGGTCAATGTGGTCAAAAAACGTTCTCGTTTAATGTTTTTCATTGCTTGAACTTTTATTTCAAAGGTTGATTTTTAATATTTTTTAATGTAAAACAATTTCGGTCAAATGTCCACCACGGCTGGTTTAGCAGTAGTCTATCCGATCGACCTATTATTGAGTACATTTTCGACTATCTGTGACCTCATCTCGGCAATGGCAATGTGAATTTCGGTCTGGCGGTCGTCAATAGTTGCTGGTTTTGTTCGCATAACATTTATCTTTCACCGCAGCCCAAAGATAATAGTTCAATGCTTCTTGGAGGTCAATTCACAACACCATTTCTGCTGATTATTCGCTGCCCGAAGATGCGGCGCAAACAATCGATCGTGGCTGTCGTTGTTTGGCAGGTAGCGCCATCCTGTTGAAAGCAAAGATCTAAGATCTCAGCTTCAATTCCACAAAAGTACCGATTAGCCAACATTGTTCGGTACCACAAATATTTCACAAAACATTTGTTAAGTTACTAATAAAAAAATATCCATGTTTGCGGCTTAAAATACTGGTTGTATTTTATTTATTATTCTTATTAGTTAGAGTTAATTTCTCGTGTGCAGAAATGGGTTTTGTAATAGTTGGCATTCTTAGAGGTTCCCATGTGATTTTTTTCAAGACTGTTGATATAACTTGTTATACACTTGAGAAAATTGATTCTTTTAATTTTTTAAGAGATATCGTTAAATTTAGTTTATCAGTAAAACAGTACTAACATTAACAAATTATTGATCTACAAACATGAACAGCGCTTCCGATTGATGACGCATATGAAATCTTTGGCACTCACAAACATACTGTTTTTCCATACACCAACACACTGTTCTCCGAATACAGCAGCTCCAACTCTCGTCCAAATAGGTCAGCAAAAACTTGCGAAACTATAGAAATGTGTACCTACTTTTGTTGCCACTCTTATTCTCGAATATTCCATGCAATAAATTTATTGCCTCATATGATGTATGATTATTATCAGATGGTTCCTTGTGAATAGCTCGACTTTAATGGTATCGTGTTAATTTATGCTTTTATTATGGCTCATATTTTATAGTAGATCGTTTCTCAGTGTAAAGCTACCATTACCTCGCGCTGTGTGGATTGAGTTTTTCTGGACGGTTTTAGCAAATATACTATTATACGTTGAGGTAATCAATATTATGAAATGTTACACGTTATAGTAGGGTACAACAGTAAGTATAAAATTATACAAAGCTCAAACATTCAGGAATGGAATTTTGATGACCTTTTAGTTTTGAGTATCGTAGACCTTCACAATAGTTATTTTAGAAATAAATGGAAATTATCAAAATCATAATTGGCAATTTGAAGTTAACGTTAAAAATACTAATATATAACAGTATCCAGAATAATTCATTTTCAGAAATCGTTAAGCCTTTAATTTTGATCACCTTTAATTGACTGAACGAATAATTATTAAGTTGAACAACGTTTTCGTAACGCGTCGTTGCTGCGAAGAAAAGCGCGCCAAAACAACGATGCACAGCGGCCATAACAAATTTCCCCGTTGACACCAACACACTAAGCAAGCGAAAACCATCATGGCGCCCGGAGTTGAAGCGCGCAGGTTCAGTAGCGCTCGGTGTTCAGTGTCGGATCGTGTTTACGATGGATCCACGAATACACTGACGGTGCCTGGTTCAGATGATGGAGCCAAAGTGGAAGAAACCTCGCCGAGAAAAGCTGAAACAGTTCAGAGTAAACGCTTCAGATGGATACTAGGACTTGGTGGCCCTCCGCATGCGTGCGTCTTGTTTTCCATCCGCACGTGCTATCGGATTAGCTGTGTTGTTCAGGAATGTCTCTTGTTATTTCAAGCTAACTAATTTCGACAAACGTTTTCGTCACCTATCGTTAGCGGCAATTGGATATAAATTGGAGCATTTCATCGTATATCAAAACATAACTTAAGTTAAAACATCACAACTAAAATTTAAACAGTGCTCTCCAACTATAAAATGAAATAAATCGTGTGAAATGACTTCGTAATAGTCGCGTTGACTTGCCGGAAGTAATTTCTACAACAGGTTAGGTAAAGCAATTTTTTACCCCAAATCGAATAAAAAAGCTGAATAGCCAAACAAAAAGACACATACTGCGAATAGCGACCATGGGACAATAGCGACAATCGAGTCTCAATTATGTTACTAATGTTGATTTGTCGGTACATAGCACGATTATTAATAATTCCAAACCGGAGCGATCAGAAAGTGAGCGCACACATGCGAATGACCATAATGACAAACTGCGGTATAAGCAAGCAATAAAGAAGACACAGGAAAAGGAACACACTAGCGGTCGAAAGCAAAACGAGCAAAAAGCAATATAATGGTTTAATTTGCATAACTTTAACAAAATGTAGATTTATGACCTCTAAAGTGATATAAATCTAGCTCAGGGGATTATATGGCAGTGATTTATATAGTTTTTATTCAGTTCGGCTCGGTTTTTTCTCCATTATGGTCCAGTCGGAGCGACCGTTGTGTAAAAAGTGATGAAAATACTGTAGAGTTTGCAAGAGAGAAGAGTTATAAAAAGCAAGAGAGAGAGCGAGAAAGACGCAATGCTTGGAAAGCCGATTCTAGACTGGCCTGGAGGAGGAGCTCTGCTAGAACCTTTTTGCGCTATGAATGAATGTGCCGCCGTGATTACAGCTGTATCATAAATCTTGGCAAGCACTCCGCTCCGGTGTCCGGGCGGCGATCCTGGGAGCAGTCTGGAACGTTGCCTCATTGCCGGTGTTTGTGCCATTTGCTGGGGGATTTCAACGGTCAGGTGTCGGTGGTTTTTATGATGTGCAACTGCATTCACGTAACTGAAATTAAAGTACTCAAATGAATTCAATTTAAACGATTGATTGAAAATGCGCAAATCAACTCACCAATCATTCGACCCAGCCACTACGTAGAAATATGGTTCCTAGGCGCGACCATGCGCATGACTAAATATATTACGACAAGGGGTAATAACCTCCCTATCAATGACTGAACTGTTAATAGCAGAGACAAAGTGAGATTGCCCAAAACGGCACCGTTAAGTAAACCGATTAAAAAATAAACGGTGGCATTTGAAAACGGTCATGGTAACGGTGGTAATTTCGGTTCTATTAGTCGAAGTTTTTGAACGATGGATCAGATGACAGATCATGACGCATGTAATCACAACTAACGCAATCGCTCCAACGAACGGCAATTTAATATTTCCGAATTCACCATTTAGGCATTTTGAAGATTCGGGTTGAAAATAATGGGTTAGGCATTGAACATATGAGCAGCTCTTACTTATCAAGTATATTGTTATCAATTTCCACTCGGTTGTCGAGTACATATTCTTATCGTTTTGTTTTCTTTACAAACACATTAATTATACACCCTGGCATGGTTAGAGGATGACGGACAGGAAGTGGAAAACAGAGAAATTGGGATAGAAAAGTGAAACCTTAGCCCAGCTCTGGCGTAACAGAGAGGGGAGAAATTATTAACGACCAACCATAATTTATACGTTCCACGTACGGCACGCGGCCGCCTTTCATCCAGTCTCAAGTCCGCCGGGATCGGTGATGAATGATAACAAATGATTCTAAACTAAACGTGTTGAGGCTGTCTCATAAATCATTCGAATGACGAGTGATGTCTGGGCTGACAAGAGGAAACGGATGGACTCATCTATTATTTCGTAACCTTGGAAAGGGATTGCAAATACACGTAGAGAAAGGCAGAGAGCCGTGTCGTGCATTGACGTTATGACGGAATCGGTAGACAAAGGAAGCAAGGTTGTCCTCCTGCTGGCGCTAAATGATCAATCAGTGTGCCATTTCGTTTCAGCATGGTGTGCTCATGGCGAAGTTGGTCAAATTAACGGTAGAAGTTACAAAAATAATCCACAAGAAAATCGAGCAACGACCTAGTCCTTAGTGTTTGGCAATCAAACGTTCATCGTCGTCGTCGTCTGGTGCTAGTGGGTTTAAAACAAACTGATTCGGTGAGAAGATCAGCAACTCATTAGCATGAAATTAAGTCGCACTCGCCTGTATCACCAATCGACCTAAAAATCAATTCGAAGTTAAATTATTGCCTAATAACAATGTGTACCGCTGGACCGTATCGAGCGTCGGAACCTTTTCATTGGCTAGTTTGTCGGCTAAGAGGATTAAACAATTTTCATAATCACTAGCTCCACTGGCTAACATATGGACCATAAATTGCTAGATATACTTTCGATCGGTTACTTTTCCAACGAACAGTGCTTTTGGATAAATTTAAAAGTGTGTTCACTCATCCCTAAACGACAGCAAACACCTAAGAAACCAATGAATCTACCACAAGTTCTGAAAGTAGAACAAGGTTTATTTAGGCAACGGAAAATATCTGTCAGGGGCTACATGTAGAAATTGAGCGAGATTACGTCCTGCATATTGGAAAGTAAAGTTTTTGAAATGTGTTAAAAGTAAAGTTTTTGAAAGAAACTGAAATGGTCTATGAAAACTCTGGCATATTTGTATATGCTATATTACAGTTATATATTATTTTCTGTCGTGATCAGCGTACAGCGTTCACACCTTGCTCTCTACATTATAACCAACTACTTAATCCCAACCCAACTATCCAACTTAATTTCACAAAACCCCCTTTTAATGTAATAATTGAAGGCAAAGAGTCTTTATACACTTTCAATATTTACGTTCATCCATTTCTTTTGCAACCTTCCAAAAATAAATATTCCATTATTACACAATACTAGCAGGTCCCGGCGCGCTTCGCCACGCCTCATTTCATCCTTAATTCTTAACTATCCGGCGTTTCAGAGAATCGGATTCCCAGATGACGTATCCGATCGGCTGCCCTTCCTGCTTCCCGTTGGATACATGTTGGATTCAGATACTCACACCATCTGAATTTGGCTGAAATTTCTTGAAAACTATCCGAGTTTAACTGAAATGAACTTAGATGTTGTATGGAAAACCCCCTTTGTAAAGAGGGGAGGGGTTTCAAACATTCACCAAAACATTTCCCTTTCCCCAAAAACTCGCGCCTGCAGAATTTGGTTCGATTTGCTCAGGACGTTACGTATAAGACGTTACGTTGCGTTACGTTTGTGTGGAAGCCCCCTCTCCCCGGAGGTGTGGGAGGGTTAAACTTTCCTATTCACAATCCGGGGTCACAAAACTACGTTGTGCAAAATTTCACGTGGATTAGTTCAGTAGTTTTGGAGAAAAAGCGGTACATACAGACAGACAAACAACCATTTTTATATTAGGTTGGGGCAAAAGTAATCGACGTTTTTCAACGACGATCGGCGACGGCAGATGCCTTTTGTGATCGATATCGATATCGATATCGATATCGATCGATATCGATCTCGTGAAGTATCGATCGTACAGTTTCAAATTTACGCTCGTTTTAAAGCTTATGCTTATGTAAAACTTATGCTTTACAAACAGCAAATGCTTCCACTGTTTATTGTTTGTTCTAGTCGTTTGTGAGTTAGAAGGTGTTAGCAATGGAAGTTACCATAGAGAGAATTGTGTACACTTTACAGTTTCTTTGAAAAAGGCGAAAATTCAAGATAGGTTGCTCAAACTTTGCATGATGATTATGGTACCGATACTCTAAAAGCTAACTACGTGAAATTTTGGTTCCGTTGACCCGTTTCAGTTATTTTTTGTGTTAAAGATGCACCTCGCACAGCCAGACCCGTTTTTGAAAATGTCGCTAAAATCACAGAAGTAATCAAAGTTGAGCGGCATGAGCATCGGCCCGGGAGCTAAAGATCAATCATCGAACAGTTTAAAGCCTTTTGCGCAAAGCTGGATTCACACAGAAGCTTAATGATTGGGCGCCACCCTGTTTACAACAAAAACCATTATGGCTCGAATTTCCATCTGCGCAATTTTGGCCAAACGGAATGAAATCGTACCATTTCTTAAACGGATGGGCACTGGGGATGAGGAATGGGATTGATACGATAATACCGTATTTTTCCGTGTATAACGCGCACCCATATTTTACGAGAACAAAATTGGAAAACAAATTTTTTACTTTACATTTTTCAGATATGTGATATCCAACAAATATCAAATGATAATAATGTATTACTCTAAATACTCTATAAATATTCTAAAGTAGACTAAAGATAAAATGCGTATACATTGCAAAAGACATACTAGTATTTTATATTTCGTAATAATCTTCAAACTCAGATTTACTGCTGTCTGACAAATTCAGATTCTCTAATTGCTGTTCAATGTACTCCTCATTGTCACTCTCTGAAGAGTCCTCATAAATTGCGACATCTTCAGATCCATGCTGATGCCACATTTTTTAAATGATTTCACAACAACTTCTGTTTTAACTCCCTGCCATGACTTAAAAACGATATTGTATGGATAATTATATTCCTAACAAGTGTTTCATTTTATAATTTATTCAATAATACTATAGAATATGTACCTAAAAGGGCACATTTGTATGCTTGGAGGAGACAAAATGTTTACTACCCTTGTATAACGCGCACCCAGATTTTAGAGCTAAAAAAATTGGGAAAAAAGTGCGCGTTATACACGGAAAAATACGGTACTGTGTGAAAATGATCGTGGTATAAGCTTGGTGAAGTAGCTTAACCAGTAGTATAACCAAAACTAACGGCCAGGAAGGTTCTACTGGGTATAGGGGGGGACTTGAAAGGAATCATTTATTATGAGTTGCTAAATTCAGATCTCTCCTGTCAATAACTGCACCGTTCGAAGCTAGCGATTAATCAGAAACGACCAGAATCGGCCAACGGAAGAGGTTTTGTATTCCATCAGGACAACGAAATGTTACGCATGTCTTTATAGACTCGCCAGAAAGTCTGGGAGCTTGGTTGGGATGTTTTTAATGCATCCACCGTGTATACCGTTCTATAAAAGATCCATTATAACGGTATTTTCGAAAAGGAGCAACACATTTTTTTCAACAAATTTTCCAAGAAAACGGTGCATTTTTGACGCAAATCGGAGCATTGGAAACCTGATAAATATAGTTTTGATTTTTCACCTCAAAAATAAGGGATTTCTTTTTAGCCAACCTAATATATGGACTTGATTTTTCCGTTCCAAAAACAAAGAATGAAGTGACAGATTGAAATGAAACGTCATACACGTTCATATAAAAAATGGACCAAATACAAAAAATAGGCTAGTAGCTCTAGCTAGGTAAAAAAATAGGATAGTTTCTCTGATATTGAACCGCAAAACTTATTGAATACCCCAGCATAGCGGTATAATGAAATTTGAAAGGATATTGAGTACACTATACTGCGTTATAAATTGAAAACCTAAATTGAATCTGAAAACCAAGAAGATAATTTAGCAATTTAATGATCAAATATACTATTAATAGTACTAACACTCGATATGGTCAGTTGTATCACACCAAGCTCCCACCGATCCAGAATATTTATTTCACCATGCTATCAGATTCAGCTGTCGTAAAAAAGTGCAGCATAAACATTTTTTCGGTGGTACAGCCTTTCACAATAAAAAGGGGAAAAATAAATGATGAAAATAATAAATGCCGCTCAATCCGAACCAACCAACCCTTTATTGATCATTATGTGATAATGTTGTGTGCAACCATTAAATTAAATCTAGAAATTAATCAAAACTAGAGCTATCTAAGTGGCCCGAAATTTGGATGACAATTCCATAGGATTAATGCTTTTGTATAACCGTAGATATAATAAGGTAGGACCCTGAATTATGAGCTTGATTAATTACACAATATATACTAGACAAGTGCAAGCGTACTTGAGAAAAGTAAAAATAAATAACATACAGAACTTAATAAAGTTCGTTTCGTTGTTCATGAAAATCATTATGGATTGAATGTTATAGCGTAATTAGTTTTGGCTTAACAGTTTAAGCAAGGTCGAGTTTATTCATGGTCTCTTAGTCAATTTTTAGTCATTAAATTTCGTTTATGTACACATCTGTACCATCTTCAGGTTCGGCTTGCTGTATCGTTTACCGTCTCCATTTTCGGCTTGTTTAGAAGCTGCTTTCCGGCGCCCGTATTTTAGCCGCCAATCGACTGGTAACATGGCCGGCAGCGTTTTATAGAAGAAAGGAGTTAAGCTTGAAAGACATGTACGTATAGAAGCCTGAGCGGATCAAAGAAGGCCGCGCACACCATGCTAATGTAAACAACTTTATTTCATTCTCACTTGGCATCGGAAATTTGATGGAATGCGCATATGATGTTTGTGCTGGCGGCGGCCTTAAAAGTAAACTGAAAAAGTCGCTGCTTCCAACACGCTGTTAAGCTGAGTACACACGTAGCTACGCGCAGGACACATACATATGAACTCCCTGCACATTGTAGTTCTGTACAATCTCTGACTCTATCCCATAACTCTGACTTTATCCACAACTTTATCTCATCGAAGCCTTTTTTCGAATCAATAATCAACCCAGCCAACAACTCCCGCAACCAGCACAGTTGGAACTGCCCCCTACTGCTCCAATATTTGAAACCATTTTGAAATGAAATGAAATATTTGAATTGAAACCAGTAGACCGCCGCAAACTGCAATAATTAAATGTCCGATCTGTAAACATCGGTCAAATTAAAATGAATTTGAAGTTGAACATGTCAACATAAATTCGCTCCGAATGAACATCTTCTAATGGAGTCAAAAGAACGTTTAAAAGTTGTGAAAACTTGTGAAAAGTTCAGAAGGACAACAGATACGCAGTCGGAGGCGGAATCAATAAACAGATAACTGGTCATTTCGGCGCCCTAAACAGATCATGTTTTGACAGATAAAGTTTCGCTTCTGGGGTGAAATGATTAACACCCACTGGGTGTGAACGATATTTCACAGAACAGTGCTTTTAGGTAGAGCGGTTATTTACTCGGAGATGCAAGAAAAATTATTATTACCTTTAAACGTATTGCCACCCTACAGTAGAAACATCACAGCGTCCGATCTCCATTTCTTTTTTTCCAAAAGGTGTTTTTTATAGTTATCACATCGAATACTAACAAAAGAATGTGTATTTTGTGGCCCTGATGGAAGGAACTCATACTTCTTAAAACCGCTGGCTAATAGCCTCCCAACCTATCGTCCCATTAACAAGGAGTTAGGTTAAGGAGTCTAGCCTTGTGAGAATTCCCATTTTATTCATTGTATTGTAATTTTGGACACTGGTTTGGTTTGGACTGGTT
Source organism: Anopheles bellator (assembly GCF_943735745.2). NCBI lineage: Eukaryota > Metazoa > Arthropoda > Insecta > Diptera > Culicidae > Anopheles > Anopheles bellator. The sequence continues at coordinate 49,571,997 of NC_071286.1, forward strand.
TGGACACTTTACTGTCTGAAACAATTACAAAGTGTATTAAAATTATATTTCATGTGATCCTGTGGGGTCTTCGCGTACAGTGTGTACAGCTCTGTTGTAGCGGATTCTCAATTGTCCCTACACACATTTTCTCATTGTACGGGGTCAAAATCAATCTGAACATCTTCACGGACGCGGCTAACCGGGTTTTGTCAATTTTGGACCGAGTCCATGTCCGAGGACCGGACCGAGTTTGGAGGTTCGTATGTGAGTACTTATACTGATTTTGTTTAATCCCAGCTGACTTTGCGGTATTGATGTGGGACAGGCGGACATTGTTTCATGAAGAATCTACATATTTTTCAAATCTTTGTTTTAAATTGCTGGTTTGATGTGGTTTGATCAAACTTAGCATTTTATCTCTAACTGCAGGGTGTTTCAGTAACGACACAATTTTTCATTTGGTTATTAAAAAATGGCTGAATATTTTTCAATGGTTGAACAGTTGTTTGAAAGGTCGCCAAATCATTCGTCAAAACACACTTCTCATTGAAGCTCATTTCCACCTCGGTGGCTATGTTAATAAGCCGTATTGTGGTTCGTAAATTTCACATATCGTGCAAGAGAAGCCAATGCACCCACAACGAGAGACTGTTTGGTGCCGACTTTGGCTGATTGATTCTTCGGCGAAATTGAAGCTGAGAGCTTAGACGGCATTTGGTTTCAAGAGGACGACGCTACGTGCCATACAGCGACAGCCACAATTGATATTTATGTTATGCGAACAAACCAGCAACTTTTGACGACCTCAAGACCGAAATTCACATTGCCATTGCCGAGATAGGCCATGCCCGAGATCACATTGCCATTATCGAGATTTCAAATAAAAGTGCAAGCATTGGAAAATGTTACGCCGTTTTTTATTATAAATATGAAATATGATTGAAAAAATATGTCGTTACTGAAACACCCTGTAGCTGACCCGACGAACTTTGTTCCGCCACAGAGGCGTTACGCCCATGATTCTTTAATAGGCTTTTTAGACTGTTTAGGGCTTTCTTTATTCAGTTAAGCACCTTGGGATACACAACATTTTTGAGTTTTTTATCAGGCACAGAAAAAAACAACGCAGACGGTCTTCCGATCTTTTTCATACCAAAAATCATCGCTTCCATATAAAAAATCTCCGCTTCTATACCAAAAATCACCGGTTCCATATTAAAAAGTTTTTTTTTCAAACTTTGACCATAGACAAAAGTTAACATAGTTAAAAGTTAAGCTATAGTTAACCATAGACAAAACTACGTTTAACTGTCATTTTATTAGCACTTTTCCACTTACTCGTCTTTGGCGTATTGTTATTCAGTTTCCATGATATAGCGCGTTTTATGGTGACTTCGCGGGAACGCGATCGGCGATCACGAAGCGGAATAACATGTATCCAATTTCCGTCTCGTGGTTCTTAGCTACCCACCCTCAAATATTCAACCGTTCTTGAGTAATAAATATTTCAACTAACACGACTATATATATATATATATATATCCTTTTTTATATATATATAAACGCATTCAAGGATGAAAAATTAGTCGTTTTTCGATATTTTGAGGTACTTCAACGTACGAAGTTAGACAATGAAACATAGTTATTACTTTTTAATGGATAGTCATAATCAAATAACGAATTTCTGAGAAAAACCTTATCACTTATTGGTGAAAAACTACAAAGGAATGACAATTAGTTGAATTATTCATCAAAACTCATTTCGATATTACCTATTTCGTAACTAGTTGGCGTCCTAACAAGTTGGACATCATAATTTCCTCCTTGCCAATTGAATCGCTTCTTCAAAACTGTAATTGTCTATCACTAAATTGTTTTCCATTCCAATTATCCTGCATCGCCTTTGATGTTGGGACAAAGTTCCTCTAAGAACATCCGTACTTTAATTGGGATCGAGCTCAAATCAACATTGTCGATGTTTTCAATCTTAGCACTATCGTTGTTTACTTTAATGAAATTACTTTTGTTTAACTCTCACACTTTATCCTTCATTTTCATTTCATTTTACAGAGCCAAAATTGCAACTAAGAACAATGCTAAATGCTAACCTATATGTTCTTCTTCTTATTTGGACAATAACCGCTGAGCGGTCTAGGCCTGCACCAGAGACATTGTTAATACCCTCTCCTCTCTTCTCTGCTGCTATTCGCAGTTCGTTCGTTTTTACGATCGGCTTGTTATAGCCCCGCGACAACCCTCCCCTGTCACGCGGATATCGGGAATCGAAACCATGGCGTCCGGTTGAGTGACAACCGGTCCAGGGATTCGAACCCAGGCCAGCGGCAACGAGCGTTACGAACTGCTCTATCACCGGGTAACTTCTACGCTATTGACATTATTTCTATAAAAACATCGATTTTTCTATTCCGAATATAAAAACCAGGTTGTACGCTATCCTTAAATACTGTACTTTATCACACAACGGGTGTACAAAATGAGACCTTTGTCAATACGATAACTACGTTCCAAATCAAATTTCTCATAAATTGTTCGACTCTACGTGACCGTGATGGCAATTCTTCGCTATCCAGTGCTTTCTATAATTATTCACTTTCCATTTTTCATATTCTCCAAGAACTGTTTTTTGCGGTGACTGGCAATACTTATCAGGTTTTGTCATCCTGCATCAGAATTTGCAGAATTTTTAGTAAAATACTCAATCTTGTGGGTTATGACTGCTGGCGAGTATTGATTTACCGGATGTTTTTCGGGAAGAAGAAAATGAATGAAGAGGAGTAAATTATGGTTTTTGATGGTATTTGTTTAAAACAACGCTAGGAGAATCCAACACCGCTAAACGCTAGTCAATCATGAGTATTATTCCATATTATTAGAAAAAAAAGTTACATGAACATGTAGAGCTGTTGAAAAATGTACTAACAAATCTGAGCCATCGGGTAAAAGATGCAAGAGTTATGGAGTTTGTTTTGACGCAGCGTACACTATAACCAGGATTCGTCCATAAACTAAAACCCTCGCATTAGGCTATTAGGCAAGCACTTCAAACGATATACGACCAGCACATTGTTCATACGTCTCAACTTCTCAGTGGCAATTTTGGCCGTTAATCTTACTTTTCAGCCATCACCGGGCGCCTCTACAACCTCATCTGTCTGTTATGTGGTTGGCGCACAGGAAATAGGCAATAAATTTTACACTAATTCGGTGCATAGTTCAGTGTCGTGGAAACGAATATCCGATTCTCAGAATTCTCGAATTACCCGGTTAACGGATGCATGGGCATGGATCGTGGTTTTCCGTATAGAAGTTGAAACCGGAGAAATGACAAATGACCCGTTTCGTTTGCTGCTTCTTGTTTTATTTTTCGCTTCCACACAAAACAAATAAGCAAGACGACGACTGTAATATTACAATTGCGCAATGTTTTCAATGTTAAAACTCCTCACTAAATACCGCAATGCACAAGAAAAAGGCAAAACCTACAAAATTTAAAACCATATTTTTGATTTGATACAAATCTTAAAATCGTACAAATCGTGCAAAATCTTAAAATTGTTTGGTGCAAAAATTCTTATTTGCAGATCGACCGAAACTTATACATTTTTCTAACTCCTGTTTTGACAATTCTCTGTGTCTAGCTCCTCTAGCTTCCAACATTCTTGTATCCAATATTGGTTGCATTTTGAATCCGTTTTTGTCTTTTTTCGGTCGTTTACTTCTTCAAAGTCGCGCAATGATGAGCGCATCAACAACATAATAACAACAAAATCCTGGCAGAACAGTGGCTGGCCTCTTTGTGTCATGTCGTAGTCCCCGTCTTTCGGAATGACAGATGCGATCCGTTGAACTCCACTTGCGCTTTTGGATAAAATTACTGAGCCGTGCTACTTCGTCCGTTGTGCGTTCTCAGAAAGGAAAACAGTTCATTTTAACATACGCACGCATGACACATGACGGTATAATAAATCACTAGCTCTCAAGTACTAGCAGCTCCTCTATTGCTAGTTATTGCTTAGTTACAAGTTCCAGGGCTCGTGAAGGAATACAGCCAAGATAGTCTAAGTTGGAGTAACTTGTTATGAAATTCTGAGTCTTATTTTTGTCTATTCCAAATGTGTTTTGAATCAACTTGGTTTTGTTTTCTTCGTCGTTCGTCGCCTCTGTTCTCCATTCATAGAGCAGACACAGGGCGGATGAGCTCTATTTCTGTTGGTATAATTTGACATTGAGTAAGTTTCTGGCAACTGCAAAGCTTATCCGCCGTCATGGCCCAAACAATTTATTAATCGCTGTAATCCTTAGGTGACTTTTTATGTTCTGCACAATCATCACTTCGTGGCTCCTATATTCTCAATTCGAAATATAACAAATTAGTGGGCAAACGTATATTTGTCACTTACAGTACTTCTGAATAGCCTAGTTTTTTTTGCCATTGTACTATATATAACTCGTCAAATTGTTTTGATTTACACAACGTATAGAACTAAACTATGGAATAAATATGGTGAACGTCATGGCGGCAATGCTTGAGAGCTTCCTTCTAGTCTCGTAAATCATTAAATTTTATCTCCATCTTTTTTCTTATCATGACCTAACGCTCATATTTTTCCATTCATCAGGTATTACCTTTCCCATGCACGCTCCCCAAACATGTAAAATCCTTCACAGATAGGTATTCTTTTCCCTTCTTTAAAACACGATGCTTGACGCAAACAGTGAACATTTGTTTGGGCTACCGGAGACCAACATCGCGATGAATGTGTTGGTAAAATGAAAAAAGATAAACAATTTTGCCCCAACCACGTCACATATTTGTTGTCAGTCGAAACGATCCGTGTTTGAGACACGACGATTCGTGTCCACCTTGCCGCCTGTGCCCTGTGTGTACCCCACTTTCTTATTATCTACTTAAAATGGGGATTAATAATTAGCTTGATGTAACGCATTCAACTCCCTTATTCCACAATACTTTTTTATTCAGACGTACGCCAAAAACAATAAAAAAATATGTTGTTAGTTAAGTTGTTGAAGAAGAATTATACTACGAAACGACAGACAGCTAGTTTTTCACTCCTAAACTATATTGTTTTTCTTTACCTATTTTCAATATTCCACCACTTTGCCCAATAAACTATTATTGTCTATAATTAAGGGTCAGTCCTTCTTCTAAAAAAAAACTATTGTTTGCCTTTTAATAACTTAATCCACGATTCGAGTTTTTAGAATGTATGTTTCATGTAGTACATTAGTAATTAATCATCTACTTTAATTCTCAATTGACTTACTGGAATTTAGACTCAACTAAAAGGTAGATCGCGATACGTAGATATAGTTCCGTTTACTTCTATAAATGCTGTAGCAACATGAAACAAAACCTTTTCACATACATATTTGCCTTCACTATTAGTTAAGTGGATACTCGTATACAGATTTTCATCAATCTATATATCTATAATGACTCTCGTCGACTCCAGTTTTATTTGTCGTGAAACTGGGAAAGTGATAAATGCATACTATTATATGTTTTAGTCATGGGAGTTTGAATGCATGGCCCAAAACATTACTAGGCTGCATATCTTACATTATTCCCGTTATAACATATAGCATGACATAATTTCAACCAATCACGAAACATCGTTTTCGTCACATTTGGACGGTAAAATCGTTACAGCATTAAGGCAACCAAACGTTATAGTTAAACCAAAAGGTTACGGCACTTCCCATTATATTCTTCCGGCACAATATTATAAACCAAACCCTCTGTATTATTTGACCTTGCCAATCATCACGGGAAGTCAAATTTTTGCAGTTATCAAATCCTTTCTAAAACGAACAATCGCGTCAAACTGTAACAAAACTATACAATAAAAACCAAACCTCATTTTATCGACCGCTGAAGCCGGATGACTTATGGTGTTGATGAAATCGAAAGGGCTAATTTATAAAAGAATATGGTCGCGGCACAGCAGTAAGGCACGTCGGCGAGTAGCAGACCCGCGGAGCGAAAAAGCAACGCTAGGTAATAATTTATATGCGATATTGAACCATAAATCATTCAATTCTTAACGCTCAAACTCGGCCCAGTATAATGACGGGCGGAAAAACATGCACAAATAAATCTTGATTATTGTGTAGCCCGAGAGTTTGTGCGTGTAGAGAGTGCGTTTTGCCGCCAAACTACGTACAGCATAACCGTGGTCGCGTGTTTTGTGTTCTCCAGGGAAGTCGTAAAAGTCGTCGTCGTAAAAGTGGGCAACTGCTCGCGCGAGATGAAATGCCGGCGCATAAACGTAATCAAGTTTTTAAAATGCTCTGAATGTAGGACCGGATGGTTGGTAATATCGCGAAATGCACATTTTACTCCGCCTCGGCTGAGTTGAGCGAAAATAGCGGCAATGGTGGGCCAGGTAGCGATGGTGGTTGGTAGCGCTGGTTGAAAAATCTCAAGAGCAGAGGCGATAAATCAAAGTGAAGGACAAAATTAAAACCGCTACGTCAGCGCTTGAGGCAAATTTCGCCACACTGCCAGCGATTGGAATGGACTGATGCATGCACCTCGCACAACGGGAACTGGAGACGCTAATAATGGATAAAAATGTGTTCTCTGTGTTTTGTACATGCGTTGAATTATCATTAGTTTAGCTCCTACATTAGATGGCAAAGTATAATTTTATGCCTCGTGTTTTTTTGACAGGCATTGTTGACTAATGACAGCCATAACTATTTTGTAACGGGTGTTTTACTTATTTATTGGTCTTCACTTACTTATTTATTGGGGCTTCAGCAACATAACAACAACAAAATTCAGATTTAATATACTAGTCTACGGGTTCTTTCGCTTCAGATGTTCTAAATACTTCATACTTCAAAAAACGACGAGCATTACCGACAGCTCTAACAACGGAGGATTCACGAATTAAACAATGTAATATACAATATAACATACAATTGTTCAAACATTTTTGTACAAAGTCGTAATATTACATTGAGGAAAGTGTTTCGAACGTTTCGACAATCGATAATTTTTGAACAGTGTTTAGCAATCATTAGGAAAACTCTGTATTATAATAGAAAGCATTTGGTTCTACAATTTCCTATTATTTTTCGCTTCTTTTACAAAATATTGATGCATGTTCCACTTTTCCGTGGAAAATGCATGCACTGCACTACCCCTTGAAAACCTGGACATTCGTTACACTATACAAAAACCTACCCGGTATCAGTAGTATTAATTATATGAAAATTGTCACTTGTCAGTTTGAGGGCTAATAATGTCGGAAAATTGAAACATACTGAATGTGAACATATTGAACTTAAGTTAGTAATATATTGTACTCAAACTATCGTAATACTAATCGTTGTTAATTATTATTCCTAAGAGCAAGGCTATGGCAAGAAACTTGTGAGAATTGCTGAAAACATCAAATAACAAGGAAAGTTTAAAAAAATTTCTTAGTCGTTTATTAGAAAATGGCCTTTTGTGCCACAATGCGTGTGAGTGAGTTAGCTTTGGTTGGTATGGGCCCGACAAGCGAGTTTGAAACCCGAGTGGTGAACGGCAAAAGGTAACACGCTTGAAAGGAAAAGACAAATCACACCAAAAGTTAATTGCTGACAACCTTCACTATCCACAGCACGGCGTTGCAGCCGCTTTTTGTCAGGGGACATTTTTCCGAGGGTTCACCGTCCATTCCGTGGCGGCCGACTTGGCGCCCCAAAATAAAACGCCAGTCTGTTAAAACATCGCCGAGGCAAAACGACACACCGCACCGAAACAGCCATCCCACCGTGCGGCGGCTGCAGCCACCGTTTGGTGGCATTACTGTGTCTCTTTTTGTCACCCAACGAGACTGTCTGTCATCTGACATCCCCTCGCGCGCTCTCTCTCTCTTCCTCTCTCGCGACGGCAGCCGACACTGCGGGGGGAAGCACACCAATTGGTGTGATTAATAGGAAACGCTAGCGACAGGTGGCGACATTAAACTGACAACGAATTATATACACAACGATTCTATGACAGGGGCAAACAAACAAATAAATCTTGATATCATCCATTAAAATAATTCACGCGATAGCTTCATTAATAACTACGCCGTGGCCATGTCGGAGTTTAGTTTGACCGAGCACTCTGATCACCGGGCACAGGCCTTCAGTTTCCTGGCAATATCAGCGACAACGAAACGCTCCCTACGTACCATGTAGACACAAGGGATGCTAAGTTAAACTGCTGGATGCTTATCATCACGAGTTATGAAGGAAATGTTAAATTTATGACCACCGCGATAATGTCTGTTTTGAATTTTACTCGATCGTATGGGGTGCTGGGAAGTCGGGCAGCCACATCGCAAACTGTCGGATCGAAAAAGGCTTCGCAAGCTCCAACATCTGAAAATCACACCATGAGCTCGCGCTACGGGACGCACTCTGCGTAAGGTCCATTGCACTGTGAAACCGTTCAAATAATTACGGCGCAATCCATTTCTCGAAGATAAAAAAAACCGTTCAAGTGGCAATCATGACATAAAAACTCGCGACTGACGACGAAAAGTGAAAACGAAAAACGGTCACCTCAACACGATCGACAAGATGAGCAACGCGCTCAGCTGGTCATTCTTCGATGCACCGACATAACCGAAAACGTCGTGAAATCCCCAGAAAAGATAATATATTATATATTAAATGGCATGTTCTAATGCATTAGTTAACATACGAATACTTCATGTTTGGTTATAATCGATTTAAAAGTATTCGGTATGCGCTTTTTTAGGTGAATTTGTAATCTTGTATCAAGTACTGTTGACATAATTTTTACAATTTATATTCTCAAGAACCAAGTGTTATAATAGTAATAAATAATAATAATAATAGTAATAATAAAGTACAACAGCAACGTAAACTGCAAAGATAGTGGTTACTGGAAGTGATCGATAAACCTTCGGCACATTGTACTTCACAAGTACATGAAAATAAAACTGCTCTACTTTGGAGTAATAACTTTGGAACTCTCACACGTAATAAGTAGATCAGAAAATTGTGCATAAATTGATAAGATCTCAATACCTTGAAGGCTATACAAAAATCTACATTATAAGACAAATTTTTACGATTTTTAAAAGTGTTTGCAAAAACTCAATCAGTTTGTAGTAAGCAAATCGTTCGCAGAGCTATATTACTACACCTAATGCTTAATCACTTCGTTGTCGTCGTTTTGCTATTTGCCTTTCAATTAACGTGTACTGTAAATGTTTTTACTTATATCAACATTTCCATTTCATAAACTTAGTATCATTATCTACTTATCGCATGTTACCTCTGACCGCCACCATCGTCGGCGCCGTCGGACAGACAAACTATCATTAGTGCACGGGTCGTTTGGACCCACTGTTCACGTTAGGCCTTCATAGCCTGTCTGTACTGGACGATTATAAATTATAAATTGTGAAACAAATTAACACCGGATCCGCACCGCACAGCGGACAGATATTATCGCTCTTACTATCGCTGTCAGACATGGCTGGGCATGCCTAGATGAGGAAAAGGCAAATGAAAAAAAGGCCAGCACACTGTAATCAAGTTTAATAAATTATTTAAAGTGTTTTTATATGTTAATAAATACATTAATATTTACCGGCATGCAGCTCCAGTGACCTTAGTCTTGCTCTTGTGGATGAAAGAGTTATGTCTGCGGGGTGCTTATAAGACGATGAATTTAAAAGCGTGTTTTGTCGAAAACTGGAAACTTGAGGTTTTCGTTGACGTATATTTTCGTATTCGGTACGGTAATTGCCCTTTCAGGCACTTCCAATGGTAAAATATTTCTGAAAGTAACTTCGTTACACAAATCCACACATCCAACTGTGCTGTGTCTCAATGGTCGTACCTAGCGAGTCTAGCACGATCGCAACCATAACAATAAGTTGAAACCAAACAACAAAATCAACTACAGATGCTTGGGCCTTTCAACAGTCATATATCTTAAGGAAAAGAACAGCTGTGCGTAATCCGGCATGCTGACATCTCCTACGTGGTCTCAGGGGCACAGTCGACTAATCGTAATGCATCTTCCTACAATGAAATGACTTTTTAAATCTCTGTTCGAAATGCTAGCGATGTTTTCTTCGTTGCGAGTAGATTTACGAGTAGACACACGAGAGCCGCTACTTCTTGTGACTTTATGACCGGATTTTTTTGTCACTGTGGTTTGTTAAACGACTCGCGATCGGATGGGGATTTTTACGGTAAGTTAAACCACCAAAAAAAGCATAAACGATTCTGTAGCGGAGAGATTGGATGTTATGTTAAACAAAAGTTCCTACTAGCATGTTAGACCAGCTTTCCCTAAGCGGTGAATGAAAGTGCGATTATTGTTTTTATATTTTTATGTTTTCAGATATTATTTGACTTGGTTCCTAATTCGTCCCGTACTGTAATACAGACTAGTTGAGATGAAGCATACAAAGCGCACGTCAAGTACATCGTGGAATTGGCCTTGAAATTAAGTTTATATTGAAGAAGTACGTCAAATACAAATAATTATTTCTCTTCAAAAACAAATTCATGAACACATAGTAATGCTGTTAGGTGTACAATCTACATTTATGCCACACTTTCGTTATTCGGTTTTGTTTTCGTTTTGGACTGACAGAGATGAATGGTCGCTAAAGCGAAGAAATACGCATCAAAATTTATCTCACCAGAAGCCATTAAGCGTGGTGTGATTCTGGCTATGACTTAATTACGTGACTTCTCAATATCAGATAATAAACTTTCCCTTCTGCTAAAACAAGCGCGTCAGATTGTAATGGATTATGGCTTATTCTACGGCTTGTGTGTTGAATATATGAGTATGTTAGCACCATTACTAAACCACCAATATAAAGCCGTTCTACCAAAAACTGTCGTTTGTATATGGGCTTATCAGCATCCGACTGAGCCGGTGAATAAACCAAAGTCTTTTGAACCTCTGCTGCGATGTCGCATAGCACGTTCGTATTGCGTTGATTTTAGTTTTGCTTTTTAGGCATGATTGAAAACGATAAGTGTTCCATTTGATTTGAAATACAAACCCTAACGCTTGAATGACTGTTTAGTCTGAATTATTGGTATGTGCAACTCATTTTAGTTTTCTAAGGTTTGAATCACAATTTTTTCTTAAAAACTAACAGTAGCAGTGAATATGTCAGCTCAAGTTCCTCAATTTCAAGTGCAATCTGGATGGTTAAGTTAATATGATCCATAAGTTAGAGTTAAATCTACACATATTAATTTATACCTTGTTCAAGCATCTGATTGGCAACAGTGTTTATTTATGCACACAGAAAGTATTTTCGCGTTTTGACTATGACAAGTTCAGATAATACAAATAATACAAAGAAAATTCATGAAATGATGCAACTTGAACTTTGCATGATTACATAAAGAGGAACAACATTGCATACATAAAACAACATCTCTTTCGAGGCAAATTAATTCAACAACTAACAGTAAAATAAACTCAAAAAATAACATGCAAGTATTCATATCTTTTCGACTTTCTTATTAGCGATATTCGATAGTTGGTTCATTAAGAAGTTTTTTGTTATTTGTTTTATTTTTAATGAAAACTAACCATCAACCCATTTATTTTTAATGAACCAGTAGAACCAGTAGAACAGTCATTGTACAGGAAGAATTGTAAAGAAAGAGAAAGAAGCTATAAATAAATACCACGACGACAGCTCTCTCTAGCGGGATAAGCTGATTTATTTAATTTTCGTGCAACTTTTGCACAAAAGTTTGAAGCAATTGTGTACAAGGTTTGGAAAAAAGCAAGAATAAGAAAAAATAGCACAGAACAGTAAGCTATGAACTCGCGCTTTGATAGTTTTGGGGTCCTCAGTTAGATTGTGTGTCGTTTTGCAGCTGATTCACAAATAGTTTAACAGTATGTCGTTGATCATACGAAGTGCCATATTTACAACAGCGCAGAGAACGTTGCGGATTCAATCCCGCCAATATTCAGAAAACATTGTTTTCACTCTAGCAGCTACCAACAAAGTTTTCTACAAAGAGATTGGTGTCCATCAAATAGATGTGCCTTCTTTCAGCGGTTCTTTCGGAATTAAGCCCAATCACGTCCCTACCCTTGGTATGTTTAGAAGTAGACTTAAATAGACATTGTGTAGTTATTCATCCAGCTAACTGAAGCTACAACTGACAATAATAAGTTCTATGGTTATGGTTGTAACAAGTAGCAAGCCTACAAACAAGTGTTTCTTTTTTCTCAATCTTTTTTCTAGCGATGTTGAAATCAGGAGTACTTACGGTCCATCAGAAAGATGGAATCATAAAAAAGATTTTCGTGTCGAGTGGAACCATCACCGTAAATGCGGATTCGTCGGTGCAAATACTTGCAGAAGAAGCACATCCTGTAGAGCATCTTGATCTATCAGCCTGTCAAGAAATTCTCAACGAGGCGCAGCGTCAGATGTCTACCGCTACTAGTGTTGATGTAAGAAAGAACTTTCATACTCACAGAAAGTTTGGCATTTCACTAATGGGTATATTTTTCAGATTCGGGCAAATGCAGCTATCGCAGTTGAATTGGCTGAAGCTCTTCTTTGTGCTAAGGGATAATTTAAAGATCTTCCGTTGGTCTTAAATCTGAAACTTGCTCAGCCATGCCTAGAACATACAACCGTATCAATAAACATGCATTTGTAATCATTCCACAATGTGTGAATTTGTAACTTAATTAGAAGTCCAAAAACTATTACTTGGTGGCTTACGACTCCAAGAAAATTCTGCATTTACTTAACGTCTGTCTTCATAATATGCCTGTATACATTTAAATTACACTTTCCAATAATCCGATCCTTACAATTTGCATGGACTCCTTCGCAATGCAACGCACAAAGCAAACAAACAGCAAACAAACACAGCAAACAAACATCACCCGTATAAGAATACCATTCTAGTTGCTTTTATAGATGGAAAAATCAAATCATTTTATTTTGTTTTCCAGAACCTTTAGAAAAAAAATCAGAACAGACATGCTGATACATAATTGCCTTAATGCATCGATTATTTCTTTAGTTTCTTCTTCTCGGCCTCCTCTTCTTTTTCAGCTTCAATGGTTTTAACGTAATTTTCAATCGTCGCTGTATCCAACATGGTCATAGGTCTATCACGGCGCATAACAGCTACCTCTAGGTTTTTCTGCCCTGACTGTACCACTTCCAGTAAAGCGCGAATAGCCAAGGTTATGGTTCCCTTTTCAGTGCTAACTGTTTCGGGTGTATACTGCGCTTCGAGAAATTCCCGAACAGTTTTCGCTGAGCGCCCAGTTGCATTGGCTTTCCACTCACAGTATACGCCGGATGGTTCCGTTTGATACAAGTGTGGTTTACCATCATAATCAAAACCGCCGATGAGGCAAGAAATTCCGAAAGGACGGCGGCCGTTACTCTGGGTGTATTTTTGCTTCAGACCAGCAATATAGCGAGTAATGTACTCCAATGTTACAGGATCTTCAACGTTCAACTTGTGCGACTGGCACTCCACTTGCGCACGGTTGATCAACACTCGAGCATCCGCTGTTAATCCAGCGAAGGCCATTACAACATGATGATCCAACAGGCATATCTTACGCACCGTGCGTTCTTCTTGCAATTTGGCCACTGACTTTTTCTCAACGCCAAGAACCACTACATCTTTGCCACGGACACCAATCTGAAAAAAGATTTCCAATTACAACAAAATAGTTACGAGCCATGTCGTAGATGAACATTCGGACACTAGAAAGAACGATAGATTACCGCAGTCGATCCTTTGCGCACTGCCTCTTGGGCGTATTCCACTTGCAGCAAGTGGCCATCGGGTGAAAACACAGTAACAGCACGATCGTACCTTGCGGACATTTTTGAGAGCGGTTTAACACAATATCTTACACTCTGAATCCTCGCAATGAACAATGCGTATGCGGTTTTTCGGTTAACGCTGGAATTGACAACTCATTGTTTTGACAATCTTTTGACACATGAGGGATCGTCGTTTCGACGAATCGTCGTATCGACGTATCTACGAATCGACGAATCGACGTATAGGGAATTAAATTTGGCACATATAAAGTATGAATTAAGTATGAGTATATTTAGACTGTTTAAGCCAACCATGAATAAAATAGAAAAACACAACAATAATGTCTAATGCAATTCCCAACAATACATGTGCATGTGGGATTGGTGAAGAAGTTTCACTGGGTTCGGTGCGAGAACGTTAGCAGTATTTTTATAGAACAGCTGTCAGCTGACAGCTGAAGTGACAGCTGGCATGAAAACAAGTTCCTAAACGAACGAAGAGACGAAAAAACACGCTTTTGGAAACACGTACCAAGTTACGTTATGGTTTGATAGTGCAATTACAATGGAAGTTTGCCGTCTGTGCATGAGCTATTCTAATCCAACCAATAATCTAAATGATGAAAAAATATATAACCAAATCCGTGAATGTCTTAGACTGGAGGTTTGTTGCTCACGAAAACTGTTATGTTTGTTATGTTGTGCCTTTGTTCACCCATCTTATTCGTAGATCGATCTTCAGGACAAACGACTGCCATCAACAATATGCCTGGTCTGTGCCAGAAATGTGCGAAAGTTTTATCGATTTGGGCGCGAATGCTGGAAGACGCAGAGGTTACTGCGAGTAGCCAAAATCTCCGACTTACACTATTCCCTCGAAGGAAAACAGTCAGTGACGAGGGAAATGATGATCAAGGTAGAGGAAATTAGTGCTTCTTCTCGTCCCGATTCTCGCCGAGATCCAGAAGAAACAAGTCAAACCACAGATATCGGACCGAGCATGGAGCTGATCCAACCATTACCTTCACCCACGGATGTGGACCCCTTTATTGAAGAATGTAAAATGGAACCTCAAGTCCAGATTGATTTTGAAATAGAATTTTTGGATTTGGACTCTCTTAGCCAGGAGTATATGCCGGTTTCTGAGGAGCATTTTCCAATTCGATCCTCTTGTACGCCTGATAACACTAACACAAAGTTGCGCCTGACAAGTCGACAACCAATGACGGGAAAAGCACTATATAGATCGTTACTCATGGAATGCACTATCTGTGGTAAAATGATTGAACGAAACAGAATGGAGGGACATACGAACAAGCACAAAGGAATTCGTCCGTACGTTTGCGGCACGGATGGATGTGAAGCTACTTTTCACTGTAAACACGCCCGTCGACTTCACATTCGCTGTAGGCACGGCAATGAAACTTTTCCTTGCGAATCCTGTGAAAAAGTGTATAAGGCTAGACGTGACTTGTTGGGACATATACGCGAGTGCCACACTGAACCTAGATATGAATGCGACATGTGTCCCAAGAAGTTTACGACAAGGTGTGTGCAATTTTATTTTGGATACTATTGTAGACACTGATTCCATATTTCCCTTATTGTTTCCAGGTCACGTTTGAACCAGCATCGAGATTATCATATTGGTAATCGCAAACACGCCTGTACCGTCTGTCCTATGCGATTTTACAATAAATTTCAACTAAGAGTACACACTAGAATACATACAGGGGCGAAACCATTTGCATGCCGGATGTGCTCTTCTTTCTTCACGTATCGCCACATGGCAAAGGACCATATTGCTCGCTGTCATGGTGTCAAAAAAGCGGTGGATAAAGAATGGATCATACATTTTCCTGAACCTTCTATTACAGAGTAATTCGTGTGAACTTAAATAGATCTAATCAAACATATGCCAAACTGATGGAGCGTATTTTGATATTTTACAGTGACATAAGCTTCAAAGGTCCCAGTTGAGTCGTTTGCGCTGTTCCAGGCCAGGCTCGGTGGTCGTGATTGCTGGATACGAAACTCCCAAGAAATGGGTAACACACATTGAATAATATGATGGAAATAACCAAAAAATAACCAAATAAAATGTCAACTAAATTGTAGCAAATAAACACCGTTTGGCTGTAAGATAGACGACCATTTGCAAGACCTATTTTTGAGTACATTTTTATCAGATCCTATCTCGGCAATAGCTATTTCATTTTGGGTCTTGAAGTCGTGAATTATTCCTGGTTTGTTCACGTACTTCTTGGAGGTTCACAACATCATTTCTGGTTTTTTCTCAGTTCACAACACCATTTCTGCTAAGTATTCGCTGTCCGAAGATGCGGCGCAAACAATCCCTGTCGCTGTACCGCAGGTTTTTCAAAAACTAAGGTTTAAAATATGGTTTTCAAGAAATTAGTTTTTCGTATTTCCCCGGAAAATTATATTTTATTCATAAATTTGGCGAATGAACCTTCCAAATAAATGTTCAACCATCGAAATATATTTGGCCGTTGTTTATAACAAAACGACAAAACAAATCGGGTATGAACCACCCTTTAATACTGAACTAAGTTTGTAGCAATGTTTCGATGTTATGTTATAGGGAGTAGCTCTTCGTTCTGTAGAATTCAACCAGAGCAGTCTAAACTTGTTTATAGCGCGATTTATCCTTATGAAACAAAACAAAACTGCGGAAACTTCAGCGAGTTAGTACGAGTACGAGTAGCGAGTTAGTTAGTAGTTAGTAGTTAGTTTGCATTTAGTACGATAAAAGCGAATAACTGTCACTAGTAACTTAGTAAGTATAACTAGTAAAAGACTGTATTACGAAAAACGGAACGCAAAAACAAAATATTATGGACAGGCACGAGATCAACTGGAGAGAATTATGTCGCTTGTGTTTGAGTAAAAATCGCATATGCTCGTTAGATTCGGCTGATATTGATAAAATATATGATTGCACCAATATACAGGTAGGACAGGACAGTTCTCTAATTTGCGAGCCACATACCTTAATATTTGCTCTAATCCATAGCTCACACTGTCGGATGACTTCCTACCTGCCGGAATATGCGTTGTATGCAGACTGAAAGTAGATGATATTTGGAAGTTTCGGCGCAAATGTTGGAACGCACAACACACTCTAAAACAAATGCAGTGCAAGCAGATGAAAGAACAAGAGCTGTTTCGAACTGAACCTAAACCTGAGGGTTACTTAAAACCAAATAATTCTTTAATCGTTAGCGCTGATGGTGATGAAGACACATTCATAACAGAAGAAATATGTCCAACAGACAAAATGGCCATGGATGAACGTGAAAGTACCAACAGCGAACATTTCGTCGGTATCGTCGAGACAGAGTTACTAGTTGATAAATTTAGTTTACCTGAGGTGGAAATCCTTTCCAATCAAACAGTGACAAGTAAATCTCGTCCACGAGATGAAAAAGCAATTTACCGCAATCTTCTTATCGATTGCGATCGGTGTGGAAAGAAGATCGAAAAGAATCGTTTTGATGGCCACCTAAATCGTCACCTAGGTTTAAAGCCATACCGGTGTCCGGAGAAAGATTGTGAACTGAACTTTCCGTGCAAAATAGCTCTCCGCTTACATCGTAACGATCAGCACAGCCAAGAATATCATCCGTGCTCCTTGTGCGATAAAGAGTTTCAATCCAAAAGAAAACTTTCTCAGCATAATACGAACCAACATTCAGGAAAAGACTACAGCTGTGATTTATGCGAAATCAGTTTCAAAACGAGGTAAATGTTACACATTACAGTGTTAAATTAAAAATCGAATCATGAAACTTTTGCATCTTATTTTCTTCTATCCACAGGGTAACAATGAGGCGCCATATGGTGCTCCACAATGCAGCTCGAAGTTTTGCATGCCCAATATGCCCTAAAATGTTTCATCGAAAATCGAACCTGAAAGTCCACATAAGGTCGCATACGAAAGAAAAACCATTTCGTTGTACCTTCTGTCCCAAAGCTTTTGGTTATCAAAAAGTGCTGAAAGCTCATATCCTTCGTATTCACAGTTTTTCCGATGATGATTGAAGAATAAGACAGATTGGGATTTCTGTTTTTATTCTCAATAATCATTAACATTGACGCAGTGAAACTCGTGGTGATGAGCTGACTTATTTAAATAACGTTATTAATGTTCAAATATTGTATAAATGTTCAAATGATAAATTTGAACGCATTTCTTTCAACTGTTCAAGACCTGGAAAAATTGATCATCATTGTACAAATAATTACATATATTTTTCCTTTGACTTTATTTTGTCGAAAATGCAAAAAGAAGCTATAAATGAATAATAGTGCAAAAAACAAACATCTGACTAACTTGCTTACATTTATGATTGTAATTTGTTTTGTTAAATAAAGATTGACGTTAATATAAAGTTATTTTAACATGAAAAAGAGTAAAACTCTACACAAACTCACAGACATTTTATGTGTTTGCTCATACCGTAAATTTATCCGCGAGATCCCAGAACGATTTGCTTTATTTTTTGCAAACTTCATTACCTAAGCACTAGTTAAGAAAGGGCATAACAGGAAAATCGATTCAATTTAAAATCTTTTCAGGTCAGTAGTTAGTTTAAGTTAGTTTATATTCAAATAATCAGATAATCAATACAGAAATAATTTACCATGTTATAGTTTGAAATTACCAAAAATAAACCACAATATGTGGAAGCCACTTAAAGCATAAAAATAGGCTCAAAACTACCTTGAAAAGCTTTGTTTCAACATATAAATAGTGCTGTTGCAAATTTTTTGCTGTGTAAGTTCGATATAGTCACTCATTTTAGTGGATTTTGATAAAAAGCAGGAGTTTCAGTACAAAAAAGAAGATATACTAGTCTATAGCAACTAAAGAGTGGTGTTCCGGTGTTCAATCCGTGTCGTTCTGCAGGAACAACTAGTCTTATAGTTTAATGAAATAATCGGTAACTATCAGGGAGGATTCCGAAGAGCAAAGTGCAATTAGTTCGAGTTTGGGACCCATCAATTAGTAACGAGCTATAGTCACAGTAAAATTGTATGAAACCATATGTATGAATAGTTTGAACTAAAGAAATTGTTTAGAAATAAAAAATATACAATGTTCAAAGTAAGGTAAACTTTTTTGCACATGATTTAATACGATATACAAAAAAAAATTAAATTATTTGTAAACTTCAAGAATTTTAGAGGGAACCCGCGTTGAATTGTTTTAGCATCCACGATGCTTTTTTTAACTGACAAGAACGGTTGAACAATTTAGTTTTTACTTTTTTTTCTTTTCGTTTATTGAAAGTGAATCTTGCATGCTAATTGTTCTAATAGTATAGTCTAATAATATTATAATTTTGCTTTGTTTTTCGCAATCGCTTTTATTTCAACCTCACAATCGCATCATTTCACACCGCGGGACAGGGTTTCGCTTTTTCAACATACCGCAAGGCCGCTTGATGGCCAGGAAAATACAAAGAGAATGACATGATAATGTTAAAACAAAACCTTAGGTTAAGTCACGACACTGATGCTGATGTGGAGAAAACTCTGTTTTGTATCCAGTGTGTGTCTGAAATTGATTTGAAAGATCCGCACATTACTGTGTTGCTTAATGCTATCGGTTTTTTCGTATCTCTCGTAAACCACCACACGAAGTGAAAGGAAGATTAATCCAACCGGCGAAAACGGTCCAATACATTGTTGTTACTCTCTTCCAACCGATTTACGCTGGTAACTGAAGCTTCTTGCCCTTCAAGACTTTCGTGATGTAGAGATAGAAGAAATCGCAGTACAAGATCGTCTGTATGGCGCCGGCAAATATAGCAATCAGATCGTAGTGTCCTTCTGCGTAGTATCGATAGATCCAGTTTAGCAAATAGAGTGCACGATACGAGCCGAGAGCAAAGAGATAATGGCTGGTAATGCTTTCCGCCTCGCCGGTCTTGCTAACCAGGAACAGTTGTGGCAGAATAGCCACAGCTTCTAAATAGATGGAAAACGTCCACAGGATCTCCAGCGGGGTAAAAGCATTGTTGATCAGCAGGGCCAGCACGAAACACGGTATAAGTAGAAATTCGATGCGGAACGAGTCGTGATTATGATCGTATGTCGCCTTGAATTTCACATACATCAGATATATTGTCGCAACTGCAGCACTGATGAAGACCAGCTTCATGAAAGTATTGTATAAACTGATGAACGTCGTCACTAAGTCCAGGTAGCGACTAATGTAGACGATGGCGAACAGAATCTGCGACTTGCCGGAAATACCTGCGCACGATCTGGTTTTCCATATTTTTATCAGCAGCAGAATGATTGCCAGCAAATGTGACAAGTCCCCAGCCAATCGAAAGATGTTCATTTTTTGGCTTACTCCTTGGTGTCACTGTGTGTATACTTTGGTGGTCTATCAGGGAGGGTAGATGGTTGCTGGCACGTACAACACGCAGTTTGGATATGTTTGTAGCCTCACAGCAGAACAGTACGGTTGTGTATTCCGCGAAGAGAAAACAGAGGAACCTGCGGACGTAGGGGGTGGATAAAGCCAGCAAGCAGAGTGCACCACCGCACAACCGCACACGTACACGTAGCCGCGTTGCCGGTTGTCGAAGCGTAATAGCACAGCTCCTGCGTTACTGATTCTACGTGTTAGCAAACGGTAAAGGCTACTTTCTACGGCGATGTAGAATCCTCGAAAAGGATATCCTTGCTGTTATTGTGCTGTTTTCGACTGCAAAACGGGGCGACCGGACACCGACCGACTGACGTGTAAACACTTCTTCTCCAAGATGGCAAGATGTTCTGATATTCTTATTATATTCTTATTTATTCTTATTCTTATATTATTCTTATTCCAGATGGTAAGCGACCACATCTGTCATTTTCTCTTTTGACATCTTTTCATTGGGCAACTCAATGATCGGATATGGCTAATTCATTTCATGCAAAATATGGCTCATTTAGCGCCATCTAGAAGTCAATGTTTTCGGCTCAAGTTGAACGTTCAAAATATTTAAGCATCCACGGTTGTTGAACAGGTTATAAATAAATATACAAAACTTTACTTTCTAGGTAACATGTCGAATATTGACACAAGCTATCGGGCCGTATCGCATTCATTTTTGTTTCAGAAATCGAGTCTACTATGTCTATTTCAAACGCCGAGTAGCTTTGGTCTGCAGCTGAACAAACATTTGATGCGATCCCCGCAAAATGTTATTTTCAGACACAAAGATAGAAATTATAAGATATTATAAGATATTATATTATATATTATATATTATAAGATATTCACACATTTTTCACCTCTTGCTTGCAAACTAAAGTAGGACATGGTAGGCCTTGTTTGAGGTGGTGCGATTACATGGATTGTGGTGTAAAAGCAGGCGCTTTAACGAGTTGGTGCGCGAAGGTGATCGACATCGAGCGGTAAAGAGAATCTCTATTGCAGACAGTACTGCTCGGCGGTTCTGAATAAGTAAGCCATACTTTGTTTGCATAATTTTCGGATGTTATTTCATCTAAATAAGGTAATGCAAAAAATAAACATATAGTATTTAGTACTATACTTTGGGAGGTTTTGTCATGCCCCCGTTGTCTCTTACTGTTGTGATCATCCGCAACCATGCTAAGTTGCTATCCGCTATCCTGGAGTAAGATGGGAATTAACATAAATGGGAAGAAATACCTAAGTCACCTTCGTTTTGCAGACGATATTGTTTTGCTGGCAAATGATTTAGACAAAGCCTAAGTAATGCTGCAACAATTAAACGAAGAAGCATGCAAAGTAGGACTTAAAATAAATTTAACAAAAACGAAAGTCATGACGGACCTGGACGACGACAGGACATCAAGATCGGAGATACAACGGTTGAAAGGGTCGAGGGTCTTGGCCACAAACTGAAATTAGGCCTAGACAACCAAACGAAAGAAGTAAGATGAAAAACTGGGTTTGCATGGGCGGCATTTGGGAAACTCAGGCTAATCTTCAAAAGTAAAATGAATAATAGCCTAAAACGCAAAGTGTTTGACTCGTGTGTCCTCCCAGTGCTCACATACGGAGCTGAAACTCTAACTCTAACTGAAGCATCAGAAAATAAGTAAAGAACTACGCAAAGAGAGATGGAAAGAAGAATGCTTGGAATTTCGCTCAGGGATAGAAAGACAAACCAATGGATCCGACAACAAACTAGAGTGAGTCGTGGATGTCATGGCGAGAGTAGCGTCCTTGAAGTGGAACTGGGCAGGAAACATCGCAAGGGGGTCAGACGAACGCTGGACCAGGACAATAATGGACTGGAGACCGATGGACAAGACGACCGTCTGGCAGACCACCGGAACGATGGACGAATAGCATCAAAAGAATTGCAGGAAATAACTGGCAACAAGTTGCAAAGGACCGCAAGAGGTGGAAGGAGCTGGGGTAGGCCTGCATCCAGCAGTGGATATCATAGACTGAAAAAGAAGAAGACTATACTGAAAGCATCGAACTGAAAAAGTCTATACTGAAAAAGAAGAAGACTGCATCGAAAATAATGTTGTGCATCAATTATTATATTGGCTGCAATTTACCTGTAATGCAAAAATTCAAATTTTTGTTGAAAAAAAAATTCTATGTCACTCTAAGTAGAGTCCAATCAATTCTCACAAAATTACTAATGCTCACATTCATACACAGTAAGTAACAGAAACTGTAACACCAAGCAGTGTTGCAATGTTAGTCTGTCTTGATTCGAAAAGTCCTAAAGTCCTATGGCGCACACTTCCCTAGTTCTTGGCACCAATATGCTGGACAATATTCGCTCCATCCAATGTTATCATCCCTTCGCCATAATAGTAACTATTTTATAAGTATTTGGAACGTACCAATACCAATGATACCAATCAGACTCACATATACCATTTCAAACTAGGATTTTTTTTACTTATGTATTATACAGACTTTGATTTCAAACCAGGATCAAATTGCTAATTATCCATTCTATGTATGAACCTGACATTTGAACTCAATACAAAAATCGTTATTGTCAAAGTAAAATAATAACATAACTACAAACCGAGCGTACTTTTTGATCAGTAGATATGCTTGGTTTAAACTACCACATTCTTTGTGGTTTTTTCGTATATCACATGCGAGAGAATCTATCAACAATGTGTTTTACTAAATAAACCATTACAAAAGTTTGGGTGACGATTAAATTTTAGTTTTGCTTGATTTTTTAAGCATTTGCTTCATGCTGAACGACGAAAGCCCAATGCCAAGAGCTGCCAACAGAGCCGCTGATCTAGTAGTTGAGTGATCCGTTGACTTTCCAGTAATTTTATTGACCTAGAAATGCAGAAATGGTTGGTTGAAAACAGACAACCCGAAGTGTGTAGCTTTTGACAATGATCTTTGAACTTTTTATGTTGGCTATCGCGTCTATTGGACCTATGCTATGGCCTTCAAATTGTTCCTCGCAAACCTTACCTTCAAACGAACAGCATATTTAAGGATCTGTGTTGACTTCATTTTCGGTGTCCGCACAATGTATCTTCGAAAGAACTGATAATATCTTTGGTTTTTGTTAACTGTAGAGAGAAGAGTAGCAGAACATTGTACAGAGATTAAATTTCGTCAAAGCATAAATTTGCAATGAACATTTAACCATGAAACACAAAGCATTTTAGCCTGTAGCCATACCGCTAAACCAACTGCTCTTAATATTGATAATCTAATAATAATTAATATTTGACTGTTGGAAAGAGAAACATGGAATGCCTTTGCACACAACAGAAGAAACTGTACATTTATTGAAGAGTTAAACAAACTAATAAAACTAATCCTTACCGCAACACGCTGCAAAGCAAAAACACTCAGATATTGATCTTTACTGCAAATCTGTAAATGACAGAATCTTCCTCATGTGAACGTTCTTTGACAGGTTGGGAGAATACTAGAGAATATTGACAGGTTCTAAATGGTTTTAACAATTTTGGAAGACAAGGTGAATTATAATCAGCCATAGAACAGGCCAAAATAACAGCAATTGTTTATTGTTTCAGCCTTGGCGACAGAAAATAATGCTTTATGCCAAGTATACTGCCTTAGAGCAGCATTTTCGTGACGTTATGTTGTTCTCTGCGAACGTGTTCCGCGCTGAAACCTTGTCAGGCTGTGTCAGGCAGATCGTGTCACATGTAGTAAAAAACAAAACATCCGCACATCGGCGAAATTGTTTTGCGTAAGGTTGGCCTTAAAAGCCCCGAAAACAACCGAAATGGTTCTCTCCCCGGATGTGAAAGAACGCCTTGGTGTGGTTTTTGAAATAGTGAAAACATCTTTCCATTGGGGATTTATCCCAACACTCTTGTATCTAGGTAAGGATCGAAAAAATTGCACAATCCCATGCTTTCGACCAATGTCCAATTCATGGTTGGGTCGTACTTCTGGAGCGCACTTTTTCAGAATCTTAGATATTTTACACTAAACCCTCTTTTCATTATCAGGTTTCCGGAAGGGCGCCGAACCTGGAATGCCGCCTCTTGCAATCACTAACCTGTTGTGGTAGGGAAGAAGTAGAGTTTCCACCCAATGCGTTAAAGTAATTGGCAATGAACTACTATCGTCGAAATATATAATGTTATGAAAACATGACTACAGATTTTTGTTTAAGCTATCATTCCCCCGCGTTTGTACTGCAGTATATTACAACTATAATATCTTGTGTGTAATGTAATATGGTATGATATGTAATGTATTTCACGGCGCGTTGGTAATATGTAATATTCGTACTTGTCATAGAGAGTTTAAGCAGAAGGTTTCCATTGTTTTATAATTTGTTCTGACTTTTTGTTTTGCACCTATCTTCAAGTAAAAATAAGAAACCAACGAACTTGCACCCTTGCGATTATTTCCAACCACTAGGCACTTGCGCAAAGGCGTTCGAATGTCAAAATGATAAGATCAGTCATCTTGAAGTTGCGTAAATCCCTCTTTGTGCGCCGTGTAAGTTACAGAATAGTACAAATCAACATGTTTCATAAAATTCGAACGGCTGCTTCACGGTGAGTAGGATTAGCAAGAATTTTGTTTGGCGATCATTTTTCACGTCTGGATATTTTAATGTTGAAAACAATGATGTGTTGATAACAAAAATAGCTATTTTTGTGGCTTAAGAAATAATGCAATGGTTACGCAATGGGTATACAGGTGTTTCGCGTTTATTGTTTTAGGTCGCGGTTTCTGTCGACATCGTGTGATACCAAAAATGTACCACAGCGGAAAATTAACAAATTGTTGGTTGCCAATCGTGGTGAAATTGCTTGCAGAGTCATGCGAACGGCGAACCGACTCGGCATACGAACGGTAGCCGTATTTTCGGATGCAGATGAAAAATCACTCCACGTACAAATGGTGAGTTAGAGCAACAGATGGTGTCTGTTAGTTCCGCGCTGACTGTTTTCTGGGAATTTTTCTCATGATCGTGGCGTAGGCGAATGAAGCGTTCAACATAGGTCCAGCACCATCACAGCAATCCTATCTCAAAGGGGAAAATATTCTGGATGTAGCGAGGAAAGCAGGGTGCCAAGCAATTCATCCGGGCTACGGATTTTTGTCTGAGAATGTAGAGTTTGCGGAACTTTGTCAAAAGGAGGACGTGACATTTATCGGTCCGCCAGCTACAGCGATTCGCGATATGGGCATCAAAAGTACATCGAAGCACATAATGTCCGCTGCTGGTGTACCAATTATTAACGGGTATCACGGGGAAGATCAGTCGGATGAGAGACTCGTGAACGAAGCCAAAAAAATTGGCTTTCCGCTGATGATAAAGGCTGTTCGTGGTGGAGGTGGCAAAGGCATGAGAATAGCCGAAACGGAGGCTGATTTTCTTCCAATGCTTCAATCTGCCCGAACCGAATCGGAGAAAGCGTTTGGCGATATATCAATGCTGCTGGAGCGTTATGTAAGATCGCCAAGACACGTCGAAGTACAAGTGTTTGCCGATCATTACGGTAATGCGGTGTATTTATACGAGCGTGATTGCTCTGTGCAGCGTCGTCATCAGAAGATCATTGAAGAAGCACCAGCTCCTGGTCTGTCGGAAGAATTACGTGTCCAACTTGGTGAGGCAGCGGTTCGTGCAGCGAAAGCAGTGAACTACGTGGGGGCCGGTACGGTCGAATTTATTTTAGACAAACAAGATCTGTCTTTTCACTTCATGGAGATGAACACGCGGCTTCAGGTGGAGCATCCAATCACTGAGATGATTACTGGTACGGACTTGGTGGAATGGCAAATTAAAGTGGCATCAGGGGAACCGCTACCATTAACGCAGGCAGAAATTCAGAAAAGGGGACACGCATTTGAGGCCCGTATCTATGCAGAAGATCCTGATGTAGGGTTTCTACCTGGTGCAGGACCCTTAAACTACCTCGCGACACCCGAGCCATCCTCTACTACCCGTGTTGAGACAGGTGTACGCCAAGGAGATGAAGTTTCTGTTCATTATGACCCGATGATTGCAAAGCTAGTTGTTTGGGGTGAAAATAGAGCAAGCAGTCTTCAGTTGCTGATTGAACAGCTGACAAAATTTCAAATCGCTGGTTTACAGACCAATATAAATTTCCTCATAAGTCTGGCTAGACACGATCATTTCCATAAGGCAGATGTTCACACAGGCTTCATCGAACAGCATATGGACACACTTTTTCCCGCGAAGACACTATCGACGACAAAGGTTGTGCAAATGGCTCTAACTCAAATACTGAACGAACGAGCTCAATCCGTTGGAAGCAGGGCAGGTAACACTCGTGGGCCATTTGATACCGAATTTAATTTTAGGCCTAACTACCAAGTGGTACGGGTGGTTAAGCTAAGGGTGGCAGAAAAAGATTACACGGTGGAGATTCAAATGTTCGATGAAACATGCAGCGTTCGAGTTAATGGTGGAAACTGGTTGAATGTATCAGTCCGTCGCAAGCCTTCTCATAATCGATTTCTTTTAGAAACAAATATCGATGGGCATATTTCTCACTTCAACAGTGTGGTATCTGGAGAGCACATAGTACTGTTTGATGAGGTAAAACAATTTTATAAGATACAATAATCTGTGGAGACTGATTAAAATAATTCTTCGTGTTTGGTTTTGCAGAATGGAATGATCGCTGGGATGATAATGCAGCCTCAATTTTTGATAGCGGAAAGTTCCTTGAGCAACGTCGATGCGTCCAGTGTAACTGCCCCAATGCCGGGTATACTTGATAGAGTGTTAGTGAAGCCTGGCGAATTGGTCAAAAGTGGAACACCGGTTGCAGTGCTGATAGCAATGAAAATGGAGCATGTTTTGAAGGCCGCAAAAGATGGCGTTGTTAAAGCAATACCCAATGGAGAAGGTAGTAACGTGAAAAAGGGTGCTGTTTTGATATCCTTCGAATGATTAGAAAAACAGTGTTTAATTTTGCATTTGTTAGGACAAGGAATGTGTAGAAGATCTTATAAACGAACATTCCCCGTTCAGCGCCCATATTGATAGAGTAGTGCGCAAAACTCGTCGTTGTCACGCTGGCCAGGGCTTGATTCCCAAGACCGGCGTGACATGAGGGTTGGCGCGGGGCCAACAATCCCGGAAGTAAAAACAAACCGTCACAGAGCGCAACAGAAATTAACATTGTCTCTGTTGCAGACCAAAATACGATCATATGCATTTATTAGTATGTAAAGCGTCAAACGCTAAGAAAGTAGAAAGTTTGAAATGAATCATCATTTCTTATAAGAATATATTTTCTACATCCATTACACATGCACTGCATGCCGCACTGTTGCGATATAATTAACACTTTAAATTGTGACATTCCAACTATCTAAAATCATGGTACTTTGATAATAAACCCTTTTTTTAAATCTTTGTTCTTTATTGAAACATTTCTGAGAACAAAAATTTGATCAATTTATATACTTGTTATTACCCTTTATCAGATGATTTCAACTACTCAATAAGTTTTATAACACATAATTCTACCGCTCTGGAGTCTCTCTCGCACTTGTGCTGCCGCACGTGTAGATTTGATTTGAAGAGATTTCGATGTTGATGGGAAGTAGTTCACGCAAGCTGCTTCCGTTGGGTGTGTGTGTTTTTTTTTTTTTACTCAAGGACCATCCATTTCCATTCCGGTCAGATCCTGGCTTTTGCTGATTACATAGACATTCTTCGCAGGTTCTCCGATGTAGTTCAGGTTTACATAGGGATTGAGCAAACTGCGGACAATCTCAGTATGCGGATAAACGAAAACTACCGTAAGGAGTCCTACCAATAATATCGAAGAGCATATGTGGCGGCGGCGACGGAAAGTTCGAAGTCGTCTCGAGCTTCACCTATCTAGAGGCTCGGAAATGTGGTTATACAAAACGAATGATCGACCAAGCATATTTTCTTCAATTGGGCCATTTTCTGTTTCGTATAATCCTAGTACTAGCATCTGAGACGTGAACTCTGTCCAAAACTGACGATACCTTATTAGCCGCGTCAGATTGATATTTGGCCCCGTATGTGTGGAGGGACAGTGAAGAACTGTCCTACTTCTTCTTCTTCACTGTCCCCATTGGCTTCTTTCTTGATCTCACTATCGTGAAACGTGTAAGTCTCAACAGGTTCCGATGGGCTGGTCATGTCACGAAAAATGACGGACGACGAACTTATTGCGGGCCAAGACCGCTCGTTGATTGTGATATCGAATAAAGAAAGAAGAAGATTATAACAATATAAGTTTCCAAAACTCACGCATACTACAAATAAATCAATCTGCCGATAATGTACCCGTGCCCAGAGCGAAATTTCATAACGAACGATGCCCTCGTCGGATGCAAAGTTAGTTGCGCCTTCGAAAAAAATACCATCAAAGAAAGGACAGAAAAAATTCATTTGACGTTCAACGATACATCAAAAAGGTTTATGGAAAGTCGAAAATCTAGGCAAGCTCAAAATAATATACTTTCGTTCAAAAAGCGGCTCGCGTTCACGTTGCGCGTTTGCGTGTCCAGCATACGTTGAACGCGTTCGAGTGAGCGCACATTGAAACATCGACAACGAAAATAGAGGCAGAGCTGATTTCAGTACAGGTTTCCCAAAGTTTGCCTGTGTGCCGTGTCTAGTGTTTACACTACATTATCGCGGCTTACACATACACGAATAGACCAGGCATATTTACTTCAGTTGGAACACTTTCTGTTTCGTTTGGTGGTGTGGTGTGATAATGCGTGACGAGTTCGAGTTAATAACGCCGGCGCTGTGCATTTTTTTGAACTAGTGTTAACCAACCATTCGACCTCGCAGTCGTAACAGAAGTGTGCGCAGTTAGATTCAGCGCATTGTAGTGGTCGAAAGACTAAAGTTAATCAACAAATTAATTTCACCTTGATCATCTGTATACTTGAAATGTCGGATACAAATTTTAAAAGCCTAGAAGACACATTAAATAAGCACATTCCTAGGGAGGAACTGCGAGATGTCAAACGGCTGCTTTACGGAAGAGCCGATGAGTAAGTGTAATCGTGATATGAAACGCTGTGTTTCTCAATTGATGTTTCTCAACGGGAGAAAAGTATAAAACTGCTTCTGCATTAGATTGAAGATCGGACAATGGTGAATAAGTAGTTCTTCTTTCTCGTTACGGAAAGCAAACAGTCGAAGCAGCGGGCACTTAAAAATAGACTTTCTTTATCGCAGCTCAGAACAAACATGAAAAGTTGGAGATCTAAAGTATGGGCATGTCTAAAAATATTCTTCGGAGGTGAAAACTGCTTTCATCGCCAATCGAACGAAATAAGGAAATGTTATTCCAGAACGTTTTAATGCGTTTCTTATTTGTAACGCTTATCTTAAAAGTAATGCTGTATATCTTTTCGTACTTGCTTATCTATCACAATAGGCCGAGTCGTGTATCTAATCTTTTTTGATCCCCCAATTAATTAATGTTCGTGTGCCTTTCGCAAAAATGGGCGATAACGAGTTGCTCTATTCAAATTCAAATAAGTTAAAATAGCACGCACGTTAATATGGCACGATGAAAACATTCTTTGAACAAGACAAAATGCTGTGTGATACTTATCAAATCGGATTGCGGCAGAAAATTCGCATAGTGGCAACCTCGCTTACAGCACAATCCTAACCACTCCACACCAGCACACTAGCACATGTAGTGTAGTGTGGTTTGTGACGGGACCATCAAATGAACACCAACGAGAGCGGATAGCGCAGCTAGGTTGCCAATGTTGCGGTGGTGCTAGTAATCAACTGATCTTGCACGCAGTTTTGGTCTGTGTCATGGAGTCAAGATAATGTCTCTGGCCCATTATAGTCGTTTTTCGATCAGTGCATCTGATGGAAAAATGATTTCCTTTTGTATCTGGTGAGCAGAATGTCACATTTGGTTTTTCGGTTTTCCTGCTGTTTTTCGTTCAGTTCGTGTGGCTACCATTTTCCAATCTTTTGGATCTTCCAGGGCATTGAAACGTAAGGATATGGCGTATTGGGACACATTCCGCTGATCAGCGAATTGTTGTTGCGTTTGCGTGTCATTTTCGCCGAAATGGTCCTGTGGTTCCTCGTAGAGTAGAGTCCTTCCTTGTAGAGTCCTCCGACGCTCTTTGTTATGTCAAAATCGAGCAGTCTTTTAGACCTGGTACATTATTTGGTTTACTATATTTCTAGCAACGAGCTACCCTTTTCTGCGGAAACTATTTCTCTTGCAAAGGACGTCGATGTTGACCTAAAGGGTTATATATTCACTGCTCAGAAAGAGGATCTGCGACGTCCCAGGGTTGTTCGTGTTGCTGCTATACAGAATACAGTCGATATACCAACCACTGCACCGATTCATGTTCAACGTGATGCACTACATGAAAAAATAGCGAATATCTTGCGCGTTGCGGGTTCTGCTGGTGTAAACATTGTGTGTCTCCAGGAAGCATGGAGTAAGTATTAATTGTAGCACTCGTATTATTATACCTATTTCATGCGCATTATTTTCTTGATTTGTTAGCTATGCCTTTTGCATTTTGCACGCGCGAAAAATTTCCTTGGTGTGAATTCGCCGAAGACGTTGAAAACGGACCTACTACGAAGATGCTAAAGGAGTTGGCTAAGCAGTACAATATGGTCATTATCTCACCTATTTTGGAGCGCGATTCTAATCACCACGACACGATATGGAACACAGCCGTGGTGATCTCGAACGATGGTGCTTACATTGGCAAACATCGCAAGAATCACATTCCACGCGTAGGCGATTTCAACGAATCGACGTACTACATTGAGGGTGACACGGGTCACCCAGTGTTTGCGACACAATTCGGGCGCATTGCAATCAACATTTGCTACGGGCGTCATCATCCCCAAAACTGGATGATGTTTGGCATTAACGGAGCCGAGATTGTGTTCAATCCATCCGCTACGGTACGACGGATTACTTATTTTATATTTTAATCGAATAAACAAGAAATCTTACGTTTATTGCAGGTTGGAGGACTTAGCGAACCGCTGTGGGGTATCGAAGCGCGTAATGCCGCGATTGCAAATAGCTTTTTTACGGTAGCAATCAATCGAGTTGGTACGGAAGTGTTTCCTAATGAATTCACCTCGGGTAATGGTCTTCCGGCCCATAAAGACTTCGGTCCATTCTACGGCTCGTCTTATGTAGCGGCACCAGACGGTTCACGGACGCCAGGTCTTTCGCGGGATAAGGATGGATTGCTTGTTGTCGAGATGGATTTAAACCTATGTCGACAGATCAAGGATTTCTGGGGTTTTCAAATGACTCAACGCCTGCCATTGTATGCCGACAGCTTAGCCAAAGTTATTAAACCGGATTACAAACCTCCTATAGTCAGAGAATCATGAAAACACCAACAGAAGTTTGAAAAATCGTCGTTAAAATGGGCCAATGGGATTTGGGTTATTTCAAAGTTGATACATCAGTTCAAGTCATGATCTGTTCGAGATTACAAGCCACAATTCTTAAAATAAAACATAAAAATAATTCAATTGATCTTGGCAACAATAATGTGGTTCCTACTTTATAAAATCTCCTGGTCCACTCCTCTGAAAAAATATTTGTGAAAAAATACAGCTCAGTCCGTCTTCGTCTAAGATTAAAAAATGTACTTGAAACTTTGGAATATTACTGTTACTGTTGAAGAAACATACAAATTGTTCAATAACTTCGTTGTTACGCAAATCGACATTATTAGATGAATTTATTCAAAATTTAAAAAAGTCAAATTAGCCGTTAATGTTAGTTCTCGATAATTTCTTTTTTTATGATAGTCAAAGCGTGTCACAGCTCTGTAACCACAGGACCACACGCCTCTGAAGGACACTAGACTTTTCTGTCTTCGTACTCTTTGTAAACATGTATAAGCCGTACACAGTGCGAATATAATCTCCGAACATCCAAGTTTGAAGTTTGAATACGTTTGCAGAAGAAGAAAGGATATTTGAACTAGAGAAAATCAGAGTGAACATGGGTATCTGGTCAGTAACCATCCAAAGTACCACCTACAAGATCTTCAACCCTACAAGAAGGAGAAAAAGACCAAATTCATGGAGCCCATCAGCATCACTACCAAAGAGAGCATACGTTGGGGTGATGAACGAATCGGTGGCTCAACAATGAACTAACAATCACTAACAATGAACAAAGCCATTGTACAGTCTGAAGAAAATGGCGCAGTACACCTCGTGTCGAGACGGTCGAAGCCGGTGTTATACAGAATATTCATAATCCCAGCACGCACCTACGCATCTGAGACATAGGTCATGGCTAAAACTGACGAAACCGAACATACATAGATTGACTTTTGGCCCAATATGTGCAGCTGGCACATCGTAAACCGTACGTACGACATGATGACCTTACTGTCGTGTAGTGGATACGCCTCGCCGTGCTCCGGTGGGCTGGTTACTTCATGAGAACGGCGGACGATGAACAAACCATGAAATTTTCCTTGGCTGTTCAAGGACGAGCCAACGCGGTAGCCCTGATTTAGAGTATTGGGGCGTACCACGCATGCGCATGCGATGCAAGAACTATTGGTCACGAACAATGGAAGGAGTTTCTTTCACAGGCCAGAACCAAATAATTAGTGGATACAGCAAAGCTAAGTAAGTAAAGTGTGTTTGTTCGAAAACATGTTTTTTATAACGCATTTTATGTTGAGCATCGCACCTTATATGGAGGTTTAACAGACGCGAGATTCATGCCAAGTATTTTATATTAACAGGGACAAACAAAAATATATGTGTATATATAAGCGATTGGGATTACTTAAATACATGACTAGGATATATTTTATTCTCATTTTCTAGTGAATTGAGATTTTCACTTTTCTCACCAGCTAAAACTAATCAACAAATAACAATGCATCGTATTTTTTAATATGTCAATTTAACTATTTTAATTTTTTCAATGCGTGTATTCTTCGGGGAGGTTTGTTTGTTATTGTTTTGCATTCTTCACAGTTTCTAACAAAATTCTTACGATTTTCATTTATTATGGTTATGTGAGGTGGAATCAATGGGATTTTCTAGAGATGGTAAGAACACAATATGGGAAATATTTTATACCAGCCACTTCATCCACGCCTTTTTTTACAGTGTGGCTTTTTGTAGGTTTGCATCTATAACTATCGAACAAAGTTTGTTGTTTGTTACAAAGATTACACTATCTTAGATTTTGCCACAACAGTTACGTTTTCTAGGTGGTTTATATTGATGTTTAACGGATTCAGCTTTGGCGTTCCATTTTTCTCTACAGCAGTAAAGTACTCACAAGTGTCTGAATACTATTATGCACCAGTTTGTGCTATCTTCTGCAGCCAACAAATAATATGTTGGACTATTAGCAATAACCAAAGTATTGTTTATATTGACACTAGTTGCTCTCATTAAGAAAGGAAAACTTTAGATAATTGTATACAGAAGTTTTCCAAATATTTTTAAAAGATTAAACATTGATAGATAATACTAAATGTGATCTAAGTCGGAGCGAGTTTTCTGCCAAATATTGTGAAGCAGTGTGCAATGAAAATAAACAACTTTATGCCCTGATGTTACTGGTCAGCTGTTCGATGCTGGCTGGCCTTTGCGATCACCACAATCAACCTAACTAGAGCTCATCAATTCAATCAAATAAAACGCTGCTTTAGTTGGTGTTCTACTAATTTCTGCAGCCAAAGCGTTTAACTAGTGCTTTTTGTTCATAATGTTAATATTGTCTAGCTTTTTGAAGAGACGAATAACGAATGTTGTTAGCATTTGGATTACCATAGAGCTTGTTATACTTGCATCTCAATTAGACCTTGTTTTCGCTTTGTTTGTTTTGCACGTTGGCAAGGATGGAATTCTTTGGTATAAAGGTAATGTATTTGGATCTGGACAAATGTTTAGGCTAACTGATCATCTTAACCTACACATATAACCATGGTTTAATCTTGCATAACGATAGATTATGTTCTCGCCATAGTTTGATGTTATGTTTTATGTTAAGGCAAAAAAGATAATGCAAGATTAATTTTGTTTGATATTTTAAGACAATGGTGAAAATAATATTGATCCATAAGGAAACTAACTAAAGGGAGTGTACGGAATTGTTGCTAAGACCACTCAGTGGTTGTTGTCCAATAAGAAGAAGCAATTGTTGTTTGTTGTCGGCTCGTCCGTTCGGTGCATTTACGCTGCATCGAATCATTGGATTTTATACGAAAGACGTATAAAACCCTGATGCATCAACTTCAGTGCAGAACTGTAACATGATGCTTTAGCTCTGCTGTACTCTGTGCATTCTAATAAGCATAAAGAAAAACAAATTAACAACAACCCCGCCCGTAAAACAGATCTGTTACAGAGAGCATCAGAGATTAACATTGTCTCTGGTGCAAGTTGAGACCGCCCAGCAGCGGTTGTTGCCTAAATAATAATAACTCTTGTTGCACAGCAAAATTTTTCTACAGACTCTGTTTCTGTTAGTTTTCATGGTGGAACCCCTACTTTGTTAGATTTAGTTTTTTTTAAAGCTTTTCAATATTTTTTTTTTGCTCCGCGTCCAGATTGGACACAACTCGCAGTAGAGTTTCTGGAAACACGCAACTTTAACACTTTTCGCCACTTTCATGTTTAGACGATCACAGCACACTGCATCAGTAAACAACAGTTTTAAATACAAACTGTATGAGCCGTTTTGGGCTGTTTGGCAGAAACTATGATAAATGTGTTGTGCCGAGACGATCGCGACATATTGAAGAATTACTAAGGCACACACAGCCGGCAAACTGATAAAATCAATGATAGTTTTGCAAACTAGTGCTCAAATTATGTCTAGTGTGGATGTGGAGAACGATTCGAAATGTTTTAGCAAGCAGTTAGATCTGAATTTAAATTACTCTCTTTGTTTCTACACTTTTACGAAAGACATTAGTGCTGTTGCCGTGGAAAGAGGGCTCATAACTCATGCATTTCTGTAGAATCTACTGTGATGGATAATTGTCAATTTGCGTTTATATTCAACCTCTATGAAAACTGG
The DNA here is from genome assembly GCF_943735745.2 of Anopheles bellator. Taxonomy (NCBI): domain Eukaryota; kingdom Metazoa; phylum Arthropoda; class Insecta; order Diptera; family Culicidae; genus Anopheles; species Anopheles bellator. Next base: position 49,607,411 of record NC_071286.1, read on the forward strand.
CCTTCTTCATTGTTTCTATGTTCGTAGTACCAATTTTTCAAGTTTATCATTCCACACAGCACCTTATTTGCGAAAATTAATGTGCATTTTAATTTTGCCGGAATCAACATTTGTCTTTTTAAGACGTTAAGTAGCGTACAATTTCCGGCAATTTAAAAAAATATTTATTGATGTTGCGATAAAATCAACTGACAATAACACAATAAAATATAATGGAAGTTAACTTGTAAGAACTAATATTTTATTGAAGCTAAGAAAACGGATCCACATTGCACAATATTTAAGCAGATAAATTTTCAAAAACACAGTTGGATACAATTCTGGCAACATAGCATTGAACTACGGCGAAGAAACTCAATCTATAAGAAATCCTTACACGACAAGGATTGTCTTTGTTAACAGGTTAACTTAAAAATTATGCATTTTATTTGACAGGTGTTTCATTCTATAAAAAACCATTAAAGATTGCAAAGATTCACGTTTATCTTTAGTTTCACTGTACCCAACTCGCTGGTGCCCATAGCGGTTCTGACTCGCATTTGTTCGCCAGAGTAACGAGCTTTTCGAAAGCTTCTGTTAACTCGCAATTTTCGATTTCATCGTCACAAAAGTGTCCGTAGAGGAAGTTTATCCTTTCATCTGATCGGATCATCTCGTTGAACTCTTCATCCTTTGTCAAAAAGTGGAAGAAATAAAATATACATATCTTCCGGATATTAAGCGTAAAACACGTAGCGATGACCGACTTACCGAGAATCCTCTTGAATTGGTTTCATCAAAAGTAGAGCGCGCGCGGGCTTTCGTACGTGTTTTTTTGAGCTCTTCAAACGGCGGCGGTCTAATATGGATAATATACGGCTTAAGCTGAACTGTTCGCAGTGATTTCAAGGCTTGATAATGTGGGCCTAATATACACACACACCCGGCATTAACGATTGCCTTCACACTTTCCGATGCGGTCCCGTATAGATGTCCTTTGTATTCACCATGCTCAATGAATTTGCCGGCCGCAATATCGGTTTCCATTTTATCCCGTGTAACGAACAAATACTCTCTACCAGCCACTTCCCCGGGACGCATAGGGCGAGTAGTGTCTGTGTTATAAATAAATGACAAAAAAACGAGTTTTAAATCACTTGTCAGCTAAATGGGTGGTGTTGTTGACGTTGGTGCGATGTTGATAATACGATTATTACTGAAGCTTTCCTTTTTTTCTGAAAGAGCGACAAACTTACATGGTACGGGGCTTTTATATTTTTCGGGATCTCTGGCAACGAGCCGCCGCTTCAGTTCGTTCTTCCCAACGCCGGGGGCGCCGATCAGGACGATAGGACGAAAGACGCCTGGACGAGGGTAAAGCTTCGCTACCTCTTCATAGGTTGCAATCATTTCTCGGTCGAAATCATCGTTTTCGGCTGTATCGTACATAATCTTCTTAGTTTTGGGCCCTCTACATGGGTTATTCGAATTGGGTGATCCGGGAGGTGTTGAACAAATAGAAGCGCATGAACCTTCTGAGGTGCAGGCAATGAATGACAAAGCAGTGTAGGAGAATACAAAATGGTTTGCCATATTAGGATTATGAAGGTTAGATTATGTTATTAGTGATGGTTCAATTTTGTCGAAGTGGTAACTTCAAGATTAGCTTCCACTACAGCATGTATACTCACTTTTTGTATCGCCGTTCGGTTCTTTCTGGGTTCGGTCATGCAATATACGCCGTTCTTGCAACGCTCTGCTAGGTATCAATCCTGCGCGAGTTGTTTTTTCACCTTCCTTGCGTGCTTGCCACCAGTATGAATCGTCCTAAGGGTATTTGAATATGGCAAAAATGTTGTTGGATAAATCGTGGTTAGAACGTTTTTTTAGCATTAAGAGTTTCTATGTAAGTATTCACCTGTGAAACTATATGCAGAATGTCTCCTCGTTGGAAACCCAAGCCGGCTTCTTTACATGGTATATACGGATCGCCGTCCGGTTCGTAATTGAAGTATGCTCTTACTCTAACTTTACTTTCACGTTGGTCCAACTTTCCGTCTGATGGTACCAACTTAAAAGTTATAGTACCCTCCGAGTTTTGCTATGTAAAAACAGTGTAAATGGACAGTTTTGTTAGTTATGTTACAAGTGAACGTCACTATTGTAGAGAAATTCAGTTCTTCTGAAACACAAAACGGCCCTTAAAGTTGTGTGTTGCGTTAACGGTATGGCAACAGCAAAAGAAATGTTTATGATTCATTGTCACAAATTTTGTTTGAAATCGTTAATTACTTCGTTAGATCGGTAAGTATGGCTGTAAAAGTTTCGATTAGTCTTGTCCCGTTTCATGTTCCCGTTTCGGTGTTAAGACGGACATATTGCAAATGTTTTGGACTTATGGTTAGATCTTCAACCCAGACTTCAACAAGTTCAGACAATTTTGTCACACAGATCAACACATTGCCCTAGGTTATGTTCTGATGACGTAACTGTTCACTACTGTTCCAAAAGTACTGCCTCGTAAAAGGTGTAAATTATTCCTCACTTATCAGTTCTTCTGTTGCAATTCTTCTGTCACTGTATATATTTTAAACATTTAATAGGGGTATTCACGTCTGATTGAGTATAATAGAGATAACTTACCAAAATTGATAGCACGTCACTAGGGGTTTTGCCTTCCACGTTAATATTGTTCACTTCGATCACTTCATCACCAACATGAATTAATCCCGAACGATCAGCTGCCCCGCCGTGCATTATTCGCGCAATGATTATTTTACCAGTTTCTTCGTCCGTTTTAATTGTTGCCCCCTGAAACATATTGACAAATAGTAGAAATTTTGTAATTCACAATAACAAAATAGTATATAAAATATATCTCGTATAAGCATAACCTTCGCTTCTTTTTGTCCGATAATCGGATCGATCGATTAGTCTTTCTTTATGCTCTATAAATAAACTGAATCTGGATGAAGATGCAAACAATACAATTTAGATTGGTATTTGGAAGGACATTATAGGCCCAAAAAGCATAGCTTGCTTTATTAAATAAAATCCTAAATATTCCGCTTATTCGCACAAATTAATAAAAAATTTGGATAAATATTCAATAAATGGCAACTCAACGTTTACATACATCGATAAAAAGTTCTATTCTTGAAATGTCCGTTTCGTAAATAGCTCATAGTGTACAAAAAGCTTGGTACACCAGAATAAATCAAAATAAGAAAATAGGCAAACAGTCTAGAAGGCTGCTTCTAGAACGAAGCATAAGCTCCGTTGAAAAAACACGTGAAAACAATAGAGGCGTATACAATGTACTTACAACAATTGGTTCCGCACTTTGTGCTCCAGCACACTGAATGCAGCAAAATAATTTATTGAAAAATGAGAAATTATTCGGATTTTATACGAGCTTGTGTATACGACAAATAAAAAAAGTGATGGCACAGATCCTCCAATTTTGATATCACAGAAAGTAAGACGTTATCAATAAGTTGTATATGGCGCTCGTTCGGGGACTAATACTTAATTTAAATTAACCAAACGATAAAACAACTTCTAAACACAAGCCACAAGAATTGTAAACCTAATTGATGATTGTGTTGATTGGGTTTAGTACTAACTCGCACTATTAAAATGAAGAAAAAATAATTTTGCAAAGTAAAAAAATAACTCTCGTGTAAAAAAAAAAAACACAACAAAATAGTGCTTAAAGTTCTAAAATTGTGCCAAAAATGCCTAACAACCAATTACTTCCAATGTTAAACAGAATAGTGCAAACAGGCAGTGCATTGACATGAATGCATCTAGTAGGCTTCTTAATTAAGTAATTTTTTTTCATGCTGCCTTTGAATATATTGTTCCTTTATCGAAACTCCGTCTAAAGTGATCAATGTAATCGAAATTTTATACTAAGGTTAAACTGGCTCTCAAACAAATTGACACAAAAAATGCACTTCAATCAAGTGCTTCGCATTGCAAAGTGGCAAAGTGCATATTACAATTCCACGGTTACGATTCCACGGTGTAGTAGAAATAATGATTGCCATAGGTACAAAATTGACATTAAGCTAACGAATCGATAAAGCTACAGGTTACGCAAATATTTCAAACGTTTTGATCTTTTTGTAGCTCTTCGTCTAGGAAGAATGAGTCTCCGGTTTTCCATGCAAAGGTAGTAGCCTCAAGGACAAGAAGGAAACAAGACAGCAGACCGAACGAGGGAAAAAACACCAACAAGAGAAAATTAGGTAATGGGCTAAGGAGTAGTAACTTCAAGCGGCAATTAGCACAGTAACCTCCTATTTTTCCAGCTGCCATTTGTCCTACTCATATTGGTGCATTGTTATCTAAAGTATTTTTCAAATACAGATGCACATGCATGAGAATGAGTGGAGCAAGAAGTGTTTCCATCAAGGCGTACGAAAATTAGTAGCAAAATTTAAATTAACCAAGCAAAAAGCATCCCAATGATACGTTTTAATATATACATAATAATAGATAATAGCCAGGCCTGGACCACGTTTAAGAAACTACGGGAGCTGCAAGTATATTTAAAAAGTCACTACTTACCAACGGTTCATTACTTTTGACTAGTTGAACAATTTTTATGGTTTCCTCGTCTTCGTCAACTTCTATCGGAATATCTGGTAGATGAGGATAGAAGTCTTTTTGCGCGATTGCGTCATGTGCTAGTAGAACACTCTAAAAAAAATAAAAATGCATTCATCATATTTTTTTCATATTCATAGTTATCAGTATTTTGATGATTTAAAAAAAAAAAAATTCGGATTGAAATCCGAATCGTGTGAAGTCGAATTCAATCAAATTGCGGTTCAAATTTGGTAATGTGCCATCTGTTCTATTACTGTTCTGGTGGGTACTAATACGAATGCTCAATTTGACAATTTTATCTTTTAGATAAAAGAAGACTATAGTCTTTCGTGGTCATATAGGTCATGATATTTATGATATCACGGTAATGATATTTGTAAAGTCTGGGGAATTTTTCGGCATATGAAAGTAATTTTGTTGAATGATTAGATCGTTTCCCAGATCGGTTTTGTATCGTGTGATGGACCGTTGTCATGCAACAAAGTCACCATGTTTTATCTTTTTGTGGCATAGTGACCGTTTTTGACCCAAAACTTCCCTCAAACGGTTCAGCTGCATAGCGTGTTGCATATTAAACAAATCACCAGGTTTGAGTAGCTCCCTTCCGTCCCATTCCGATCCACCAAACACAGAGCATTAATTTAGGTCCATAGCGGTTTGGCCTTGCAGCCGATATTGATTGATCTCGAAGACTTAACCAAGATTACACTTACGATTCTCAAAATGAATCCACTTTTCATCAGTCCACGCTCGCTCTAAAATTTCCATTTTCAATTTCTAATAACCTTTCGAAAACAAGCTCATGGCGGAGGACGAACCAGTCTGTAAGTCTCTTTGTCTGTGCTCAAAGTCGAACGAAAAAATCCATCACTAATAAAGGTTGATGTTTAATTGTCATATTGTAACTATTATTAATGTTATTGCAATACAAACAGTATGTAATAAAATGAACGTTAATGTACGACGAAATTATGTAAAATCTATTTTAAGCCTTCCTTCTCGACTATTGAATTACCTGTAAGTGAGGTGTTTGTAGTAGGTGAAATATTTCTTTGCAGAGTGGTGAAATATGGCACCTTGGAGCTAACAATTCCAAAACCTCCATTAGAACCTGAAATTTGAGAGCAAAAACCCCAAAGTTATTATAACATGTTATTAAGGATATTATGTGTAACTTTTTACACTAGATATATTTTTTTACCTGCATAGACGCAGACAGTAATGGCGCTATTCGATCATCTTTGTTGATTTTGGCCACTTTGCTATGTACGTTGACGAGCGCGTTCAATTCTTTCGATTGCAACAAATTCTGAAGGAAGCCAAGATCCTGTTCATCAGATAAGTTGTCCGTCTCCTTAAGCGATGTTATAAGTTTAGAGATAACTGGAGGGAAAGATAAAAATGTTTTAATTTCAAAACATTTCCATGTACAATAATTTAACACATACACAAATTTATATGTAAAAATCATACCAAAATATTTTCAATAAAATCAATTTTTGTAATCGGTAAAATACTTTACAAATATTTTATGCATAGTAATTAATTTCGTTGCCTTAGTTGAATTTTATGATTTTTAAATTAATCACATACATCTTGCAGAGACCGTAGGTAAATGGAATCAAGAAAACAATTGCAACGGTAATTTGGCCATTGTTGATGTGGAGAATATAATAAGATGATGTTGAAATTCGGTTAAAATATAAACTACAAACAAACAAAACGATTCATACGAGGTGAAACTCAATATCAATCTGTAGTGTGTATGTGTCAGTGTTGACCAAATTTAGCTGACCTAACAGAATGAGGTTTCTTCGGTGCAATGTGACTTGAGGATGCAATATGAGAAGAATGTGATTCTCGCTGTAGTTGGTTGCAGACGCAGTGTTAGTTTCAATCGAGAAGGTATGGAATTTTTATGAGAATCGTGCTATTTTATTTTTTCAGCAAAAAGCAAGGCTTCGATTAAAGAGGAAGTTTTGTACTTCCAAAAAACCTGTCGTATACTGTATTTTGTTAATTTTAAAAGCAGTTTTAAAAGCAGGCCAAAAAGAATTTATGACTTCAGCGAAAAAAAGATTACAACTAAGAACACGCACTGTGAATTTAAAATAATTATTAACAGCAACACAATCTCAATATAGATAAAATATTTTTCAGTTTGCTTTCATTTTATGTTAAGTGTAAACATAAATATGACCAATCACAAATGCGAATCTTACCTGGATCATAACCACCATCAGACGCCATAATTACTGCAGCCATTATCTGTTCACGATATATTTTGGGTCACTCGATTATCTACACCACTTTCCACAATTCAATTTCCGTTGAGGCACAATTTTCTGTCAAAAACTATCTTGCTACACAAAAGTAATGTTGATCGTTATTGTTTAAGGCAAGAATCCAAGGAATACAATACTTATTCTAGCCCGTTTTACTTTTGTAAATTGTGTAAATATAACACTGATTTGTACTTAAATTAAACCACCAAAATTTTTTTAGCTAATGGAAATGATTAATGCAAAATTTAATGAAAAAAACTTTATTTTTAGAGTACAGTGTTTCCTACAACGATTCAGCAATAAAGTAATAATGGGGAAAGCTTTCACCTCCTTGTTTTATTTATACAACTCAGTCATGAACCTCGCCTAATAATAGCAAATCAGTGTTCAATTGACTTCAATAATGATGTGCAGCACTAATGGAGAAAGATCAAATTAGATCATCATATACAATGAGAACTGCCTGACTTGGTATGTTCGGTTCATAAGCAATGTCATAGATAATAATAATAGTCTTGACTACTGCACTCATATGATCAAACAAATGACGCCTCCTTCAAGTTAATCCCGTAAACTGGGAAAAAATCTGTTGAAAACAATAAAAATATAGTATAGTGTATGAGAGTTGAAGAGCAGTTGTTTTTTGCATGCTACGAACAGATGTAAATGTGGCGCGCTGTAAAATGATAGAATATCTGGGGAACTTAAAGGCATTGAAAATACCTTATCATTAAGGAAACTAAAAAACCTAGGAATACAAACCATTCAAACCAACAGAGGAGAGTGCCCGGTGACTAAATTAAGGTACTAAAAGTATTTTCATTCCGAGAAGTGAATTTTAATAAGATCCTGAAAAACCCTACAGAAAAGAGAGTGTGTGTCAAACAGAGAAACAGAAACGTGAGAAATTGAGAAAGAGAAAGAGAGTAATTGGAAATGAGAATGATGCCTTTCCCGGGATCACGATAAAAATAGCGTAGTGAATTGAAAAATTTTCCCTTGCTATTAATGTTAGCACATCTTCAATGTCGCTATGCATAATCGGAAATGTTCAGTGGAACTATTTGGGCAGTAGGAACCAAATTTATATATAACCGCATAAGACTATTAGAAAGTTTTTTACATTAGTCACTACTATTTGATTACTGCATTGACAATCGGTAAAAAATGCAAAAATACACGCAAATATTACGGATGCTTACATTCACGTTCTAAACAAAAGATACACACTATTAAGTCGGGTTTAGTTTTAAAAGGATTGAAAACTTTAGCCATTATGTCAGAATGAGGAGAAACAAACCGGGACGAATAGAAATCAGCAGAAATCTGCCCACTCTTAGCTATGGATGTGTGTGTCTAGGATTATATTTATGTTGCGCTCAACGGTATGATAAGGACACTTTTGGTTATGTCTTATTTCTAGAGAATGGTATCATTTGCATACTTTGTGTTTGTCATTTCTTATGCGATGTGATGTTGGCAAAGTGCACCAATGAAGAGTTGTGCATAACGTTGTGCGCACGAATACTTTAGCTACTCTATCTTAAAACGAAACGACGAATTTAGCGCATCTCATGGTATTCTTGTTGTCGACTATGACTGCACAATGTAGGAAAAATCAATGCATTTCCAAGCACCCGAAAATCGATTTCCACGAAACACGCGTTTTCCCAAACCCATTCTACGCTATCTGTGACTGAACTTTCTCTTCGACTATTCAACACTTGAGCATACATTTTTGGCGACACAGCATTATTGTATCAAATTCATTGAAACTGAACCAGAGTGCAAGGAAAAACGATGCGAATTACCGAATTGGGAATTTTCTTGGCTCTCCTGAGTTGTTTTTGGCCGCATAAATTCCTGTGCACGTGATATTCACTGATCCGCTTTCCATTTACACAAGTTGATGAACATTTTAGGTCACTTCGCGATCAAGGAAACTTTTGCCGCGACTTTTTTCTTGACGATATTCTTATTTTAACGATAATTTTAACTCTCCGGAGGTTGGGTTGGAAGTTAAGAAAAAAAAGTGTCTGCTGTTTCTCTGAGAATCCCAACCGTGTTGAACGTTACTTTGAACCTTCAAACCTGATGACAAACCTGAACCTGCCTGATTTGCACCAACACCATGTTAACGACACGTCCGCACACATCGGTGCGTTCGCGTGTGTGCGTGCGATGGTGTTTAAATTGGATTGTTCCAAAAGTTCTGCGGTTCAGTAAAAGAAGGAACATTTTGAAAATGGCCACATTATGGAATTCATAAATTGGAGTCTCGTTGAAACCAGTGTATTGATGTCCAGGGATACCACACTGAATAAAAAATTGTTTTTCAAACCAAAAAAGGGTGTTTCTCTTATCGAGGCGCAGAACTCATTGAACAGTCTAGTGTTGCGGTGGAGTTAGCCGGCAACTTTTGCAGGTTAGAGTTGTTGTTTTGTGCGCAAAGTGAAAATTTGAATTGAAAATTTGAAAAAATTGAAAATTTGAAAATGGATTTCGTGTTTCGGTTTTCGCCAGTTTTCACGCTTCGTGTAGCCCTAGAGAAGAGACGAATGAAGCCCCGTACAACAACATAGACCGCTGTCGACCGAACATGATCTAACGAATCTAACATGATCAGCTACAACTGTTTATATTTGGGTTTGATCTAAAAAGAACTGTTAAGATTCCAACAGCCAAAAGGTCAAAATACTTTTTTAAAAATGAGGATTTTAGTTAAATTTTCCCAAAATAGATAAGTTATCTATGTCCAATGCTCACGCATACCAACGAATCCAATTCCTGCCCTAATTTTGTTTCCCTCAATGGATTTTGGTTTTAATGGACTCGTTTGATAATTACTTATTTATTACGTATTTATTTATTTATTTTTATACTAAGGAATTTATACGGGTCTGTTAGTTGTTAGTTTGTCCTAAATTCAAATTTTCTGAAAATCAGTATTTTTGACCTATTTTTTTGGATTTTCTCCCAAAATAAATTTTTCTTTTTTGCGTTCCCGGTCTCTGTTTTTTGCCTTCCTCTCTTTTCTCTCTCGTTTTCGAAATTCGATTTCGACGGAGAAACCGAAATCGAATCAAGGATTTGAATTGACAGTTTGACGGTAAACATTATATACTCAGAATATATTTATTGTATTTGTTTATGTTTACTGATCACCAAATGATTGTTCTAACTTAGTTACATCGTGACAAAAGTTTGTGTGATTTTCAAAAATGATTTCGAACAACGATAAATCATCATCATCTAATAAACAATGTAAAATAACTAAATTCAATCAACACACATGCAAAGAGAACAGAAACATTCGAAAAAGTCCGTAGATTCTTCCGAAAACCCAATATATCCGCCTGTCCCATTCAAGCAGAACATTTTAGAAACAAATTTCTTGACTCACTTCAGCCTTAGCATAGCTATAGAACGTTGTATATAATACAAGTTTCAATCAAAGCTTTCATTTTCACTACCCCAATTGTATTGCATTCCTTCGCCACCTCTCAGCATATACATAGAAATAGAAATGCTACACCAATGTTCCATTTACGTAAACCGGGTAAGCAAATTGTCGGAATACAAGGCTCATTAACCCATTGAAGAAAATTCCTCAGCCATCAGTAATAGTTCTGAAGTGAATGTGAGCACACGGTTCTTGGTCTACTGTTTCAAGACTTTTCTGACTAAAACCATGGTACGATAAATTATTTGGGCATTTCCCTGCAACCGTTTCATCAACTTTTATTAAAATCGTTTGATTGATAGGCACAGCATTCAACCGCTATTACTGCCTGTGTGATAATACTGATATTTGTGCCGATTTGCACCGGATTGCCGCTTTGGAACTTCTTTAACAGAACCGATGGTTTGGCGGACATTCCAGAATCCGGCGTTGTGTCAAGCAAGGTGCTTGACGATAGTGATGATCTAAAACCATTACTACGATACGACACCGTAGTTCCGATACTGCAGGTGATTTTTACACCTATTGGTCGTATGGTGTGGCCCCGCGTTGAGCAATGGTTCTCCGAAATCTTTGGCGCTTACCTGGACAGTGCAAATCGAGCCATTGAAAATATGGCCCAATTTGCAACGGATAACATATCTTTTCAAAAGGGGTAACTCAAAGGCTAACTTTTATCCGAGGCTGCATTAAGTATACTATTTTTTTTTTCAGAGACACATATTATGCCAAAAGCGATATGATTGATGGACACGGGCATCAATCGTTGATTGTCACGCTACCCTCTGGACGGACGATTACGGTGCTAACATTCAAAACGAAAAGTAAATTCAACGTCTTCGAGGAATTTCCACAACTGAGCGAATCACAGAATGAGGTTAGGAAGTTGGACTGATGAAAGCCGGCTGCTAAAGTGTAATATTATTTAATACTATTTATTCACAATTCTTTACCTTGTGTTACAATCTATCTAATAAAACAAATTCCACGATCATAAAATTACTTTTCCAATCATTTATAGCCTAAAGTCTTCTTTAGTTGAAATCAAGTAAGGACATTAAAAACCCGTTGACAGAGTAGTCGGAAACACAGCTGGCCAAGACCGCTCGGCGGTTGTGATTGCCGGATAAGCGGCACTTATCGCGGCAGAGGTGCCAAATAAGAAGAAGATGGGAGTTTTATGAAAAATATCTGTAAAATTCGTAAGATATTTTGACGACGTGGTGCGAGGAACTATGTTTACATCATACAAAAGTGCAAACATTCAATGATCGATGAGTAGTCTACAAATGTGATAAACTTCCACTATTAACAAAGTTTCTCATTTGCATTCGACTGAAATGCGCGATCCTCCGATTGCGGTGTGTGCGGTAACCACGTTTGGTAACTGCAATTATGATTCGTAATGATCGGGCGAACGATTTGGATGTATCTTCACGTTGCTTCTTGTAACCCCTTCTACTAAACACATAAGCACCCAGCACGCACAGAGCCTACTGCAAACGGAGCAACACACCATGCATACCTGGGACTTGACTTGGGAACGTTGTCATAATGAAATTGACCTCCTTTCTCTAATGCCTCTTTGCATTGCTTCATGGCCTGTGATGGGCTGTTTTCGTTTGTTCAACAAACACGTATGTATGCGTTACTTTTTGTAGTGTCTAATACAGGATTTACCTGCGAAGTGCGGAACAGTGTTTCGGCACTCAACCCAAGGCAGTTTTGAAGGTTAAGTCATCGCGATCATCGCTGATCATTGCGCGCACTTGCCGTAATGTAAAGGAACTATCGAGCTTCTGCGGATAGCGGCTGAGCTGGGAGGATGCGCTTCTTATTTATTTTACTCTATCTGCCAGCCACTCTTCTGTGCATTTGTGAGTACGAACGTGTTCAGCCATGTGTGCTTTCAATGTCGTGTAACACGGCAAATCAATGTCATAAGAATTTTGTACCCAAGCATCGGCTCAGTGAAATGTGCAGGTAAGGTCATGTAAAGAGTATTGGCCCATTGAAAGTATATTATAGTAGCTATTACCTCGAAGGCTCGTGCCATGGCCACAGAGTACAAATGAGAAAGGTCAACAGTCGAGTGGATGAAACCAACTTCTGTGTTGGTACGCCGACTCGCTGTCCATTACTGGTCTTGCGCAGTTCGGATCGATATGTCACACGGCCAGCGTGTTTGTATTTTGATATTCATCATACTTTTCGGACGCATTAGTTAGGCCGGTACCAGATGCAGGAAAAGCAACTTGCCAAGCACAAAGTTAATTTGGTGTCGCGTTCGTTCTGTTGTAATATTCAGTTAGATACTTAAAAAATGACAGTTTACCAACTTGGTCGTGGCAATTAGTCGTGTGCTGTGTTGCCCTTGGTGTAGTGATCTACTGAATAATAAAGCCGGTGATTTTCTCCATGTTTTTAGGGGGAAAATAACGAATATTCAGATTGTAGACATTTGCGATTTATTTCTCACACCGTATCCAACACATTATACGGTACAACGTTTTACAAGGACTACAAATGAAAAGCTTCCAATTGTGTCAGTTCTTGGTTTGGAAAAACATGAGTAGTGTTCTTGCTTCATAAATGACGTGCTTGATCGGCACTTAGACGTAATTGAATGAAATCGATATAATTTATACTTCAAACTACACAAGTGACTATAGCAGCGAGCGATAGAGACAAAACATGTGATGTAATTTAGACTGCCTTGTTTTCGTACAACAGTTAAACTGTTAAAAACAGAACTCAACAAATATTATTTAGTAGCCCCTCTGTGTAGTGTTTAATACAGGCGTACAATTTGGGGAATTTGGGGATTTAAAGTGTCCAAGATCATGCTCATCTCATGCAAACGTATATAGACATAATGCGTTTTAACCGGGAGAGTACGGTTTCTTTAAAAAATAAATAATTACTTGAATAGAACATAACTATAATGTTTGTTCGGTATGTCAAAGCAATGTGCATTCAAAAGGAAAAAAACCTTAAAGGGTGAGTTTAGTTGTACCTTAAATATTGATAGTCTGAGATCACTTCTTCATATTTCTTAATACAGCGCCTGTACTTACTTTTTAAAGTCAGGCTGATCTAAAAACAGTTGCACGAGTGACCGCATCGTCTCGTTTGGTCGCTGAAGATAAAGTTGCACAAGAAGGCCATCAAATACATAAACGTACGGTAACGTACGTTGCTACAGCGAAGGACAGGTGAAACGTAAGATGGAGAATTGGCTGGTCTGGAGTGGACCGAACATTCTGCAAGTACGCTGTTCATGCAATCGACTGATGAGGTCGACCACAGATTTAGCTAAAAACGGGCAAGACAAGCGGAGGCTCAGCACTTTATAGGGCTAAGAATTCGAGGGAGAGAACTGCAAAGGTTGGTAGCAAATAACTTGATAGAAGCAGAAGAATAGAGTCACAAACAAGGTTTTTGTAGTTTCGAAGACAAAGAAAGACAACAAATTATGTATGCAAAACAAAGAACTATCGAAATATTGTGATGAAAGATCGAACCAAATTGCAAAGGTTGAAACGGTGTTCCACCAACGAACGTTTGGCAGCTGGCGCGGTTTATTGGTACAGTACGGCGTGTAAGCAGAGCGAAAGGTTGCGGCTCCATGTGCTTCAATTACATGTAGCCTCCAATGTAGGGGTAAGTTATTACAAATCACAATTACCAGCTAGCGTTTCATTTGCTCTCCAGTTGTGTTGCGGAGAGGTTGTGCTTGCCTGTTGTTCGTGTTCGTAACGCATTTGGCTGGGCCTCTCCGTAGCCCCAAGTACGGAGGAACCGTTCATTCCGTACGTTGTCCGTAATACACATCGTCGCGTGAGGGTTCGTCGTTTGTGTGCCAAGTTTTTCGTCTCGTTGTACCTCTGCAATAGTTAGATCTCGTGTCAGCGTCTGTTCTGGAGCGAATATTCCGAACAAATGTGATTGAGTAGTAGTTGAATCAAGCCTCTATGCGGACAGTAGTGCCATTGTTTCCTGGTGTGAAGTAATTAACTGAAACTGTTTGCAAACAAACATTGCATGGAATTGTGTGCGATGTGTGGACACATCTAGCAAAACACGAACGCTCCCTACGCCTGATTATTTCGGAACCACGTATAGTGAAAAATATGTCGTAACTAAAAAATAAAAAACGAACGGTCACCAAATAGCATTTGTGGTTACAATGTGATGTAGTGTCTAGTGGTTTTGAGCCGTTAACCTACGGTAGTGCTGGTGTAGCGTGTAATGGTGCAAAAGCTATTAGCGTGATGGCGTAATACTATACATAGAAACCGACAGTTCAGATCTGTTACATCGCTTTGCTTGAATTTTTCATTCAATTCATTCAGTACAAGCTCAACATATGTGTTTGAATGCGCGATTGAACCAGTGCGTCTAGGAGAAAGGTATAGGAAGTGAATGCAGAGTGAATGCAGTGCAGTAAGGTGGAGGAAACTAGTTTTTTACTTTCTTCCGTATATTACCTCCCGGCAGAGCTAGTGCTTCTCGTATCTCCCAGCTTTCCGTAGAGGTTGGCTGGTTCAAAGAGAGAACTGTTCAAGGAAGTGGTGCACGGGAATAAGTGGCATATGTAAGATAGTAAGCCCCATCTCTAGCTCTCTGGCTAACGTACAAATACTGACAGCGGAAATCGTTCAAAAATTCAAGTCACGATCATACTCACAAAATGTCAACGAAAGGAAAACCGTTTTCATTCGATCGCACGGATCCGAATCCGTCGCGTAAAACATCATCGATCCGAGCAACGGTTGTGGATGTAGTAGTTTTTCTGCTGACGTCGTTGGGGTATATATTACAGGTGAGAATAATTGAGTTGCAGGTCTTTTAATACCCACTACTGCGTTAGAAAAAATATTTTATCACTCGCGTCTAATGATTTGCAGTCTTAGGAAATCGATGCGTAGAATGGTTCTGTGTAGATCTCACCTTTATAATCTTCACCAGCAAAACTCATTATCCCCTCAAGGTTACCCATGTGGCGTGCTCCATTATTTTTTTTTAATCCAAAGAAGGAACTGGGCTGTGCTCCGTCAATAATGCGATAATGAAAACTAAGATAACTACGGGCAATTTAGGTTGAGCTGCACACTCCGGTTGGTGCATGTGTAAACATATACATGGTTCATGTTCTCTGTCCAGTTTCAGTAGTTTCTGAATCGGGACCTAGTACCACATCTTTTAACTATATCATCATGGTCTTCTGGACCAAATGTGTATGAATGCGAAATTCGCGATAACAACAAAGTATGATTGCTTATAAATGGACATAAACTTTTTGCTATTCAAAATTAAAACAATAAATAGAGATAAATAGAACTATTGAATTCATGTTAATAAGGGTTTGACTGATAATGCAGAACGATGGATTTATGATGTGCGAAACGAACGTAAATTATTATGCTTGATGCCCATTACTATCGAAAACATTATTGCTTTATTATATTACATCGAACGACCAGAAATTCAGCGAAAGCAGAAATATTAAATGCTTTTTCAAAGCAATCTCTGCGTTCATTGCAGTCTGAAAGTCGACTAAATCTAGTTGGTTGTTATTTATTAGCTGATTGTTACTTCATGCATTGCACTGTGAAAAAGATATTTTACATCCATTCTTAATTATTTACTCACTTAATCACTCAATACCGAACCGCGTTAACGTGACGATGATACAAACGTGCGAATAAAAGGGAAACATACGCGTGTATGCACCATTTTTTATATGGGTGGGAAACAATCGAATACGAATTCCGATTGGTTTTAATTTTGACAATTTTCCATGATCTTTCCTCGAGACGTAGAATCATGACGTTTGTTTTCTCTGCTAATGATTATCTGTTTTCAGGCTATCTACTATCAAATTGTTACAGTACAGAAAAAGGATTTGAGCGGCGAGATAGCACTAGTGACGGGGGGAGGCGGTGGACTGGGTCGTTTACTCGCTCTACGACTCATAAAGCTTGGTGCAAAAGTAATACTGTGGGACATCAACCAGGAAGGTAAGCATTACCTCCAAAACCCATTTGATATATTGCTTTGAATATTGAACAGATGAGTTTGGAATAGAACCAAAATTTGTTTTGTTACTTTTGAATTTTACTACTTTTTGAATATTTAATATTTTTTTGTAAAACAGCTGCTGTCAAATTAGATTTCATAGACTTTAATAACAAACCTTGGTTTTTCTCATGTTGTATTGACCCTACCGTCAACCGTGGGTCGCTCGTTCTTGTATCAAGAATGCATATAATTCGGAGAACAGTACCGCAATCGCTCAAGAATTTAAACTTTTTCGTGTTCGTCTTAAACGCTGTCGTGTTGAGCTTAAACGGACTATTGATAAAATATAATTCATATGTTTTTCTATAAATAAAATTAATCACCCAAGTTTTGAATCCTGCTAGGGAAAGGTTGAATCCGCGACATTTGCGATCGAAGGGTTTGCTTCTATTTAGTGCAAATATACATCAGATCTCAGTTTTGCTTGGCTGAATCTGACGATACTCAGGTACAAAGATGCTCTTAGACAATATAGAGATTAGGTGCGCGAGTTAACAACCGACTTAACCAAAGTGCGTTACCAGCTACGACCATCACTCATTAAAATGGGCCTCTGAAACATTGTAGAACTTTGATTGAATTGTTGCAAGGGAATCGCTTGTACTGAACTGTTATGTAAAGAATCTTTCGATGGTCACCGGTTCGATTAGTTCGTTACACTTCCTCCCTCCCCCGATCCGACCCAATGAATATTGATGTTTGAATAAGATGCCGTTCCCTTGGCCAAAAATGTCGTGTTAGGTAGCTTGGCCGTTATTCCGAAACATATCCATATCTCATGTAATTTTACTCCGGTAATATTTTAATGCGCGACCATACAGTGTACGATATTAAATTGAATAAAAATAACCCGATTCGTCAACACAAAAAAGACATTCTCTGATTGTACATGGCATCAAGTATCGTTTTTATTCAATACTAGCTGCCCCGACAGACTTCGTCCTGTCTCCTTGTTTCCGTCTTTGAAATTGCTTTTTGGGTTTTGGGGCAAGTGTAATACTTTCGCATTTCTGAGTATAGCCGTGTTCGGGCGAAATAATCACTCTGACATGGATGACAAAAACTGGTCGCATTCTGTTCTGTGAAATATACTCTTTGGCCATTCTCTAAGTGTACGGCCAAGTGAATCACAGTGGGGAAAGGGGAAAGAAAAAATGCGCTAAATTGCTATCTCTCTCTTTCTTTCTCGCTCTCTCTCTCTCTCTTGTTCTCTTTCTCTCCCTTTCTTTCTCTTTCTCTCTTTTTCTTTCTATTTCTCGCTCTCTATTTCTTTCTCTCTCTCTTTCTCTCCCTCTTTCTTTCTCTCTCTCTTTCTTTCTCTCTTTCTCTCTCTTTCTCTCTCTCTTTCTTTCTCTCTCTCTTTCTCTCTCTCTTTCTCTCTCTCTCACACCCTCTCTCTCTCTTTCTCCCTCTCTCGCTCACTCGCTCTCTCACACCCCCTCTCTCTTACACTCTCTCTTTCACACCTTCTCTCCCTCTCTCTTTCTCTCCAATCGATTTAGAGACCACAGAAACCTAACAAACGATACCCATATTGCCCTAGGACGTATTTTAAGGATTAGAGTCCACCCCACCCCCTTCCCTTCGTCCTAGAAGGACCAAATTTGGTCACATAATTTCTCAAGTGACTATAAACAATTGTGCAAGATTTGACTCGATTCGATTCATAACTTGTGGAGTAATCGATGTTTTAACGGTCCGTTTGTATGGGAAGGGTAAGAAGGAGGGGGCGGAGGGGTTTCTAACCATGACGTTGCTCATCCTTGGCCCCTAAAACCCCTGTGTAGCAAATTTCGAGTCAATCGGTCCAGTAGTTTCGGAGTCTATAAACCGCACACAAAACGGAGCGTCATTTTTATAATATAGATATACCTTATATATGGAAATGATTGGACAAGTAAAACATGTCTGATATTATTCATCTTCAGTTGATACAAATGAAAGAACGATGGTGCAAAACTATTTCTCCTGCAAAACTGGTTTTTTAGCGCGAAACATGTTACAAAATCTACTTTCAAGAGGTGACAGTCAGAATGAGAAAGGAAAAGAGAAACGCGAATTGAGCAAAAACAAGCAAAAGTAATGAAGGCCATGGACCTGGAAAGCAAGACAATGTACCATTAATTCAAGGCCATGGATTTTGTTTTCATCGTGAAAGTAAATTTTTATGTTCTCACATCTGTAGCATATAGCATCTGTGTTTCTTGTAAACTTTGTAAAAGTGATCTTTCCGATGTTTTCTATAACTTCATTGTATGTACCTGTCTGTAAAAACCCGATGCAAGTCAAAATGTTTTACTAACTTAGGTTCATGGGAAATAAGATTCAAATTGCAGCGAAATTACAGAAGAACCTCTCGCTCCTTGAATTCCTGAACAAATCATGAATTTCCTGAACAAACAATAACAATTCACAATTTAAACAGCTGCTTCCAAATTCGGATGCGGTATGCAATTGACGTGCAATTGCATTAACAAGCAAGTTTTGGTTTTAATTAAAATTCTTTTTTTTATCCGTAATGTTATTCGTATAACATTAGTTTTCATTATTTTAATGATTTGATTCAATATTATGTAATTTGATGTCGATAGCTTTCTTGCCAATAGCTAAGCTATGGTTTTGATATATGTTACAATCTTTTTGAGAGGATGTCATGAGAAATGTGCCCTAACATAAAAACAAACAAACAAAGCCAACAAACTTTTCCAACATTCGTAGTTTTACTCATCACCATTTGAAGAACTGCATAAGAAGTGTATAAGTACTTAGTTCTAAATATATAACATGTAAAAAATTGTTTTTTTAAAATATCTTCTTCATTTTTTGAATTCATAATTTGATTTCCATTACGATCTCGAAAAATAAGAATTCGTGCCTGGTTATGGTAATACTTAACTGTATCTGGGGGGCTACATGAGGCGTAAAAACTAGCCTAAAATTAATTTGTAATGGCAAATCGTTTACGCTTACGTGTGGCAGCAAAAATATAAAAACGAAATGTCCAACGGTATTATGTTCGTGTTTTTGGTCCGAGAAAATAGAAATAGAAGAGAAATAAATTGATTTCTGAATATTTTTTTCTGTTTCTTTTCGATTTTGTTGCTATACCAACAAATAAGAACTTAAATTATCCTCTGTTTGTAAGCAAAGCGAATGCAAAAAGTATTTACGCTCGGGTTCACGTCTCGGCCGACCCGTAAACGTTTTGACAGAGCCGCAGCAGTTTGGCATTAATCTGCAATGTCAAAAACATTACGTTACGCCTCATGTAGCCCTCCAATATCACCTACGTATGAATATGGTTAAAAACAGAGATAAAAAGTATTATTTATGCTTTGATAAATAATGCGAATGCATTATGAATCTCAAGAATGCGAGAAATTTTAAAGGAAATTTAATTTTAGGTGCACAGTTTCTTCAATATTCAGTCCAACGGCGATGTTTGTTCACTCTTTTGATGTTCCTTTCCTTTTTATTCATATTTCTTTACAGGCTGCTTATAAACTGTTATCAGAGACTTCATTAACTTAAATATTGATGATTTTTTCTTCTTTTCACGTTTACAATAGCACTGGACGAATCGGTAAAATTGATTCAATCCCTCGGAGGACTTTGCAAAGGCTACAAAGTAGACATATCCAACAAGAATGAAGTTTACAAATATGCCAAAGTATTGCAAGAGGATATTGGAGATGTGAGTATGATAAATTGGTCGCCATGTTTTTTTAGAGTTTTGGAATGCATGTGAAAACTATCAAAAAAATTGGTTTTACCCTTATTCAACAGCTGCGCCCGTAAAAATACATGGCCAGGCACATGGTTGCAGTAGGCAACAAAGAATAATATTGTGTTTCAGGCCAATACCCCTCGGGGGTTGTCGTGCCGGATAAGATGATTTTCATGTATTGTTGAAGATTCTTTTTTAAATATGGCACACCAATTTGATTATCATGATTATTGATCTTCATACTGGCTTCGAAAATCATACATAGTTGCTGTATCGTACGTTTCTATTACGTATTAGTCGACGAATTTCGTGCTCCCTCAGTTTTTACGAGTTTTGGTTAGTGCTTTGTTATTCATTACTTGACGAACTGCCCTTCGGTTCTCTTTGATGCTCGAGGACAAAAGCAGATTTGTATCCGGAGCCCCTGGTAACTTGGTATTTTGGTCGTTGAGTCATTCATCAAAATGCTGGGCCCATCGCAAAAGAACCTCTGACTGGTTGGTTACTGATTAGATTTCCAACCTAGATATGTTGGATATATTTAAGGTCTTAGATATGAAGTTGTTTCGATGAAATGCTAAAATCGCATTGTAAAATCGTATTGTGGATCCGTTTTGTATTCTGTTTTCTTACGGTTCACGTATTCTTTTTTCTTCCCACAATCGCTTCTTTGTCTTATAAACTCGATTATTTGCTTTCCCAACTTTGCTAGACTAGGTTGTTCAATAAGTTTCAAGTTTCGATACAGTGGCACCCTCATCATCAGTCATCATCATTTTAGGCACAGATTTCCCCAATACTTCAGTCAGAATATAGCCTTACACTGCCCAATGAGATGTCAAGGGGTTCTATTAAATCTCTTTCAGTCATTCGACGATTTTCCAATATCCCGTATTTTTTCTACGATTTCAGGAGTTGTATCTGTTTTTGGACGACTTTGACGTAGCTCGTCTCAAGGCTTCTACGACCACGTTTAAATCCAGAAACCCTCCTTTTTATTTTCTAATTGAAGACGAAGAGTTCTTATACATTCCTTTAACATTCGTCCATAAATTTCCCCTCTAAAACCGTTTTTAACCTCTCTAAAATAAAAAAAATCAATCATTGCACGATACTTGATTTTCCCATTGTAAAAAATACTGTGAAACGTCGATAATAAATGAATTGTAAACAAAGAATGAAGCGACCGATTGAAACGAAACTTCACATACGTTCATATTAAAAAAATAGACTAGTAGCAGCACCCTCTGATGCTGAACCGCAAAACCTATTGAACACCCTGGTTATGTACTTATAACTGTGCTTATAAATTGACGCTTTACAACTTATGTTCTGCTAAGTTGGAATACACAATGCCGATCTCTCACACGAGACAAGATAGAATTCGTTGCACAAAATTAGAAGATGCTTTTAATCTAGAAAAATGAATGTAGAGGATAAAAATACGTGATGAATGATGACTCTAGTGGCAATAAACCATTCCTTAAATATTCGCCATACGACCTTCGAATGTCTAGACAGTTTATGTGTTTCCAGGCAATTCTGAAGTTGCTTTGGTCAGTATGTATGACACTTTGACGACACGAGGAATACAACTGGGCAAGCAACTATCTTAATAGGTTTTGCTCGCTCACTTTGCCTATTCTGTTTTGAAATGTTGTCTTCGGTCCCTGTTTCTTTGCTAGTCCTTCATTAGCCTATTGTGCCATACCCATCCTTTTGCATATACAGTTTTCGACGCATTTGTCATTTCGCGTTAATTCGAACACACATACTATATTAATAGCTTAATTGGACCATTATAGATAAATAAAGCAATCGACTTTGCAACAATAGCTTAAGACCAAATTAGGTTAAAGTTTTTTCGTATGATCATTCTTTAGTTGTTCCTCATTTATTTTATTTTAGTTACTTGTTTATGCTTTGTTGTTGTTTATGCTTTTGTTGTATTTATTATATAATTCTAGGTGACATTACTGTTTAACAACGCTGGTGTAGTATCTGGGAGAGCTCTCTTGGACACTCCAGATCATTTAATCGAACGTTCGTTTAACGTAAATGTCATAGCACACTTTTGGGTAAGTTTATTGGATTGAAATAGTTTCATCTGAATGTAGAATGACCTGTTGAATGACCACCCTAGAGCGAATCTCCCCCGTTGTGTCGTTTTTAGAGCCAACCTTCGATTCTTGATACGTGAAGCTCGAGACGACTTCGAGTTTTCGGTCTCCTTTGAGTACGTAACCCCCTGCATACTTTACGATTTTGTTGTATATAGTAACAACGAATAGTAACAACATGAGTTTGATCTTGATTTCGTTTATCTGCATACTACGAGGGCGATTCAAATATAAACGGTAATTTTGCCAGTGTACTCAGCAAGCACTTCTGAGCTGGGTGATGGAGTGGAGGATTTAAGTTCAATGTGTTAGGAAGGGGAAGCCAGCTCGGTGAGGCGCGCCGGTCTGTTTTGTCCTCAGTACAGCCATGAGTGAGCAAGAGGTTCATGTGTCCGTTGCACAGCGGATTATTATTAAGTTTTTAACTTACGAAGGTGTTAAACCATCGGAGATTTTAACTCGTTTGAAGGCACAGTTTGGGGACGCAACACTGTCCCAAAACCGAGTATTCACTTGGGCCAGAAAATTTAAGAGTGGGCGTGAAAGTGTACAAAACGAAAGCCATGATCGGCGCCCAAGATCAACCGAAAATCAGAAGCAGGTCAGGTTGGAGATCAGTGAGAGACTTCTGCATCAATTCCGGCAAGAAGGAGAAGACTTTTTGAGGCGCATAGTCACTTGTGATGAAACATGGGTCCATCATTACACCCCAGAATCGAAAATGGCGAGTAAGGAGTGGCGGAGAAAAGATGAAGAAAAAGAACCGCGTGCGCAATTGGTTGATGACGCCCCCCCAAACTTTTTATCAACAAGGAATGTTCAAGCTTCCAAATCGTTGGCAGAAGTGTGTAGAACTTCAAGGAGACTATATAGAAAAGAAATGAAGGTTTTACTTGTTCATAATATTACTTAATAAATTTATAAAAAAAATTACCGTTTATATTTGAATCACCCTCGTAGTATTGATTGCCTGCAGGTTGCTCAATCCCTAAGTAAGACTGAGCCAACGATAATGTCATCAGCATTGGCCAGGATCTGGTTGGACTTATAGTAGATGATCTCTACGGTCTCCACTTCAGAGTCCTGATGGCCCGCTCTACCGCTTGGCTGGTAAGGAGATATAGATCAGTCTGCCGTCAGTCTATTGACCGTCGTCTCGTATTCCGAAACTATTCCTGGTCTCAAACAGTTTTAGCTATTATTTGCGTCCTTGAAATCGATGAAGGGGTGGTAAAAGTTCTTACGAAACTCAATCGATTTCCAAGGATTTGCCGCATGGTGAAAATGCTATCAGAGTTAAAGTTTGGAGTCTTTTTATATCCCTATATCCCTTTGGAGCAGCTTTATATCCCTATATAATAGCATGTTTTTTTTCTTTTGAATTATAGAGGCGTTTGGCAGTAATAGCCGATATTTGCTTCTTATATAATAGTATGTATATTCTTGCTTGATGGTACAACTAATCTAAATGAGCTTCATCTTTAACAAACCAACACCGTTTTTTTTTGTAAAGGGTGTTTTCCTAGGGATCCAATTCCAGATTCCTGAGACGATTGCTACCAGATCATGTTCATCATGGTCAAATGTCTGTTTCATTGGTATACATTTTGTACCATGGCTAGTGTTAGTGTAATGATTTATTTAATGCCCTAGTTGATGAACAATATTTCAAACTAATAAAACAATATATTTTTATACCACTTCCGCAACCTTCAATAACTAGACAACCAAGGCCTTTTTACCAGCAATGCTGAAACACGACCACGGACATATCATAACGATTGCGTCTCTCGCCGGTCACGTAGGGATTTCAAAGTTGGTAGATTATTGTTCGAGTAAATTTGCTGCGGTAAGTATAGTAATTGAAGATTTACGCTGCTATGATGTTGTACTTAAAAAATGAAGAATGAATTAGTGTGGAAAAAATACTATGCCTTTGTCTATTTCTACTTAGGTCGGTTTCGATGAAGCATTACGATTGGAGCTTGAACACCTTGGCGCACAAGGTGTTTTCACAACTGTGATTTGTCCATATTTCATACAGTCTACCGGAATGTTTGACGACGTAAATTCAAGGTGATTTTGACATTATGAAGATATTAAGCTTACTTGATATATATGCATAAGTATGCGTAAGTAAGTGCAGAAAAAGTACGATAAAAGTACTAAGTTTGCAATACGATGAGATGATTAGCTTATCGCATCTGTTAACGTTTGTAAAATGTTATTTGTAAAATGTAAATCCATGCAGTTTCTCAAAGCTTACTAATTTAATGGTTTATGGACAACATACTTTTCACGCATCATTAGCAATATCATTAACAGTAAATAAGAGTTATGTTGTCCATATCTGCCTTAAGACTGGTCACGTAAATTTTAAAATTATGATATTAGGTAGTTACAATCTATCTCAATCTTGAGTAACATAACTATAACTTGGCTCGAACATCTTTTGCGAACGGTGAAATAACGAATCTATGAAGAATTGCTGACGACAAGTCGATAACGACGAGAACATTCAAACATGTTTTGATGCAACGGCATGATTAGAAAGTAAATCTGTTGTTTCAGATGGGTCCCAACACTCGACTCCAACGAAGTAGCAGATAAAATAATTGAAGGCGTACAAAGGAATGATAAATACGTCATCATTCCAGGCTACTTGCGGCTTATGTTAGCTATCAAATGGTATGTACAACTGATTATAATGAGCTTCATATTTAATGTACCAACACTGAAATTCTCTTCATTTGTAAAGGGTGTTTCCTTGGGGATGCAACTCCGGATTCCTGAGACGATTAGTGCCAGATGCTGCTCCGCAACACAGCATAACTCCCTTGAGCAGCCCGGATTGTGATAAGTTCAACAGCACGGAAAGTCCGCTATCCAGTGATAATAATAATACGACGAAAACAACTCCCCTGCTCGTTCATCGACAATACACAGGTGAACGTGTGCTTTAAATTGCCTGCTTGTTTGGGTGTTGCTTGTGAAATTATTCTTTTAATACTGGTTGGTGTTTGAAAGTGTAATGCTGCATCCAGCAATTTTAATCTTTGAAAATTTTAAATAAGCAATGCCCATATTTCTCATTGTATTTTTAAATGGATTTCAATCCCGGTCTTTGGCTCGATATCTGCATAAACAACAATATTACTGTACAGTTTGTTGAAATTGAAAAAGGGCCGTGGCGGTGAAAAGGGAAGATGGGGTTGGACGAGGAATGAAAAGGGTGTATGTACTCAACAGTACGTCGGTACCAGTACAGGACCAGTGAATAAGTTAAAACTTGTAATAAATGGATAAACAAAAGATGAATGGAGTTTTCTATCAAATACGAGTCTAAAGATTTATGCACTACGCACGATTAATGAATATTGTGATTCCTTACACGATGTTAGCCTTACACGATGACAGCATGATGCACAGTTATTGTGAAAATAGTTCTTTTTCTCGTCGATGCCGCTTCTAGGATTGTTCAATAATTTCATAACAATGCAAAAATGTACAAAATTTTGCTAGTTTTTGTAAATTGCTCTTGACGAAAGAAGATAATAATATAATTATTTCTCTTAGTGTTTTATAAGACGGTTGATTCCATTTCTGGTGGAACTTGAAACTCACTGATTGGAGACTTGTAGATAGGACTTTGTTCGCGGTATTGCGTATGCTGCTCCCTTTCCTCCTCAAATTTCGCAAACATTCTTCGGTCGTCGTATGTAATCTTCAATTGGTAACAAAGCAGAAACATCAGACCACCGACGAAAATTGAAATTGCAATAGTTAAACCTGCAGTAACCAAATCAACCTGTTTGCAAATTATATCTTGTACTTTGAGCAAAGTCAATCGATTTCCAATCAGTTCATACGAGTATTTGTAATCGCAAACATTCTCTTCGTGGCTAAATCGAAACGTACAGTTGTGGGAAGCTAAAAATAACAAAAATCCGATAACAAAACTGTCTTGCGTGGAACAAATAAATTCGCAAATAAATTAATGTCTTACCATTCACTGTGTTCACGAAGTCTACCTTGTATAGGCCAATTTTCTCACGACACCGCATGTCGAAGTCCTCGCAAAAGAGATCATTTTTGGTTTGCACGGCACACCGAACGCATTCTTCATAATGCGAGCAAAGCGTTGACTGCTCACCGACTTTAGTTTCACAATATTGGCCAAAAAATGTTTCGTTACAGTTACAACGACCGCAGTCACAAAACCCGTGATTAGAACAAAGAGCGCTACTAAGCGGTGCTTTGCAAGTGCTGGTTTCTGTTGAACACTCACAATTGTCACCACGCCAAGAGTCATAGCAACTACATTTGCCACAAGCGCAGACTCCGTGATCCGCACCCCCACATACCATGCCATTCATGCTGAAAGTAAACAGTCATTATAGGGATGCTCAATACGAGTTGCAAGAATAATTCACAAAGTTTACGAGCAAACTATTGTGAATTATGATTGATGATTTGTTCAACTGTTTCGAAGGTATTGTTTGTTTCGAAGGTGGTAATGGGATTGTAGAAGTAACTGTTTCGAAGGTATTGTTAAATTTATAAATATTAACAGATGTACTTACATCGTACAGTTTGTACATTCGCAATGATCTCCTGTATAGCCTGGATTGCAAATACATTGTCCGCACACACATTCACCACGGTCAGAACAAACAGGGCCACTCTGTAGCTCATCCTTGTCAGTAGGAGCCACACACTGCTCAAAGAGTTCTTTACGGTTTAAAGAATTCTGTAAGTTGCACTCACACGTCTTTCCGATCCTGAAAAGAAAACATGGAGTCCTTTATTCCTTGACACCCTTTAAAAATCTTATTCTTACCATCCGGCATAACATTGACACAAACCACAAACGTAGTCTCCATGAAAGCTGCACAATTCACTTAACTCTAGAGCATTTTTATTCTTTTCACAGTCACACGTTGATCGCAAATTTATTTGAAGTTCGAAGGCTTCATTGCTGATCAGCTTCTCCTCTATGAGGACGGTTATGTCCTTCGTAAGATAAAACAAAAAATCAAATTATTAGTGAGTGCGGTCATAGTTGTCAGATTGGAATACTCACAGATACTGATAGGTCCTTAGGGTACTCTAACAATCGCACTTCTACATTGAACCTATACTCTTTGCCTATTTCAATGTTCTCGCAGCGATTGATTGGTTGCGGTGTCGTATACATTCCACCACAATCTGTGGTGTATCGTATGTCAATGTAATCGGGGGCATTATCCGTAAACTCTACTCGCCTTACAAATTCCCGATAACCATCCTTCACCAGCTGCAGTATATTCGAAGAATCGTTCTGTAGTCGACCTACGCTGGTAAATTCTGGCATTAGTTCGCGTAGGCGCTTGTAGTAACTTTCTTGCTCTTCGGTTACGGCAAAAATTACAGCCGTTTTTGACCGCAACAAGACTCGCCAAATTTGTTCTAGCGAAGGGTAATCGTACTTTAGAACATCCACAAAATTCCCATCCGCCGATAAATGGCACTGCTTGTCGTTCTCCCGTATGATTCCGGCGAGCAATCCATCCCCTGCCATATGCAACCAGCCATCGGTAGCCACGACCACAATTTTTCGTGTGTTGTTACCCCAACCGATTTGGTTTTCACACACCAGTACCTGCATTAGAGCATCGAGTCCCCCTTCCAGATTGTCGATGTTTCCGGTAACACTGCTTTGCTTAACCTGTGCGATGAAGCTCTCTATGTCATTCGTGATCCTCAAATGGTGGCGAAACCCGTAAGTTGGTTCACACTGGTCACTTTCTGAGTAGCAAGGATTGGCCAAACGATGCGGTTCGGTCTGAATGAAAGGCACTGCTGGTTTGTCAGCAAAACTACCAAATCCTAGTCTGTAGTTGGCAGTAAGGTTTGCCAGTGCCAGGGCTAGTTCACTACCCATTTTTTCCAGTGTTGCCTTATCATCTCGCATGGACCAAGTTAGATCCATCAGATAGTACATATCGAGAGGATAGTTGTTTGCCGGTTTGTACTTAAAAGAAAATGATCTCGAAGACACTGTAAATAGAATTTTTTCTCTCGTTATTGCTCTGTTTCAGAGTCAAGCAGTAAAAATAACATACATTTTCCGAGGCGTATTCGCATTTTTTGAGGAGTTATTTGAACGGCTTCCAGCTTCTCTGCGTCAAAATCACGATGTGGTGCGTTATGTGTAATTTCTTCGAAGTAGTAATTTTCGTTTGTTTCAATTTTAGATGCATTACAGTTCGATATCAACAGATCGTGTTTCGGCATACAGCGAGATTTACGCATTTCATAAAACTGGAAATATTGTTATTTATGATTTTAATCTGTACCAAACGCAATTATTTATTTACTGAAATCATCAGCAGGAATTTAGAAAGTATTTGTTATATTACATTTGTTTTGATTGTTTGTCAGCGTTTGAGCACTCAGAAGTATTTGAACATTTTTTGTTTCTTCTATTATCGTAAACCATTTAAGATTTTTTTATATTTAATTGGACAAATTATAAAAATTCAAATGACAGTCTCCAAAAAACCTGAGGTTAATAATCGCTGTAGATGACGAAAAAACAGTAACACTGAAGGGTGAACCGCTGAATCAGCGCAGGCACAGACCTTTACGCGACTATACTATATATACTATATAGTAGCCTACTTCAATGTATGTGTTTTAATGACCACACCCCTTGTGTAAATAATTAAACTGAATTTTAATTAAAATAGTGTTTTTGGGCAGATTCACTGTAATGTATAGTTAATGTATTAAAAACTTACTTCATCTGTACACCAAGCGCAATCTTTATCTATATCCAGGCAATCGATGCAATTTGTTTGAAAAAAGCATTTCGACGGATCAAGAAGCCGAGCAACTGAAAACGCAAAGACAGTTCAAGATATAAGAATTTACTGTTCAACGTAGATTTCATGGCGTCTTCTGTACTTTGGCCAAATGCCGTGTTAAGCACTGCAATCATCACCAATAACGAAATTATTCTCTTAGTCGACATCGTTTAAAAGCAACTCAGAAACCGTATGTTCATAATAGATTTCTTGTTATATGAACTGAGAAGAGACCATTTGCTTCTTTATACACGTTAACCATATATTATCCGATTATTATAGTCAACTTCAACCCGTCTAGCAAGCAGCACGCAATCGACTGTTGAATGTAAACCATTTTCACGCGTACGAGAATACGCTTTTATCGGAGAAGCAAAGAATGATAAGATAATACTTAAACCACATCCATACACATTTACGTACACATATATATAATCGAATGTTTCATTTCAGGTGTTATCTATATCTTGACTACCACACGAAGCGCTCAGAACCTTCAGTGTTAACGGCACGAAATCAAACAAATTATGTTCGTGATATATTATGAATGCGAAACTGTTAGCTCAGTTATAGCTGTAGTGTTTAGGACCATCTAGTGGTTTTATAAAGAAAACAACGAAAAGCCAAATATCTATATATTTTAATAAGAAATTTGAAGTTCAAATGAGTATGAATGGATACGAATGATACAAATAAGTTTGAATGAGAATGAGTTGAAATGGTTGAATCTATCCAAACTGAGAACGAACATCTTTATCTTGGACAAATATTTCCCAACATCATCCAAAGAAGAAAATACATTGCCAGATAGGATGACAGATATCTCTAATAGTTTGTAATAGTAATAATTTTAATAACTCTAATAGTACTAATTTTGACTGAATTTTATTGATGTTTAGGGAACATTTTGTTGCCATAGCGGAAATGTTCGTCCCATGGAGAAGTTTTTGAGGGAAACATTTATTGGGATTATTACAAAATTGTTCGGAGGATCTAGGTTATTATTTAAAGCCGTGATGTTGGACTATATTGCGAACCTGATTTTCAATTATTTTAAATTGTTAGTTGTTAGAGGTGTTTGTGGTACATATTGTGATGATGTTGGTTGTTAGTTTTTTAGCTTAAAACAGGTCTGTTGGTATCTTTCCTATAGCTTCAAAACAATGTCCACGGAGCGGCATCTTCAATTTAGTTAGTAACCACAAGTCACGTAGTCCTGAGTTAAGCGAATGCGGTGGTTGCAGAACGATATTTGTTCAGTTTTTGGCACAATAACACTTAAATAGTAACGAAGAATACTTGCAACGCTCGTCGGTTGTTGTTGTAGCAACGTTCGTCTTTGGGATTTTTTAATACTTATATATTTTTTTTATTTTTTTTATACTTATATTTAATACCGTTTTTATATCCGTTGGGATCCCCAACGAAGAAAACCAGAAGTACTAGGTCCAGCCTCGAAACGGCGGGATGGATCGCACAATGGGGAACTTGTATTGGAAAGGCGAACATATTTGTTTTTTGGGAAGAATCTATGACTTTTTTTCATCGTTTTTGTTTTCTTAGCATATGTTTTGATTACATTAAACTTTTTATGTGTAATACACGCGTTCAATCGACGAGAGCTGATGGTCTGGATTCTGCACTAAATCGCGCAGCAAATAACGGAAGTAATGCAGTTCCGGTTCAGTGTTCGGTTTCTCGGGAAAGAGTCTCGCTCTGGAAAAAGCATGGAAAGTATTCCCTCACGTGTAAAACAAATAAAAAAATACTTTCCAAATATGGTGGTGATCGACGACTGATGTAACTTAGCGCCAGATGTCTTACACAGGTAATCTTGTATTAACAATTTTTATAATATAGAAAATAACGAAAAAGAGATACACAAATCCTAACGGTCAAGCAAGCAACAAGTTTTGTATGCTATGTCCATCCTGAAAGTTAAAACTTTCAGCTGGCTGAAAGTATGGAAAAATTGCAACATTTGCAGAGTTAACATGAGACAATCTTCAAGATGAGGTTGTTTTGTAAATAAACCCAGCACAATTTCCTTTTAATATGTAAATTTCAGAGACGAATGAAGCCCCGTGCTCAAAGTCTCTATAATAACAACAACAACTTTTAATATGTAAACCCGGTAAACGTGTAGGTTCTCTTCTCTGTTTTGTTTAGAATCTTCAGGCCGCACTTTGCAGTTGTGTTCGTGAAGCGGTAGTACGTAAGGTTGGCGTTGTGTGATGATCGCAATGAACCTCGTCACAGTTTCATCGTGTATTCGCTATTCTTGGTTCGACGGTCTTTAGTTCATTCTCCAGACTTGTCTCTTCTCATTTTTCTCTCTATAACTGAATGAATGAATGCGACGGATAGATCAAATCGCTCTGATCGCAAATGCCAAATGCCGAAGGAACGGAACATCATTCAGTTTCCACCCCACAGCAATTCGTCCAGTGATCCGTCAGAAATTACAATCATACCTTTAATATAGTGTTGTTCGCATAGATCAGTACGTGTTTTATATTCGTTTGCAAAGAGTTTAGATAGCGTGGAATGCACAACGTACCGTGGTGATCAGAAGATCGAATGAGCAATGATGAAAACTTGTTTATCTGTAGCTATACTTCTTGCATTAACCGGTAAGCTTTACTATCACTCGTTGCCAAGGCACCGTAAACTGTTGACGTTGAGTTTATGATGCATGATAACCTTTAACCTTGACCACAGATTTGTTTAAGCTCTTCAGAGACTTGTTGTGCACACACGAGCAAAGTACAAAGTATATCGTTTTTCGGCATGTCCCTTACTACAAAACTGTGTAACTTGAATACAAACAACTTGAAAACTTTACAATGTTTTTATGCTGTGTTAGATTATGCGTCAACAGCGTAGAGATTGTTTCGGTCATCCTCCAGCAATTGTTCTTATTGTATAGAAACCTCATGAGTATCTTTCGAACATATATTTATCAAACGAGTGAATCATTGTTTTAAAACATACCAAGGTAATTTCAACTTGATTTTCGATTTGTTCAAGGCTGGCTGCATGGCCTCGAGTAACGATGGTTTATAAGAAGATTATTATTATTATTTGGCTGTTAGAACGGGCACAGATACGTAACCACCATATAATCCTTATCACTACCATACAAATATCCATCGTAAACAAAAAAGGCCGATTGTACCCATCTTCAATATTTGCACTAAAGTTGAAGCTGCCATGGTTTGAACTGAGCTCTTTCGCATAGAAACCGTTACATTGATGCATTGATTGGTGCATCGTTGTTATGATGTTACCATGTGCAATGCCAAACAACCGCAATTACGTAACATTCGTACAATTAAACCATCGATAAGCCATCTTGAGCACATTACTCTAATAATTCCAATTAATGAATGCAATAATGTTAGTATTGAATATTCGAAATTATTACGAAATTGGTAGCTGTTTGCAATATATTTTAAACCTTATTCTTAACACTCACAAAATTGAGAAAATTAATACGTCACACCTAATCTCTTCAACTAATCTATTCATTCGGGCCATTCCATTCCCATTAGGAATTTAAACAATTCTAGAATAATACATTTCTAAAAATATCAGAATCCTCTTTTTCCAGCTTATGGCGATGCGTTTTACGTTGGCATTGAAGAACGATTTAGTTTTTCAAATGTTGTTCACGTGGGAAATGCAAGAAATGCGACGGTTAAGACAGGATACCATATTCGTGCTACGGTCACTGTTGGTGCCGTTTGGGGAGATGATGAAACGAAACTCTTAAA
This sequence comes from Anopheles bellator, assembly GCF_943735745.2. Lineage (NCBI taxonomy): Eukaryota > Metazoa > Arthropoda > Insecta > Diptera > Culicidae > Anopheles > Anopheles bellator. Next base: position 49,640,310 of record NC_071286.1, read on the forward strand.
AATGAAGGTAATCATCCAAGCAGCGTTGTTAGATATGTTCAATATGAATTTCATCTCTACCGTAGATCGTGAACCCAACAGTTCTTAGTATACCAAAGAATAAAGCCGGCCACTTCGAAGGGACCGAGAAAACTTTCTACGCTTTGTGGAACTCAGGCCATATTCGTAGTGTTAACTTCTTGCCTTCCGATGTCTCAATTCCGGTCAGAAACTTCAAAAAGGGTATCGCGGCGCTTTTGCAGTACCAGTTAATGGACGGAACATTCGAGGAAGATGATCCCTCTGGACGCTGCCAAGCAAAATACATTTCACATTCATCGACACGCTATCAGAAATTTAAAAGTGATTGCCAATACGACGCTAAACGTATCGAGCGCGAAGAATACCCACTGCGTAGCAGTATCAAAACATCGCGCAGCGCAGAATTCACCATTTCATCAGACGGTGCATTACAGAAGATGGTTAGTCAAGACTATGTCAAGTATTTGTTGAATGCTCAAAACCAATTTGGTGCATACTATGAATCGATTATGCGGCTCGATGTGGAGGGAAATGCACACAAAATTGATGTTCTAGAGGGCTCTAGTTTGAAAGACATCATGGAGCAATTGGATTTAGACCATGATACTCTTGTAACCAACGCAGAGCATCGTTCCTGGTGTGGAAATGATCAATGTGAAGAGATTATTGAGATGTTCAAACTATACAAAAAATCACTGTTGAATGATAACATTGGGAAAAAAGAATCATCTTCTGCACTTGTCGCACTCGTTAACGTTGCACGCTCGTCCACGGCAGAGGTTTTACGACGTCTCCTTCAAAGCAAAACCTCGTCTCAGTTTAAAGGACAATTGATGGATCTATTGGGCGCTACACAGACGCTAGCCTCGCATAACGCTGCAAAACCAGAGCTAAAATACGAGTCGGATGAGGAGTTGTTTCTTTCTGAGCGATACCTTCAGGCACTGGCAATCGGTACACGACCGCGGAAAGAAATCCTAGAAGATTTACTAGAAATGGCCCAAAAGGAGACCAAATCTGAAAAGTTTGCGGACAGCCTTATTCAATGTATTGCTTCTGTGACGCGGAGGTTCGCTCTGCTTGAGGAAAATACTTACGAATCCGTTACCGTCAGGAAGGTGCTTAGTTTTTTTACCGAACGGATAAAAAATTGCCGGAACGAAGCATGTAAGCTAAAATACATACGCGGTTTGCATAATCTAAAGTGTCCCGAAAGCGCTGACTTGTTGGTTAATCTGGCGCAAGAAGCTTCCAGTACAGTTAGTGTCGCTGCTATGAAGGCCTTGCGATCATTCTCAGTTTACTTATGGAACGATGAGTTTAGAGCAAAGTTTGAAGACATTTTCTTCCAGGTGTCCAAGCCGTATGATTCTAGCGCACGAATATTAGCGCTAGACATTCTATTGGATTCAAAACCAAATTATTTGGAGTTGGCGCATTTAGTGCAATTTCTCAAATCAAAAGATAAGGCGTATGAGTTAAAGCAATATCTTCTGCAGAAGTTACGACTGTTGGCGGCACAGTGTTCAGAATTCGCGGTCACTCTGGAAAAGGTGATCGAAAGTGATCCCTCTATCAAGAACTATCACGTACTGGGCCCCAGAGGACTTTCTACTGCGCTAAGCCGAACGTTTTCTACTAACCCATCATTTAATGCATCGCTGACAAGCTTGCAGGAAATGAAAGGAGGTGTTCTTAAACGCGGCATCGTTGATCTCACACTCGACGTCGCTGATGAAAGAACAAGTCTTTTTACACTTGGCCTTTATACTGGAGGACTTTCTTCCTTCGCAAGCAATAACGGGGACGATTCCGATGGCTCAAACGACGACGAGGAAACAATTGGCGGCATGGAGTTGACAGTGCAAGGGACGGTAATGAGGCCGTTACAATTTTTTAACGGAAAAGGAGAACTGATGGGGCATGTTTGGAGCGGAACGGCTTCGGAACCAACACCAGCGTACCAGGCGACAACGTTGTTACAGGACAATGAAGAAGTTTTTCCAACGCACAATGGCGGTACATTGAAGTTGACGGCAACTGGCGCTATATCAATTGATCTGAATGGGCAAGTAAGCATAAGCCTCTGGAGTCAAAAAGCAAAGTGTAAAGTGGAGCAAAAGTAAGTATCCGACATATTGGAGATGGACTCACACACCTAACTGATGTACTGTTTTATTCTTTTAAGCACGGCCATAACTATGGCGGGAGAGCTGAGGTTGGACACATTGTTTGGCTCATCAGCTGTGCGATTTAGCGCAAACCAGGAGCCAAAATTACATCTTAGCGCAGCTCTAGATTTTTCCGGTGATGCGGCACTGTGTATGCAACTATCTCAGCCAAGCAGCCAACTCGAGCAACAGTTCGAACGATCTATTTTACTAAAGGGAACAACACATCCAGTTATACAAAAGTCTTCGAAAACGTACCATCTCAACGGATTAACGCACGCTCTCAATAGAAAGAATAGCGAAATGTGCAATTTAATTGAAAAAGTCTGATCACCCACTTGCGAAGAGGGTTAGTGTGAATCAATTTCTAGCTTAGAAACGAAAAATATCATTGAAGCTTATTTTCTAAACATGCTAGTCTCGTACGGAATTCTGATAACTCTGGAACAAGTGCTTCAATAAACAACATTCTATAGTTTTCTAACTGAACCTGATATAACTGAATGAATAATTCACTGGATAAATACTTTTCTTTATCAAATGTTGCTGCATTAAACTATTTCTAATGTCAATAGATCTGTAACTAGAAATGATACGATTTACATTCAAAATCAAAGACAACAAATATAAACAAATAAACAGATTTGAAAATTTGGCTTCTCGCAAAATATAAATCTAGACCATTTCTTGTAAAAACACCAGATTGAAGCTTCGATGTGAAACTTTAGACGAACGTCGAGAGCGCTGAAAGCCGCTCTCTGATTGGTAGAAATCATGGGATGGTTCTCGCGGTCCGATGTTAAATGACGTACGCTCATAAACGCTTCGCAACACAATAATCGCATTTGCTCATTTATTGGAGTCCTTGGGATCTATTGTTTCACCCAGCTTCAAAAACAATTAGTGTAAAATATAGCACAACGCAACCTTACTCAGTGTGTTGAATGTGCTCTGTCATTTTACGGAGCGCTATTTTGTAGAGCTGGGCTGCTTCGGGATGTAAACAAATGCTTCCGTTATCAACCAGCAAAACAACGAGCAATGACCGGCTTCATTTTTACCAGTCACATGAAATTGTGATAAGTCAAGATAGAGAATAAGAGTTAAGATGCCCAAATATACCGTACCTGTATCAGCAATCCATGGCTTCATCAAATTGCATCGTTTAGGCTTTTTAATAATTTTAGCACTCAAGCATACTATAATTATTTTAGCCCTATAAATACGACACTTTATATTTAAAGACGAAAACCGTGTTCGCCTTGATTGGTTTGCTTGAATTGAGGACCAATAGAAATACATCTTAAGGAAAGATTTGACACATTGGACAACCGTTTTTGTCAAATGACATTTAAGTTGCGCCTGCCTGAAATTGCGTGACAAGTGTTGGTGGCCAGCAAGGGTATTCGTGAGCAGAAGAAAAGGAACGAGAGAAAATTTATGTACATACAAACTTCTTCGAGGCGCCGTCATTAAATGCCAATCCTTTGGTCATGTTTGGTACTTTCGAAATACGGAAAAGGCAAAAATCTAATCGTGCCCTACATCGTGAACGGAAGCGGCTCTTCACAAGTGTTGGATTTTCTGTGTTCTGCTTGTCCATTTCACATTAATATCACAACAAAGGCAACGGCTAGCGCTTCGACGGCACTAATTCGCAAGATCTCCGGTTCCTGTTGATTTGTACGGTTCGTATTTGTATCTTCCACCAAGGTAGTGTCTTCATTTTGTGAAGGTGAAAACATTGAAAGATGCTCTAGTTCCTATTCTTATTATCGTATTGATCTTTTTTGTGAAAAAAGCAAAAAATGGTCTCCAACATATCCCGTCCGTCCATGAAAAATAGTCTCTAAACCATTCGAAGTTTGTTGTAAACAAATCGAAGTTTACACCACAAAAACCTTAATCATCAAAGGACGAAAAGGCATTAATTCTGGCTTCTGACGGACATGGGACAGCTTTGATAACACAGCTAGCTCTTGAGATTGAAAGAGGTGTGTGTGTGTGTGTGTTCAAGCGTATGTGCGGTCTTCGGCATGGCAAGTCTTGTTGGTTTTTTTTGTTGTTTATGTTCTGCTCGGACATTATAAGGACTGAACGATAAACATAAAATGACAAATACGTCGGGATAGACTGGTGCTGGCCAGAGTTTTCTTTTACTTCGGCAGAGAAAACAACTTTTTTAACTTTCGGAAAATTTCGCATGAATTCGCTGGGTACTAGTTCAAGGACGTTTGTGGTAGAACATGTGCAAGATTGTTGCAGCAGCAATGTGTACATATAAACAGAAAAGTGATAATGTATGTGTTTATGTATTTATTGAATGGTGAAACTTTTCCGAAACTGTTACGAGATTATTTCATTGGTGCTCCGTGGCGGAATATTTCTACTGCTGCAAGTAAATTGCTACAGTAATTTTTATTAACTTCCGATAAGGTATTCTGCGAATTCTTGGCAATTGGCCGATGCAGTTTTGCTTGGTGCAGTGACACTCCATTAACTCCATGATCCAATGAGTGAGGTAAATATCTGGTATTGGCTCTTGTTCAGCTTCTACGATTGTTAGTGCTATAACTAGTTGCGATAAAAGATTTATAGAATTTGTTGTGCAATGTAACTTAAGTGGTTACATTTTTAAGTTTTAAATTTAGGTAGTTTTCTCATTTTAATGATTTTTTTGCAAACTGTTATTGACAACATTTTTGTACTTTTTTTAATTGTTTATTAATGAAAGCAAAAGAAAGTAAGGATACAAAAAAACAAAATGATGGAGCCAAATAAGTTTGTTTTAGAGCAAAGCTTCAATAACACTTGGTGTTATTGAATCCGGGAAAGCATTACAGTACAATCACTACTCTATTACATCCTGCAGCAATACACGTTACCATAATTAAATTAATAATTACCCAAATAAATAAACAAAGTATTACAAAAGCGGCTCAGCACGTTGCTCTAAGATCAGAAAAACATAATTTGATTTGTATTTAACATTCGTCAAATAAGATTATACTAGGAACAAAATGCATAAGAAGAACAAATTATGATCGAGTGTAAACTGCAGGTTATTGAGATTGCGATATTTTGAAAATTTACAAAAAGAAAGCTGATTATAGTGTTTACGAAAATTCAAACATGTGCCTTTAAAAGCAAGTTCCGCTTAACGTTTCAAATCGTCAACACATTTACGCTTAAAGCACGTTCCGATCCTTTTAGGGGATTTGATCCGATCATAGTCTGCCCACTAGTCCGTCATTAGGCTGGATTTCTTAATTCACACGACAAGTACCGGATACGTTTGGCAAAGTATTTGTTATATGCGCAGAGACAAACGAAAAATTGGTTTACAGATTTGGTCATTGGATAGTCAATGGCGCACGATGGCAGAGTATTTGTAATTTATTTTTATTGCCGTCTTAAGCAGATACAAGCAGCCCTCATAAACCGCCACATGAAAGGTAATTCATCATTGCACGGCGTGAGCTGTTGCCGTGAGAGAATTAGTTAAGGCGATGTCTTATTTGGGGTGAGAAAATGAAAGATATGCCCAGATCTAAAGCGACAAACGACATAGCCTGGTATGATGATGATTGACTTTGTATGCTTAAATGGAAGAACACCTTTTGCACTTAAATGGCAACCTCGCTTACATCTTTAAATTGAACTTCGGATACACGGCCCATTACTTATGCAAAAACCGGTATCCGCAATGTTACATAACAAATTGCGAATATTAAATATAACAGTAATACTTAGAATATGGAACATCATTTCAGTAAATTTTTTAGTATGCTACTTTCAGTTGAATAGTAATTAATTTGAAATTATAATTAATAGCCAGATATTATTTGATTCTTGTGTAGGTGTGACATTACTTTAAAATTTTGTGATATTTTGTTGCCACAAGATGCTATTTACGATGAGACGTCGCTTAAAGAGAGAACTAAATACACCAGAATTAACACACTTCATATGATGAATTTCAATATCTTTCGGGACACGAATTAATCTTTAACGCTTGTAAAATGTTTTCGCAACGGTTGTAGAATGTATGTAAAATGACACAGGTCATTTTGACCGGTCTAGTACAAGGCTGATCCATATATGATACCCTTTTTTATTTGGTTTAAAAAACAAAGGGCTTAATATTTTTCGATGTTTGAACTTTTATTTTAAAGGTCCATTCAAGACATTTTTTGATGGAAAACAATTTTGGTCAAATGTCCACCACCAAATGGCTTAATGGTTACTAAAATATATTTAATAACCAAATAAAAAAGCGTATCATATATAGCTCACCCGCACCCCATTGAAAACGACGGCATATCTAGTGTTAATCTAGTGAACGACGGTAAATACTGTCTTAGAGCACAGCACAGCATACTATTTAATCGAAATAGTCCTTTATCGAATGATTTTATATTGTCGATAGTTTTATTTGTATGGTGTTCACGTTTCGATACTTCCGTGGTTAATGTGTTTTAATTATTTTCCTTTTACAGCGGACATCATCATGTTATTTGAAGATCTGACCTGAAGCATCGCTCTGCAGTGGAAGAAGATGTATACATTTCACGTACGACCAGGGGCACTGTTGCCCCCTTAGGGAGAACAAAATAAGAGATTGCGGACACAAGTGTCACATGCAGTGCAAATCCCGTCACAAAAAGTAGTAACAATATAACTGTGTATAAGACCGTCATAGTTCAGCTTAAACAGCTTATTGTAATTGATTTGCAAAAAAAGACTCTACTAAAAAGTGTTCAGCTAGAGAGGGATTGGATAGGGAAATTAAATTTTTATTTTAGTTATTTAATGTTCTTGTGCACCGTCATTGGGCGGTTGAATATCCTGGCCCGCGTGACTGTTACGCATTTAGTAGTAGTGGAGTGACTGAGTTTACGTAACATTTGTGTTTTATGTTGTTATCATAAGAAGACGGAAAACTGGTCACTATTATCATTCGACTTCGACAGCATTGACTCGATACGGCAAAGATAGATGAACGGTAAGATAGGCATAGATACAGTTGTACGTTCGGCTCGACCAATACTCCAGGCCACCGTATGTCGAAAAGACTTGTCCGAATAGTCTGTACGGCACAGCTGACGATTGCAACGCAGAAAAGACGCTGCTAAATTACGTATAGCGCTGTCAAGTGCGTGTCGTTGGCTGCTATTTCGCGTTCTGCGCTCAAATTGCCGGTTGTTGCACACTTTTTGACCTAATCATTGGCATTGTGCGCATTTTGTAGTGTGCGACAGAGTCGTGACAAGTGTGATGGCTGTGATTGTGTTTAAGTGTTTGTCATTGTGAAAGTTTTGGAGGTACTCGATTTGTGAATTACGGTTTCCCATGCGGCATTGGTAGCTATAAAATAATCATCTACTTGTAACTACTGCTGATCACAGAGAAATCATCTATCTGGAGAAGAAAGTTTCCTACTATCAGGTAGTGCGTTTCGTGGTATTTGTCGTAGCTTCATCCTTCATCATGCTAGTAAATGCTATAGGAGCCGATCAGCTAAGCGGCATCGAAGAGGAGACCGACTACGAAGCGTTTGCTCCTCACGTCGATACAACTAATATTTCTATTTTAACGGACACACCGCCAGGTGAGTAAATTAACCTTTATATATTAACTTATTATCGGGAATACTATTTTGTAGGTTTAAGATGTTGTGAGTAAATAATTTAAACTTATTAAACGTATGGTTGTCTTATTTATCCATTTGGCTGCTTCTGCTGTAATTGGCATTAGGTATAACTAGAATTTGCACTAAATATGCCCATATTAAGGATAGTGCATATTAAGTGCAAATCCTAGTTATACCCAATGCCAATTACAGCAGAAGCAGAAGCAGATGAGTAAGACAACCATACGATAAGTTTAAATTATTTACTCACAACATCTTAAACCTCCAAAATATTATTCCCGGTACCTGCTCTGAATCACAAAACAGTTCCTTGCGATCTGCACCTGGAAAGATTTCCGGACCGCCCTGTTAGGAAGCTTTGCCCTAGAGCATGTCTAACATGCGGTGCTGTTGTTTCTATGTGGTGAAATCACTTTCATGTTTGATGAGACATTCTGAGTACAATAATAATGAATAATATACGAGTTCATATAGCAACAACAGAAGTGCTTCTGGCAGTAACTTGATGACAGTCGTGTACGTCTTTAAGTATTTTCGAACATTCGTTAAAGAAGTTTATGTAAGAGAATACTGCAGTTCCAGATGACAAACATTGGAGATGTTTCGATAGAGTTTGTTTTTTTGGTGTGTGCTTGCGAGGGCCGCAGAAAATGATACGATATATATTTATGGCAAATATATTTTTTCTTTTTCTTTTCTATAAACTGGTACTGGTACTGGTATCAGCTGGTGCTGCTAATCACGTGACTTCAACATAGGACAGGGTGTGCCTTTCTTGCACTCGTAGAGTGTACATGAAGTATGAGTCGTGAATCGCTTGTGAATCTACTATTCTTACTCTTGTAAAATAGTACTCTTGTATTGTATTATTATTATTACTAAAGGGGCCTATACACACATATAAAAGCTTATACTGTACAAAATTCTTCAAAGAGATGGTTTTTATCTTCAATCGTGTTTGACTAAGGCAAGAGTGTGAAAAAACCGATTGAAGAAAATTATTTATAGCATCCGTTTATTTGATAGAACATCCTTCCGTGTTTTATTTTTCCCTTTAAAAGTGTAGTGGGGAAACGGAAAACTCTCAGAATAACATTCCTTTTTCTTTGTCGCTACAACCGCTGTGCGGTCTTGGTCGGCAACAAAGGTATTGATATTTTTTCTGGTGCTATTATTCGTAACAGTTCGTTTTTTTACAGCCGGGGGTTTGTTAGCCCCGCACCAACCCCCTTCTGTCACGCCGGTATCGGAAATCGAAACCATGGTCGGTTGAGTGACAAACCGGTCCGGGGATTCGAACCCAAGGGCCAGATGCGCTGACAGAGACGTGCGTTACCGACTGCTCTATCACAACATTCCTAACCTGTACCAATAACATTTCTAACCCGTACTGAATCGGTGTGCTGAAACAGTTCGTAAACGTTTGTGAACTTTATTGCTTTATTATCCCATACTTCCACTGTAGCCAGAATTCGATGTGTGTGATTAGGGTTACTTTCGAGCAGACCATTCTGCCGTAGAACCTATATGGCGGCCAATCGGATCCCCGAATTCCGCCGCGACAACAATGCCTCTGCCTGGGCAGGGACCTGCATAACGCAATTCCAAAGTACGGCGGCACTCGCAAACAACCGTTGTTTCGTGCTGCTGGGACCCTCAGAACTACGTCACATGCTGACTGAGCGTTAAGTGTCCTCACTGTTTTGCTGACATCCGGCGAGATTTCTGAAGCCATGGTTTCTGCGGGGCCCTTGGAGAGGGAACTACTAGATCGACGCCGTTTGGATGGAAGTCAAAGTGTTCAACCGATGGTGTACAACAGACAGATCGGTATATTGCACTAGTCGTTCTCTGGTTCTTGGCCGCGCTTCAACAGAATCTGTAGGTTTCCTTAGACTTCCTGATGGCCTGTTTCTACCTAGGGGGCTACACGAAGCGTGAAAACTAGCGTAAAATTAATTTGTAATGTCAAAACGTTTACGCTTCGTGTGGCAGCAAAAATATAAAAACGAAACGTGAAACGTGTTTACGTTCGTGTTTTTGGTCCAAGAAAATAGAAATAGAAGAGAAATTAATTGATTTCTGAATTTTTTTATCTGTTTTTTCCGATTTTGTTGCTATACCAGCAAATAAAAACATAAATTATCCTCTGTTTGTAAGCAAAGCGTATGAAAAAAAAAATTACGCTCGGGTTTACGCCTCGCGCGAGCCGTAAACGTTTTGACAGCGCCGCAGCAGTTTGGCATTAATCGTTAATTTCTTTCTTTCTTGTGGATGCAAAATTGATCAATCTACAACCATTCTCGTGTAAAAAATTTTCACTCAAAATTATGTTTAGATCATACCTTGGAGGTCTGTCAATCTCTTTTTGTAGGATGCCATAGAAATGGTGTTTTTTCGGTAGGGGCGTGAACGTTTATGGGATTTATTTTGTAAAATGTACCAAAACTGACACCAAAGAATTCGCTTTTACAGATTAACTATCATCACTCAAAATTGGCTTTATTCATAAGCGTAATGTCCGTCAAGAGCCACACAATCATTCCAGCGCCGCTCTAACAGTTCAATACTACTTTTGTAGAACGATTTATGTTTTGCTCACAATAGACCTTTGTTTCAGCTATAACCTTCATTCGAGCGAAATTTCTTACTGTTAAGTATTTGTTGAGGTCTGTGACCAGCCAGTAGTCGCTGGGAGCCAAATCTGGCGAAAACGGTGGATGTGGGAGCAATTCAAAGTGCAATTCATGTAGTATTGCAATGGTTTGGATTGATTCGTGGTGTAGTGCTTGTCAACACTGCTCAGAATCATCAACAGGTAATTGTTTTCTGGTCAACAGTGAGCGCACGCGGCACCCACTTTGCATAGAGCTTTCTCTCACGCTGCAATTTCATATCGGATGCTTAAAGGTAGTAAGCAATGTTGTTGATTGTGTTACTTTGGGGTTGGATTTTGTTTATTTCTGTCAATCATTGCTGCAGGATAACCGTAGTTTTGCATAGGACCGATGTAAAAGATCTCCGCTGGAAACGGTTCCCAGCTTTCGCCATGGCCTAGGGCCAGACCAGATTTTAATTGACTGTCCTCATTTCTAGAGGACTTTCGGTTTATTTGATAAACACAATATTATAGCTACTATTACGAGTATAATTGTAGAAGTGTTATTGATGTAGAAGGTTTGATTTTATTTACAGCTTCCGATGGTTTTATGATGTCTACAAGCTCAGGTGATGTTGTCATTGTTATGCAGTTGATAGATACCCTCCTCACGTTGTTTTGAATTGATTTTTCCAAATACCCAAAATCATCCAAACCTATTTATTTTTTATTTAAAATACCTGAAGAATGCGGATGAGTAATTGCATACAATATGGAGTGCTTTATATAAATTTTTGTGCTATGCGATCTAATCCGTCTATCTAATTAACCATTTTACATTTTACTAGTTCTGGTTTTCTGTGCCCTAAAACATTCCACCCAAGGAATTGCTTTAAAAACACAACATTTATTGCGACATCTTTTCTCAGCCAATTTGAAATGCGCCATGCCTTTGAGTGACAATAAACATTTTGAAATCTTTTGAAACTATTTGAAGTAAACTAATTGAAAGAAACCTTTCAATATAACATCTTACAGTTTGACAAATTTAGCGGAAAAGATAATGAAAAAGATACTTTCAAAACATACTTTCAAAAGCAAACTGCCATATTTATTATTTCTTTACAGCTATTACAAAATACTGATGACGGTTTTGATATTTGTAAATTTATGTGTAAACATTTAAAATAATGCTGACAAAGTCGTATAGTCTTTCATGTTTTATTTAATCAACGAATTGTAATCATTCGAACTTGTTCCGCTTTGCAAACAAACCAAGCAAAGATGATCTTAAGCTTCGAATTTGTAAACATTCTACCGATTGTAACGTAACGATTGTACAAGTACCACCGCAAATGCAATGGACTTGTCTCTACGATGTACTACACTAACAAAACGTCGAACATAGCGCACCGCCGTGAGAATATGCGTGAAAACCGTGTCAATTCACACATCACTCATACATAAGTCGTCCCATCGATCTCTCCTGGCTGCTCTTGTTACAATCTTCCAACCGAAGCAGTCAATCAATAGAACTGTGGCTCTAATGGTCACGCGTGATCGGTTTGTCGGTTATTGGGAAAACAATTCCTCACCATTTCATCTTCTTTCGTTGGCGCCTCTTGTACCTCCCCACTGTAATCCGAAGTGGTACACACGCATAATGTCTAGTGAATTGATGACATCAGCCTGTTTCTGTCGAATTGCATAGCTACTAGAATTACTTTAGTTTCAGTGAAGTATAATTTTTTTATTTTGAAATTAATGAAGTAAGGAATTAACGTTTTACATTCTGCAAATCCAACGTACTATTATGCATATTATGTATTGTCTTATCAAATGTGCCATCAAATGCCAGTGCTGCGCAAATCACTGAATGCGCCTGCGTGAAGGTGAAAACTTAGAAAAAGCGACTTTAGAGTTTTAAACATCAAAATGCATATTCCACTTTAAAATGTAGGAATATGAGGAGCAAAAAGACCTCTAACAACGTATAGAAGGTCACGCATAAAGCTGATGCTAATAGCAGTCATATAATTACTATCTGTGTCAGAAATGATAATGCGTAGTGTGCTTATTTTACAACCATTGTGCATATATTGATAATAATTTTATTAGTTTGGGAATGTGGTGTGACATAAAGGAATAACAACAACCCAACCGTTGTAGAAGGTGGATCATACACTTAGTGCAACATGCACAATGAGCGGTGTTGTGTGGCAGGCGAGAATAAGTGATAAAAGATCATAACTGTATTGCCAGATTCTTGCTTTCAAAATGGTTGCTAAAACACAGGATAGTGTATCTCTCGATAATCTTAGTAAACGAGCATCGGTGTATATAGATCCCGATTGTGACTTATATTTGGAACTACAGTACTTGCAATCATCTAAGCTTACAAAGTGCACTTGCTTCGATATACAATTGCTGACATCTAAAGGTATGACGACTATTTTCAGATTGAAATGCAATACTTGCTTACTGTTATTAGCACTCATAGAGTGTGTCGTGTGTCCGTAAGAGATAATGCGATCTTTGATTGTCAACATTTCACACGTATATTCCGAGTCATAGACAGTCACATATACTTTCGCTATATTGACTGATGGTGACTAGTGTTATATCTAATGATTCTGTGCCATACTCTTGATATTAAAGATAGTAATGAAACAATGTCTTTGAAAAACTTGAGTTAATGCTATTATACATTTCACATTTGTCTTATTTTCTTACATTGTTGTAGTGGATTTTTTATATTGAAATTATGTTTTCTATTTTTCCAATCTGTTTTTGTCCTATGCAGGGAAAAGGCCAAGTTTAAAAAGTTTTCAAGACGTACAAGGTTTGATTCAGCAAGGAAAAAAACGGGAAACGAAGATAGTGCTAAGAGAAAATTCATGGTCGACCAATTCACCGATTCGTTCACAACTATGGCCGGCATTGTGTGGTCAGCATCACGTTGGCAAAACTATGTTGGACGGGTTCTACTGGGACATGGTAAACCAGGTAAGTTGTACTTTGAACTTTAACGAATCGGCAAAGATAATTACACATCCTGAAAATTGCTTCCAGGTTTTCGGAACGACCGAGTTACCTGATAAACCGATCATGCTGCCACCATTTGTTGATTCCACGCACTGTCTACCGTATCACCTAACACGGAAAGGTCGTGCAGTGGCTGATCGAGTTGTTAGCGTCCTTGGTTATGCTTGCCCGGACATTACGTATAGTCCGACGCTTTACCCCATAACTTCCATATTATTACATTTCATGTCGGGTAAGTCTTGCAAAAACCGAATGTAAATAATTCAAATATTGGTAATTCAATTTTTAGTTGTTAGTTATTTTCCTGTTAAGTTTTTTTTTCGAGCGAGATTGGGTTGTGTTGTTTATGTTCTTGATGTGTATTTAACGATTAGAGCAACTGTTGCCCACACTTTATGACGCAAGATGCAGCGATGCTACTAGGCAAATGACTATTGGAAAAAATCATGCAATCTCTTTATTGGTATAATACTAAAAAAAGGAAATGTTTATGTGCCCAACTAAAATAACTACTCTTGTTGATTGATTTAATTTTCGTAATGATTCTAAATTTCTTTGGCTAAAACTGGTATGATATAATTTGGATGTAATTGATTAAAGCGTTTACTTGTGCAGGTTTTTTGTCTGAACGCACTATAAACACCGAAAAAGATGTATGTTCATTCCAAATGATTTTGTTCAAAAGTTTAATAGATAGTGATAATCCATGTTTTACTTATTTACAATGGACAACAGTACCTAGTTGATAAATGATATATGCATTTGACCGAAAAATGTCGAAAATTGGCTTATAACAAGATTTTTTTTTATTATTCTTCTAAATTTATGTTTTTAACTTAAAAATAATCTCTACTCTATACAGTACATTTATTTCTACATTTGTTCCAATTTTCGAAACGGTATGATTCTTTTTGGGAAAAATGTTCAAACATTCTTCGTTTCGGCTCCTATCTCAAGAATTGATTGCAAAAAGTGTTCTCGAATCGGGGAAATAATCACGAAATGATCACGAATGTATGATGCAAAATTTTCCTTGTGAAGCAAAAATCATGAATTGTCTCTCCACAAATCTGGTCTTTTTAACACACAGAATTTTATAAGTAATGCATAAAGCCCAAATAGCATTCTTTGTTGACATTTGAAAGGAATTCATGATGTACCACACCACGATAATCAAGAAAACTGTAAGCTGACAAACCTAGCGAAACGGAAAAAGCAGATAACCAGACATTAAAGGGAAGTAAGATCAAATATACTGCGACGAATAGACATATTGTAATCAATATGGGACGGACACGGGTTATTTTTTTGGATCGTCAGCATACACTATGAATAAATCCAAAAGGAGGGGGCATTGATAAGTAAAAAAAAACGCACCCAAATTGCTTCAAACCAGTCAAACCAACTCACGAGCAACGAGCACTTCTCCAATTTGACAAACTTAGACGTTATAATGAAGTGTGAAACTCTGTCAAATGCCGCCTTGAAGTCGGTATATATAGCATCCACCTGCAGACGTTTGTCAATATTGGAATAGCAACCATTCACCAAATTGAGTAGGTTCGTCTGGACGCGGGATAAAACCATACTGCTGGTCAAAGATTTAAGATTTTTACCACGACTGCTCAGGCACAGTAACAATAATTTCAAATAGTTTGCTGCAAGCATGAAGGAAGGATATGCCGCGAAAGCTCTCTACATATTTCTTGTCGCCTTTCTTATGGATATGAAGCATCAAACATTCCTTCCATGAAACAAAGAAAGTACCAGACACGAGGTTTGAATAGACGTGCACTTACTAAACAATATCTTGAGGGGCCATATATTTTAATGCTGAGTTCGTTGCTCTAAGTCGAAGGAAAAACACTTGTTTGCCATGCTCTGTTCTTTATGAATATTTTATTGGATATTAATAAGTAAAATATTTTTATTGTGGAGTTGTTCATTCATATAACGAAATGTGACAGTGGAAGGTAGGAATAATAGTGTACGATTTGCATTCTTGGGCAGGTTTATATACGTATACGTATATATATATATATGATGACACCGCCGATAAAATTATCTCAATTCCCTAGGAATTATGCGCAGTTGAGGAATAACGAAGTATTCACGAGAGAGACGTTCGCGTAAACAAGCAATTAGCACCCAAATACGGTATTGTACGTAATGTGAAATATTGAAAACTTACAGATCTAGAAAAAAATTATTGAGAATGATAATTTTCAAAAAAATGATAATGACATTACTTGCTTCCATTTACAATATTTCGATGGCTCTGTAATCTTACAAGCTCAGAAACATTATTATGTCTTATGAATTCTTCACCGTTCAATTCTCAGTCCTAATTTTGTATTTTGAATATGGAATCATGTAAAAACTCAAGCTATTATTACTCATAAATAAATCTACTGTAGATGCTTTACCACCGAGTAAAACGAAGGAAGTTGGTATAAAAACTGAATTCTTCAGGCTTCAAATTTAAACCAAACTTGTTTTCATATGGCCGTCCGTCCGACTGTCACCGAAATTGAATCGAATGTCATTTAATCGTTATAATTTTGCTCTTAGAACTCAAGCTTTAACCTTCAACGTCTCAAAAGAGCGATTCAAAAAGGAGAAATACTCATTTTTTCACATATTACTCAAATGTTCAGTAGCTAAACTTCTTTTCGCTAGCTACTGAATTTGACGCACAATCGATTTTCCCGAGACTTTTCGCGGGTCTCGCCGTCGCTCATTTAGTCCATCTTGCATTCAGTTCATTAATTTCAGGTTTTTAGGATCTTGCACATTCTTGCTTCCAATGCCGTTCTGTCTGTGATTGTATTACTGATTATGCGTAAAAGCTCATGTTTTTTTGGTTCTTTCTACGCTTTTTACAGAAGAAGAATGTTACCACTGTATAACGAGTCTGGTTGCACCCAAAGAAAAAGTTTTCATTACGCAAACAAAGTTGCTGTACGAAGTCACTTGGAAAACTGTGATGCAAGTAGCCAAAAAACATGCGGTAAGAATGGCATATATTCAAAATTAACGTTTTACATTGTAATAAGTTTGCACAAAAATAATAATATTTTGCAAAATAATGTTTCAGAAATCCTCCGTAAATTATTTGTCAAGCTTATGCAACGGAAAAAAACCAGAATCCATTTTCATGGACTGGTGCTGGTGGATCCTTGGTGGTTTACCATTTCCACATCTTGTGCGAGTGATGGATTGTTTTTTCCATGAAGGAATTAAAGTATTTTATCGTGTTTCATTGGCAATTCTAATTCTGTTTCACAAGCATGCTACTGCGAGCAATTCAGAATTGGATGCCGATACGATTAAAAATGACATCGATAATGCCCTTCCAAAGTTTTGCAAAAATATACCGGTTTCGCCTACGAAGTTGTTGCGAACGGCATTTAGTATAAGGGCACTTAGGTAAGTAGAGCATGAGCAGTATTGATGACAAATGTGGTGTAAGAAATATAATTATTTTATTTACTTTTCTTTGCAGTTCTACCTACATATCTAGAGTTTTCTTAAAGACTGAAATGCTGTTAAAAAGTAAGTCGTTACTCAGTGGTACTAAGCAATTGGTAAGATCACGTTCTAGCGATAATTTGCCAACGAGTCAATCACAGATCAATGTACAAATGATGTCGCACACCTTAACAATTAGAGAGGTGAGTAATCAAATAATTGTTTACAGTCTTATGCGAGATATGGTAGACATAAGAATGTAGGAATTGGTGGAAAGTTCTACTTTTAATTGCCTTCGTTATTTCTAAAATAAACAAAAATTGCTAACATACTAAGTGTCACACTGGAAGAGTAGATATGCACAACTTTCCAAGTTGATGAAACTACCACTATCGTCAATATCAGTTTCCATAATGATTCGTGTTATTTTTTATTCTTTTTTCTCGTAATGTGGATCGTAATGTTTTGTTATCGTGGGTGTATGATCCCAACGGATCACAACACAAAAACACAACGGATACCACAATACTCGGTGTATCTCTTCGAATTTTGTTCTGGCTCACCGATGATCGTTTTCCTTGATGAATTTAATGCTATTTGAAACAAATCGAAAGCACAGAAGTACCGTGAAGGTTTAGATACATGTCGTGCAATGGTATGAAATGAGAGATATTTTTCTTTGTTATGTTCTTGGATGTATGTTGTATGATGTGTGTACTGTATGAATACTACATCTTGTGTGATTGTCGTTATCCATACCTAGATATTTTACTGTCATATTTTTCAACATCATCCAACATTTGCCGGTTGTGTGGCAAATGCTCTTTCAAAAATTCATTGTTCAGCTTTGCTCTTCTAATGGGTATGAACAAAACTGAGTACTCTGCTTTCCAGCATGTATGCAATAACTTGTTCTCTTCAATAATTGTTTGTATTGTCGAACACTAACATCACAACGAATAACATTCAAACCTGCTTAAGAGAGTCTAGGTTTTAGGTCTTTTCATTTCTTAGAAGGATTGTTGGCATGGGTACAAATGTTATACCATAAAAATGCTACATTCATAGGTTAATTGATACATATGGTCTCTTACTATGGGCAAAAACCTGAAATATGCTATTTTATATAAGATTTTTAATTTTAATTTCCTTTCTTTATACATGCGGCTCTTGATGGATTTAACAAAAAACAACTGCGATCGATATTTATCTGGTTAAAATATTATCATGAACTATCACCTTGCAACTAACAACATAACAAAAAACGATGCTCACAAATATGTATTAATATGCAATGCCTCATGTTGACACCGATTTTGTTACAATACATTGTGCACTGCTTCATCTTTTGTTACTGATCAACGACATCATCCAAATCCTTCATTAACGAACAGGGTGCCCATTCACCTGATGTGCGAGTGTTATCCATGGGAGTTTTTCCTATTCAAGCAATAAAAACTAAAGTGTGTGATCAGGACACTGTAAGTTTGCACCGATTTCGTGAATTCAATCTTGATAAAAAAGTAGAATTTTTTAAAATTGTTTTTCCCATGAAAAAAACAAATTTCACGATTAGAAGAATCATAATGAAATAAGCGATTTTTATTGCTCAATAGATTCTAAAGTGAAATTACAAATTTTTGTTGTCCTTGTTTTTGCATTTTTATAATTACGTCAGAGTTAATATGTGCTAAAATTATTTATTATACACATTCATATTTAATTCGTTATAAAAAATGCATCTGTTTTCTATATGTTCAATGATTTTTTTAAAATATAGTTTTAAAATAATAAATTTTGAAATAGATTATTAAAGAGTATACCATGTTCACGATAACATATACGCTTCAACACATTTGAACATAAAATTCAATCAAAATTTGATTTATAGTGGTTACTAATACACTATTGAATCTTATTGCTTTGTTTACGTTATTAAGCATGTACGTATCTTATGATTCATTTTGAAGAACTAATTTTATTATTCATTTATTTTTACCTAATTGGGGTGTAGTTTGTGATATTCAGTGTTATTCTTCATTAAGTTTTTTGTTATTGTGTTTAATTTTGAAAGTATGATTGCTCGCTGTAATTCATGCTCGTGTATGACTTTGTTTGTTTTAAATATTATTTTGTATACATTTATACTTGGGTGTTACGTTAACACTGGTGTGATATGATAGGTAAAATAATGGAATTGTGACTATGTTGACCGTCTATTTGATAGCTATTTACGCTTTGGTCTTGGCTGCCAGTAAGAATTACGATGTATCAGCCAGTGTTATTATACACAACAGAAGAACATGGATGTTCCTTGACGACGTTCTATGTTCGAGTAGAACAACACGAACCCACTCTTCTGATGATCAAAACCTGCAATAACGAAGTGAGCAAATTTCTCCCTTAAAATTTCAACCAAACTAAATGTAATATCAAACCTCAGGTATTTGGTGCTTATTGTTCTTCGCGCTGGTATGAGCGAAACTTGAAAGATGACCGTGGACAGCGACAAGCATACTTTGGCACAGGAGAAACTTTTCTTTTTTCACTCTATCCAGAGCGTTCAAAGTATCCTTGGGTGGGTATTGAAGGTGACACAGGCCTGGGTCATGCATCAGAACTGTTCATGGCAGCCGACTCTAAGATGATAACTATAGGAGGAGGGTAAGTTTTTATCAAACAATGTTTTCAATACACCCCTTCACGTTGTTTTACACCGTAATTTACACTTGATTTTTTATCCTTTACAGCGAGGGTCAAGCTATTTGGATGGATGAAAATATACGGTTCGGGAAAACCGATCGCTGTCAAACCTTCAATAACCCTCCGCTTTGCGCTTCTGGGGATTTTGAGATCCGCGTACTGGAAGTGTACGGTTTTGTAGGAGCGTAAATATTTGATATAAGAAATGGCGTTAGTGCAAATCATATTACAAAGGTGCGATACGAAAATATTCAAATAAGCTGTCAAATATTTACCCCCTCCGTATGCTGCTTCAAAGTAAATCTAGATAATATAACTGTGTTCGATTCTTCCTCTTGATATTTGAAGCTTGTGACCAAAGCAATGTCAGGCTTGACAAGTTAACCATTTGCTGAAAAAGTAGAGATAAACAACCAGAAATTGTCTTGGTTTGGTGAAATAACACGTTCCTTGAAATCAATTCTGGGCAGTTATCAGGTAAATGGTAACGCTTGAATGTTTATGAACCTTTAATTCATTTATTTATCTGGTAAAACCATAATTATTTCACAAATTGAAGTTGTTCATTTCCATTGTGCACTCATTGTTCTGGAAAAGAAATTATTTTTTCTAAATTATTCATAGGAGCAACTGTTAGTATGTTATTTCGTTCAATACATTAGTATGTCCCTTTATAATGGATATGCTAGTTGATTCATTCTTTATTCAAGAACAATAAAGCGAATTAACTGCATTTCGTCAGGCGTTAAAGAACTATTCAGAAAAATGAAACTTAATTTATGCGATGCAACGAAATACACTAGCCTTAAAGTGAATAAAATGGCACACCTATATTTAAGATTGTTTTTACAAATTCTGCCCACATGCCATACTGTATGAATTATCGAACAAACCGAGAGCCGATGATGCAACGATATGTTTTCAACTGAGTAACAAAACTCGTGAGATTGTTTTAAAATCTCATACTCTTGTAATAATTAATTTTTATATTAAGTCATTTTAAAAATAAATTTCCATATCGTACAACGTGTATTCATTGTGAACTTGTGAAGCGTAATAACAAAAAATAATACATATTTCATCTAATAATCCGTAACATTTGATAATTTTCTCTTTTCTTTCGGGATGATTAAACATCTCCTTAGAATTCATTCAAGAGTTTGTTTTTCATAGGTTGAACTGTTTTCCAAAGGGCACGTCGTAATATTTATTGATATTATTGCAAAGTTCGATCACTGATGGTCAGCATTGTATTACGCTCATTATATGTATAAAAAATTCTTCGTGACATCTAATATGACTGCAAAAATGTACATTTTCCTAAAAGCATGCAACGACACAGAGAACTACAGCAGAAATAAATATCAATACCGATTGTATTCACTAACATAACTAAACGTAGAATTTCACTAGAAAAATATATCCTCGTATCGTCACAATGTATGCTACACAATGCTTCTTACTGAGGCAGTTCGCAGGAATAGCATTTTGTGTGGGTCCTTAATATGTTGAAAAATGTAGGGAATTGTTTCAATGTATATCATAAATTCATCTATGCCTTCATGTATTATATGCTAGACACACCGATGAGCATCATTTGAAATCCATCTTACGCCGAATCGTATGAATTTAGTACGCGAATGCCGCATGTCAATAGATGATATCTACCAAAATTCGGAATGAGTCATTAGTGGGGTTGAAGAAGTAAATCCAACTTGTGAACTGCGAATTCACAACTAAAACGAACCAAATTGAAATATGTAGATGAGAGCAGTACTGATGAATGTATCTATGGTGTTTCTCTTTTATACCATTCTTGTTGGCAAAATGCAAATCGTTATATTTTTGCTAATAGCTTCTAAACCAAAAAAGATCAAACGATAGAAAACGGGAAGCGTATAAGAAGTTTAGAAGGTTATAAAAAAAACAAAGAGTATAAGAAAGTTGCAGCAATAGGGTAAAAACGCATGGCTATCATATTTATTGTTTCATTTTTTCCGAATGCTTAACGGTTGGCTCAATAAAATCATCATTCAACATATAAGGATATTAAAGATACAGCAACGAATCATCATAAGACTAATCCTAGAAACAGTTTGATTAAATCACAATTTTTTTGCTTTTTAATGACTCAGAGCCATTCTTATTTCTAGTTAAAGCATCATCAGGGTCGTCTTGAAATGCATGTTTCAGTTCATTGATAAGATGCGCAGATTTTTTTTTATTGAAAGATAATTGTGATGATATACCATGTTTTGCAGATTTATAATATTTGGTGGCCGATAATTAAAGCTAAAACAACTGTTATTATTTTGTTATTGTAAAAGATATAAATCGTTTGTCGAAAACATTATTTATTGCAGCTTTGGCTTTTGAATTTACACTGTGCATATGGCATGGAATAATAAAAACATTTAGTAGTGCGACATTCTTCGTCATGCGTTTTTAAAACATCCGAATCATTCGACGCAAGGCCTGAAACATCGTAACCTTATTCTTGCTTCCACCTTACTTTCTAGACGTCGTTAAATTGATGTTTGCTTTTTTATGATTATTTTTACTTTTCTTACTATGTATAATTCAGTTAGCTCTTTTCCACTACTCCACTTCGTTACTTAGTTATTTCCAACTGAGGAATCGTGGAATTAATTTAAAACCGGTGAATTAAAAGAGCGGTGTACTCAACTTACAGCGGTGCTTACAGCGGTGTAAGCAGTTTGGCATTTATCTGAAATGCCAAAACGTTTACTTGCGCCATCGTGAGGCCCGGTACATATACAGCTGATACATATAATCATACTACTAATAAAATATGTTAAACGAAAATTAAGTAAATGTGTAAATGATTTGGTGTTGATGAATTCCTCTGGGAATGTGCGAATTTCGTCTGTTAACGACTTTTTAAAATATTCGTCATCGATTACGTAACGTATAATTTTTACTTGGACGTTACTTTTTACCAAGTTCGAATCATCGTTCGAAAAAGTGTTGACGTTTCTACCTAAACAAACGATGTTTTTTCTACGTTTTTCTCGCCGTTTGATCGAATGTGCGGTTTGTGACAATCTACAAAATCGGTTGTCAACAAACATCTGAATTGTCATTGTTTTATTTTGTTTAGGCACCTTGATTAGGGCGATTTTCCTTTTGATTTGGAAAGACTTTTCAACTTCGATCCACTTAAAACATCCAACTACAGGTTTTATTTGTAAAAAATGTCTCACGGGCATTCACACGGGAGTGGTTGCGGGCATGAAGCTCTTGGCATCGATAATGAACTAGAAATGGGGTTAGCGTACAGTTTATACGAAAAAATTGATTTTCCAAATGTGGAGTGCTTGAACGAAGAAGTGGAAAACTCGGGCAAAAGCGTTTTCAAAGCTTACAACGAAAGATTGAACTATGATAAGGTATGATCATGCTTATGCTAACCATAATATATTATCATTGTTTGTATATTCGTTTTTCTATTAGTTCGTTTCCAGCGATGCAGACGAGGAACTCTTATTCAACATACCCTTCTCAGGGAACATAAAGCTGAAAGGAATAATCATTATTGGTGCAGATGATGATTCCCATCCTAGGAAGATGAGACTATTTAAAAATCGCCCGAAAATGACATTCGATGCCGTAGACTCGACAGCGGATCAAGAATTTTCGTTGCAGAAAGACACAAGCGGTTCAATAGAATATCCAACAAAGTAAGTAACTTGTTACATATGACGATGTTTTACCCGGCTAAAGTCGACAAACGTTTGCTTCTTTCTGATTTCTACGATAAGGGTTGTCACATTTGCAAGTGTACACCATCTTTCTATACACTTGCCGAGCAATTATGGCAACGATAGTACTACGGTATACTATATAGGCCTAAAAGGGGAATTTAGTGAAGCACATCATCACGGCGTTACGATCTGCACCTACGAAGCACGACCAAACGTTTCAGATCACAAAGGAAACCTTTTCGATTCAGTTAATCATCGTGTTCAATGATACGACACTATGGACAAATGCAAACTTGGCCATCATTCAATTGCTGTGCAAATACATCTGTTTAGAAGCCCTTGATACGGTTGAATTCATTTTATAAGGATTCTATGAGCTTGTTTTTAGTTTCGTATTGTAGAATTATTTGTAGACGTTCGTTGTTCTACCCATCTAACTATAGAGACTGACAGTAACATTTTGGAAGGATTCGGATTTATCTACCATGAAATGAAATGTACATTGCGTATCTTTTGTCTATTGGTGTTTATATTTATTTCATGATTCCATCATTACACGATTTCACTTTGTCTTGTGTGGCAGAATGTTTACCTAAAGCGCAGAAAAATGCATGTTACAATATTCATTAATAGAATCTGTTATTGCATACGGACATTTGTGTTTGATATGTTTCCATGCAAATCATCCATGATGTTAAGCAGAGATCTTCACACCATTCTGTTGGCAGAATGATCTTAAGTGAATTTCTGCGAACGGAAATAGTATTTTTCACTTCTTGTTGGAAGAACTACTACAAGATTGTTAATAAATAGTTGTTCACATTGACGTGAGATAAAACGCGAGACCACTCTTAACTTAATGAGATTCCTGCGCTTATTGACTACAGTTAGGCTTTGTATTTTTTCCCGATAGATTTGTGGTTTTTTTTCATTTCATCTATCGCGTTTTAAACGTTTTTAATGTACTATATCATTCAACCATCGTTGAGCAAGCGTACCCAGGTTGTAAAGTCTCTTATTGCATGAAATGAATGAATGAAATAAGTGTTAGTTCGACTCATTAAACAGCAAAACGCATCCAAATGCTACAATGCATTATACAATCTACATGTTTGGGGTTTCCATATAATTTCTGCTATGGGCGCCTGGTTCACAATGAGGCATCTTAAGGAGTTTGGGAAAATGCGAATGTCTACATGTGACGGTAAACATTTGATGTGGTCGCATAGATACATCACTGTTATTTTGCATTAGGGAAATATGACAATTTTATCGGTATGGATATTTTTGTGTTATTCGGAAGAGTTTCATCTCAACTACGGAACACATCAATAGTTACAATTTGCTGATTTTCTACTTCTCGTGTTCATCTTACACGGTTTTACTTTTTAGGTTCATAAAACAATCGAAAAGGAAGAGCCTTTGGAGTAATGATCTCGTCGTCATGTAACGAAACACCGCGATCGTTCCGTTTGGATTTGCTTGATTCTGTCACATCTATTGGGATCAGCTCAACATCGGCACTCGTGGTGAGCAAACCCAAAAATGAATGCTGTATGGTGGATGTTGTGCGATCGGCCAGCGATGGGTTTTGCTCTGTGGTGTACACTTCCGCGCCGACTCCGACCACCGAGCCCGCACCACCTTCTGGAATGTTTCGTTCAACAGCCTTAAGATCGGTGATTTGTCGGACTTCATCCTTTAGCAGCTCAGCATAGAGCACATCATCTACGTAGTACATTGTACCGAGATTGTAAACAAATACCTCAGACTCAACGATTTCCGCATTGTTGACGGTAGCGTTATTGTCGAACAAACGTCGAACTTTTATCGGCATCCCGCCTACGGTGTCGATCACCTCGCCATCTTTTAAATCGCGATCATATAGACGTCCTCGAACGAAGTGGCTTAGCAACATTCGGATACCTTTTTCGGAAGCAAATACGCTATCAGGCAGCAGATCAAAACTATAGCGCTCGAATGCCTCGTCGGTTGGCACGAAAAATGTGTAGTTGGAGCCAGAAATGAATTGCGCAACCTCAGCTGTGTTTAGAAAGCGCGTAATTTGCGTGAATCGTGTGTCACGTTCCAGGGCGAGGAAGGAGTGAGAAAGAAACTGCGCACCAAACCACGGGAAAGCCAAAAGGGGTGGTGTTTCTTTATCCTTATGCATCTGTCAAAGAAAACCTGTTAGCCTCGAGAGATAATGGAGCGCGTAGATATCATGATTACCTGGTGTAGTCGAGACACAATTGCTTCGGATACAAAAAGAACTTCTGATAAAATGAACACCTCGACCCCAGTGGAGAGCGTATAGTCGGATAAAATGGTGACATTGTTCACATTGGGAGATGCTGAAACATAAAAGATATAAAATAATGGTTTTACTAGGATTTAAACTACTTCCTGGTGACGCGAAAAACTCACGTTTGTTCTTAAGTACAACGTACTCTCCACCAAGAGTCTTGAAACGTTGCTCTGAGTAGGACATTTGCAAGTCGGCCATTCTTAGCGGTTGCTTCACGCGAATGAAATGATTTCGCAGCACCGTTTCGGTAAACTCCTGGACACTAAATGGGTAGAATCCCCAATCAATCGGATGCCAGCGTTGAAAGGCGGTGTCGGACGGGATAAGCACCATATATGAGCTTTCATCAACTAGCTGGCTGAGATTTGAGCTGGAAAAAAAGTGCTGGAATACCTTCGTCCCCGATTTCATGCCAACCAGGAAATTCATCAAATGTTGTCCAATATGGTTCTCCTTGTTGTTGGCGACTTCTTTTGTTGAGTTTTTCATTTCCAGCCTTTGAGGCTCATTGTAGCTAAAAAAAAATCAAGGCAACGGAGTGTGAGACTTTGTTTGACGAGGCACCGGCAACAGTAACCTTTACCGATTGTTCTCCTGAATATTGCGCTTGTTTAGTTTATTCGTCGATGAATTTTGAGAATCTGGATCGGTCAGGTTACCAACAATAAATACTAAACTTAGATGCTCCGTAATATGACGTTTAGTAAGCACCTTAGCACTTTGATTTATTTCATATGCCATGAGCATATCGATACAGGATAGATTCACGTGAACTGGGCGCTGGTTGATGTTGATGTAGGTGTTTTGATCTTTCACTTCCATTAGGGCGCCGGGAATAACATGTTCTAGCAAAAATTCTCGTATCTTTGGAGAACTATTTTCAAAAGCTTTTCTGTCAATTTTGTCAGGTATAACCAACGTAAATGGAATCCCTGCAAAGGAAGATGATTTTCATCATTTTCGTGATTACTTTGAATTGATCATAAGAAATGTCATAAGATAGACAATTATCTGTCATATAGAAATATGGTATATAATATCGTCTGGTATCGTCATACTGATAAAAATATCTAGTCGATCGTTTTTCCATCGCCGTCAGTTATTACCCAATTAACCAAATCGTTGGTTATTGCACAGCGCAGTGTATCTTGCTTAGTCTGGGCTTACTTTGAAGCGTGTGGGTTTGTGGACGACTTTTTCAGTACATGTTGCTTTACGACATAAAGCATTCGTTCGACGTCACTTTCAAAGAGACATGATTGCTTCTGACCTACATTTGTCCACGGCGTTGCCCACGTTATTTGTGGGTGACCCACACCTCATGCCAATGAGATGCAATAGCGTCTAACTGTGCCAACGCGCACAGAATAGTTAATTAAGGATCACGAAGCGATTACTTTCATTAACGAACTAATTATTTTAAAAGATGTGTTTTACTTCGTTGGTGGTGTTTGGTTAGGAAAGAAAAAGACAGCAGTTATGACAATATGGTGTATTTTAAGCTTTCGTTGTAAGATAACAACTTGTAAGAAAACAGGATGCTTACAAGTTTGAACTGTTGTAGCATTACGTCTACTGAAAATGCATGTTGTACAGGCGGTTCATGCGAACACGTTGAGGGCGCCTTCACACGTCGATTGGTTTCTCACAAAGAAGTACTGAAAGACTGGCGAACGAATATAATGACTCTATATAAATCGGTAGTTATTTATGGTAGTTGGTTATTGGTTGATTATAAGCTTTGTCTCGTCGCATGGAAGGGTGGCTCATCTGTTTCTGGTTTAGAAGCCTCGGTTTTGGAGATGTATTTTGAAGCAAACTGTTTATGCCGAGAAAGTAGCATAAATGTCGTCATTGTATTGTTTTTGTCTCGAAAAATGCATCGTAACTCACTTACCCTTTACGGTATCATATCCCTTGATTCCAGTCACGTGCTCTTTCCAAAGTAGTTCAAATCCACTGGCTGCCGGCCGGTACTGTTCCGGGACACTTTCGTGCAACTGAACCGTCGATAGATCCGGAAGAATTTTCTTTCCCAGCGCCTCATGGTTGATGTAGCCAACAGCTACTATTTCTTCGTCATTGGCCGTTGCGTCTTTCAAGAGAGTTGTGCAAAAAAAGCAGGCCAGGGCAACCAGTAGGTGCCATCTGGAACTGTCTTTTCGTTTTACATTGGTAGACATTCTCAGTCTATAATCTACTGGTATTTGATGTTAACTTTCAAGGCTATGTTAACACTTCGCAGCCACTTTATGCTGGATAGCCAATTCCTGGAGCAACCTTTTCGGAACTATTTACATCATCGTCCTATGCACATTAGTTTGATTCACGGTTTCTTTTTCGGTAGCGTTCCTTTGTTCACTGTTTTATCGCACCGTTGTTAGTAGATCGACGGACACACCAGCACACACGCGCAAAAAAAAGGTTTATATAGACCTGTCACGATTTGTAATAACTTTTAGTACAGCAGGTTTGCTTAAGTTTCATAATTATTCTAACAAAACAAAAATAAATACACATATTGATGAATATGATTGAAACTCATACTATGATGAACATATGAAAAATGCCTTCACTTTGTTCATTTAAACCACTGTTTTCTTTCTTGCACATCAACTCACTTCGTAAAAGTATCCACATATGTCTTCTGCATGTTACTACTCCGCAAAGTGCACGTTTTGTCGCAAAGGCAATGCAATCTCGGTTCATCCAATCGCATTAACCATTAGCATAATGATCATTTATTGTATGTGGTGATCATGCGCTTGGTGATGCAACTGCTAATCCCGCTTCAAATCAGCCCACTAAGTCCACTTCGACATCAAACGGTTGAGTAGGGTATCGGACTGTGCGCACTTTCCAAAATTCCTTTTGTTGCTTGCTTGAGGACGTTCAAGAAGCTAGTAATGAAATGGCCAGCAATGGTCGGCGTTGTGGTCAGCGATGTCAGAGTTCGCTAGTGGTTTGATTATCATCTTCAATTGAATAATAGCGAACGAAGAATAAACTGCTGGAGCGGAGCGTAAGAAATTTATGTTCGCAAGATGTGACCCACAGATGAGCCTATTGGATTGAATTATTGAGATGAGACTCTTATCTGCTTACAGCTTTATCTAAATAGAAAGCATACGTTTTAAAAATGTTAAAAACAGAGTCTGGTTAGTTGCAACGGTAATGTTTAAATACTTCCAATGAATATCAAGCTTGAAACTTTAAAAAAAGTTTACCTATAATTTAAGAACATTTGCTTTGCTTCTTTCAACTCTTTGTGTAACACTAATCCGATGTAAACTTCACCAATATCTTATAAGTTGATTATGGTACACGTCATTTGCGTAAGCTATTTTGAAGATTTTTTTGTCTAACGCTAGTGCTGATAGAAGGGAAGAATTTCTTATCAATGTTATAATACCTACCTAAAAGTTTGAAATTTTCATCCGTATTGTTAACTCACTTTGAAACTGCTTCAGAACGCACTAATGTATTGACATATTTCCTAATGGAAGCCTTCTCAAGGAAAATAATTGTATAAGGTATTTGAGGTAAATTTACCTTTACAGCACAAAAATGCTGTCTTTCTATGATTAGGTTTCGTGGTTGACTGAGGAAACGATACAAGCCAGATGTTGATTTTATTCGCTGTCGCTGCCTGCACCGGTTTCACGGTTTCGCCCTGCAAGCGTGGTCGAACCTTGTCTCACTCTGAACAGTGAGACAATCAATGCATTATAGACCAAAATGTTGAAGGTTAGTTTTTAATCGTCGTTAGATTAATTTATTGTTAAACACAAAGTTTTTGGACTATAACTAAATACATATTTGTTGTTACGATGATATAAAAATGGGGTTTGAATTTTGCTTCTGTAATAAGTTGGTTTTTGAAGACCGATGCTGAAGAACCAAACGATCATTTTTTGGCTTTGAAACGGGTTTTCGTTACGTTTTGCGCCTAAAATGACTAAATACCCCACTGACACGTAGGAACACGGTTTTAGGTTTTTACATGTGAGAGACAAATATGTCTTACGGACGCAACTACTTATTAAATTAATACACCATTATCTATACCTTTCATATCATCATGGAAGATGGAAATTTGCCAAATAACAGTTTACGTAACAGTAATTAGAAGGGTATTAGTTTCTACTTAAACCACAGGACCATTGAATTATACAGAATGTTTTCTAATTAAACATTGCTGTAATTTTATATAGGAGGCTCTCATTACCCTTGCTTAGTTTAAAATAATATTCTACCTAGTCTTCTTTATTTAGTAAATATAAGCTTATTGATAAAAAATGCACCTTTTAGATAAGTTTGCTGATGGTAAATGCTCTATGCTGTATAAGTCTAGTTAATAACAACTGAAAAAGATTCACCGTCCTGCACTGACCGTTTTAGGGATAGATTCGAGAAACCTGTTGAAAGGTTTCAAAACCCATACTATGTAGGATTATAACTAATAATGCTAGATCACTGGAAAACTTTAACAATTGGATATTATTGTGTTAATATTGAAAAATAATCACCATAATACCAAGAGATTGATAAATAATAGACAGGCTAATGAACCGGAACTCGCTAGAAAGCAGAGATTTCCATTGCCTACTTGCTATTCAAAATCATTTTAAGGAATAATTCTCATTCTTACATGGCATTAAATGATATTGTACGACCACACATTGTTTCGATAAATCCGTTTTACTCTATCACATACAAATCAATACAGTTACACACAATCAACAAGTTGACTAACAATTATATTTTTCTTTTCGATCCAGAGAACCGTTTCAAATCCGATCATACGCATCTACATATTATATTTAAAAAAATTAGAAGTCACTATTTAATTCATCTAGCTTTGCAAAAAAGTAAAACGTTTGATCACTCCATTTAGTTGTACAATGAGTTCATCCGTCGTGCTTTCACGCCTTTGACGCCGGTTATAATGGATCTATGTGATGATTACGTCCTTACCACTCAATGATGTGTCTTTGTTCATGACATCTTACAAAATGTTTGAGTTAGTATTCCAGTAGTGCACAGTGCAAAGTTGGATACAACGAAAAAGAAACACTTGGTCTCAATGTGGATTGTGAATCTTCTACCGATACGCTAGACTTTTCTCTGCTTGTTTGTTTACGAAGAAGCTGCTGGCGCTATCTTTCATTCTTAGTACAATACGACCTCAATTATAAAACGTGAAATGAATGACAACAATTATTAACTTATCAAGAGACGTTTTCCACTAACCAATAATACGCAAACTATTGGACTTGTCACGTGAATCGTTAGTCAAAGCTTTTTGGGTCTTGCTAACGTCTCTTGCACTCCTTCACTTTCATCAACAAATAACGAGAATACTATACAAAATCCCGCTCCGGTTAAATAAGAATCTTACAGGTCTTCGAAAACTATTTCCAGTACCGCATACTACGACTTACGTTAGAGATACTGTTGTGCGGCTAATTATTGTGTATAAAACTTGATATTAACTAGAGATGCGAGTGCGCATGTTCAGGAGACCCGCTACACAGGTGCGAAAAAAGATGCAATAGCTAAGACATCAAGGGCCGAAATATAAATATGCCGAATAATACGGCATATTTATAGTGTTTGTAAGCTCGGATGGGATCTCAAAAAAAACCTAACCTAGAACTTTTTTGTGCTTAGCTAACGCAAACGAGCCAACACAGTAGTTTTATTCATAGTCAAGTACGCCTTACAGAGAATCTTTATCAATAAGAATGATTGTTCTGATTTCTGAGCTCTGCATTATCTGCTTCATCTAGCTCCATCTCCATTTGATCCTTCGCATAGATAGTATCCAAGGCTTCATTTACTGATTTTAGCTTTGCAACTTCGAAGGATAACATATCAATTTGTTGTTTAACCTTTAGTATTTGCTGTTGAAATGGTGGTGTAACTATAGCCGTATTATCGAATGTTGCACCTAGCTCAGTCGCTCTAGCTAGGTCATCTATTCGCACGCCGTCTTTAAAGGTGGCATACATTAATTCCAGCATCTTGTTGAAATAAACGGTGTCGTTCTCGGTTGCCGATGCGTCATATTGTAGTTGCTGTGTTTTTAGCTTCCTTATGTTCATTTGCTCCAAAAGCCCGCTCAAATCTGCGTGAACCTTCGCGACACTGTTTGCCTCGTTTACAAACTTTTGCTCCTTTATTTTAGCTGCAAAAAAGGTTCGACATTCCTAGAATGGTTGCAAATGGTAGCTAACAAGCTTGGTTTGCACTTACGGTTGTAGCAATGTCTCAAGCATTCTTTTTGCTTTACGATCTTTTGCTTTAAATCACAGTATTTTTCACGCATTGTATGATACCGTATCGTAAGAAACACACAAAATAAAGCGGTTATTTACATCTAAACTGTAGCACTCGACCTAAACCGTAAACGAAAATTCAATGACATTTGACCACTTTGACGTTTCTTAGATCGAATATTGTAGATCTAGTTAAAATATTCCGTAAGCGGCATCTGTGTCTCGTTTTTAGTACTAATTTTTGATTTTTATTTCCAATAAGCTGGAAACGTTATCAAAAAAGGTCCTTAAAGTGTATAATAAAAATAACAAATAATTAGTTTTTTCGTATAGAGGGGTTATGGTTGAGATGATGTTAAGATGTTATCAATACAAGGTAATATAACGTTACATTAATTGAATTACAATTACGAAGCTGTTTGGTGCTGGCACTGATGAATATTTTCTGAGGTATCGATATTCAAGTAGACAAGCAAATAAAATATAAGGAACGATTCGATTTACAAGTTACAGATTAACAATAACAACAGTCACAATAACAGTGCACTATGCAGATTGAAGTACGATCGGACTGAATGTGTCTGAGATCGTTTTCGTGAAACTGCCGTAAAATGTTGGTGTTAGTTGAATGAAAGTCGAGGACGAACTGAGAATAACCGGTTCTCACAAGACGACAGTTTGTCCTTGATTTCTCGCCATCTCCAAGATAGCTGGTTGCGCTTGCCGAACTCCTTAAAAATATGCATTCGCGACATGACCTGCAAAAGATTTTTTGCCGTTTGCTAAAAGCAATACACGATCACGATCCTCTGTCATTCTCAGACTGCTCTTTTCCTCTTTGTTCGTCTTCGTATCTCTCTCCGGGTGGGTTTTGCTCAGACTCTTGGCCATGGCTCGTATGACTAATGTTTACCATAAGGGAGAAACTGAAGGTAACCGTTGCGTTTGACACTAATTTTACGCCGCCGCCCGTGCCTGAGATTCATTTTGAAAATTCACTTACACACTATGAAACCGCTGGATCCTTGATTCCGCGAACCGGCTTTAGTGCGCGCGCGACTCTCTTTGTGTGATGTTGGGTTGGGGTGGGTTTTCACTCCTTGCCCATTGAGCTGTCGTCTATGATTAAAGTGCAACTTTTCTCGTACCACAGAGGCAATTTTCTGGAATCGGTTTCGGTCGCATTCGCGCAAAGTTTGTTTCAACCAAGGCTCTGGATTTAGCGAACAATAAAGCAGCAAGAGTGCATCGCCAATGTTACGATCACTTCTATTATTGAGTTGAGTGTTTTGCGAATGCACTTCATCACGTCAGCAGTAACGAACAACAAGGTCGTTGCGATCGAGTGCGTCATACAACATTGTAAGGGGATCAAGGAAATTCAGTTTGTGTTTTAGTACATGTGACGAGAGCCCGCTGCTGATCATACCAGGATCGGATGCGCTTCTGGTTGTTTGTATTGATAAACTTCTTTCGATCTGCCGTGAGTCTAGTTCTTTAGTGCCGGCAAGGTGTGTGCGCGTGTTTACCGTGCTGCCATCGATAGTGTGCGTAGGCGTTTTCAAATTCATTGGGTTAAAAGTGAAATATCTACCAAGGTTCATCTTCATCGCCCCGATACCAAACCATAGCGTTGAAAACACGTACTTGTGCGCCGATTCAACGATCGCACAGACACCACCAACCCGTTCATTTGGCTCAAAGTGACGTGATCGTTTAAGTTCGTTGAAAACCTGATTCGACAAGCAAGCACCTCATAACGAGTGTTCCCTATTGAATTGGAATCGAAACATACGTTAGTTTCACCATAAAAAGGTATCAATGAAAATTTCGCTTTCTATGCCATTGGGTAACAAAAGTTAATCTAAGATTTGGAAAACCAATGTGAGAACTTCTTTAGGGGTTCTGATCAGAATAGTGGTAATCATTACTATGCTGTGGTATCGTGCATTTATATGTGCACTGGAGTTCAATCAAAGTTCTATTTGATTACTACTTGTGCGCTGCTACATTTCCTGCTCTTGTGCGATAATGATGTAATAATACATTTTCCAATAAATCGTTTAAAAAATGTGAAGTATATCGATGCTTATTAATTGATTGTCTCGTCAGAAGCTCCGTGCTCAACCTAAACGAAATAACCACTGATGCCTGAACATAGCAAAGTCTTATGTTGATAAAGCTTAACTTTAACAGAAGCGTCTAAAAACTGATGGCTTCAGTTTTTTGTCGGCATAAGTGAGACATAATTAACACATTTTTATTATTCCGAAACTGATTTCGAACCGAGCTAAATGTATCATGTTACATCTAAAACTAACTTTTCTACAAATATGATGAATATATTGCACTAGGTACCATATTATAGTTTAGACGCTAACCCACACAGCGCAGCATCACTGGAAGCAATCATGCAGATTTTTGGTAATCAGCATGAGTTTAGCGAAGTTGATCGTTTTTCAGAAACAGAATACCCTCGTTGGTAAGCCAGAAACCGGCGACATATCTAGTTTAAAAATTCCAGCACCATCTGCTTGGCGTTTTAGCTCTAGTTTTAATGGAGAAGCTTGCCGATCATTGGTGGTTGTTTCTAATTGATTTGAACCACTCATAACTTCGTGACCGTGTTATTTTTAAGCCATATAAGTGGAGTGTCTGGGTTAATTTTAGAATTATCGTTTACGGGTACCGCTGTCGACGAATTTCTTCATTTCCCCAGCATGTTGTTTTTGTCGTCTTTTACGAAATACGGATATTGTTTTAAAACTCATTTGGTACTCGGGCACTCGCTTTTCTGCATGACATTAACTGAAAGCTGTACTATTTCTAATAGTACCGTTTGCTAGTTTCAAATCCAGCTTATGATCGTTTCTTCTCTGATGGTTTCTCGGATGGTTTGTGATTATTGAATTGCCTTACGTGTGCAAAAGTGGAAAAATTACGTACACAAACACCGCCCAGCAATGTTAGTAGAGGTAAGTTTGCTGTATGGCCTTATGACACATGAACCGACTGTTTCAAACCAGAACATTTTTCAACCCTCTTGGCTGGTAAGGTGTGTTTGTTTGAAAATACCCACAACGCCCCACACAATACATCC
The DNA here is from genome assembly GCF_943735745.2 of Anopheles bellator. Classification (NCBI taxonomy): domain Eukaryota; kingdom Metazoa; phylum Arthropoda; class Insecta; order Diptera; family Culicidae; genus Anopheles; species Anopheles bellator. The sequence goes on from NC_071286.1 coordinate 49,675,387, forward strand.
ACAACGCTAAAAATGGGGTAAAAGGCGTTGGGATGTGGTGCTTGAGGTTTCCAAGTGAATTCTAAAAACAAAACATGTGAAAGAAATGAAAAAGGTAAAATCTAAAATTATTACTACGCCAAAAACGTAATCTGACGTTGCCCTGTGCTGAGTTTTATTTTTGGAATTCGTTCATTTCACGGCCCAGCTGTTTATGTAAAGTACACTTGTGGAAGTATAAGCAAGATTAGTAATACTTATAACCTAACTCAGCGTACATGAACCCGAATCCTGGAATCTATTAGTTTATGTAATGAAAGTGAGAGAGTTTATCTGAGCTACGCACTTTCTGAGGGTTCGATTGCACGTAGTACGTATTTTAGTTTGTTTCATACCTTTAACGGTTTCTGTGCATTCAGATGGGCGTTATCCTATCTTATTCTTATAACAATTTTTTTGTCACTAGTCGACGTTGCTGATTCGTTTTAAGAGAGCAACTGGAAATGAAAAAGTTTCCCGGTATAAAAATTTTACCAATTTTTATACCGGGAAACTTAATGAAATGGTAATGAAAAATAAATGGAATGGGAGGGTATGAAACTTATAGTCTGTATATTGGTTTAAACGTTGGGAGGTCAACCAAGTTCCACAGCTGTTTTTGTGATTTCTTTTGTTTTTTGTTTGTGATTTTGTGTTTAAAACATGTAGAAGGCAGGTTACATTAAAAAATTGCCATACCTCTTGTTACATTTTTCCAACACTCTTATTACACTTTGATTGAATCAGAAATCATGTAACTTTCACAGTTGCTTTATGTGTCGTGTTATAAACAAATCATCGCTAAACACAATGATCCACATCGTCAGTTCAATAATTTGACAAAGGAACTTTTTTTAATGTATTGGAAGAAGAGAGTCAATCGATCGATCGATCGTCAGAGTTGATTGGGATGCTATGGTTGGAGACTACTTCAAACCGTATGCTTATGTGCTTCTTCTGGACTGCTAGATTGCAGTCTGCACCAGCAATAGGTTTTCGATTGATCATTAATGGAAAAGTTATTAATGCAGCAAGTCTGCAGATCTTTATCTCAACACGAGAGGAGTGTATTGAAAGCAAGCAGCATCTATTTGCCCACTGCCGGTACCTTTTTTTTGTAATACATATATATTCGCAACACTGGAGTGAAGGTTTGCTATAGCGATCATTGATTTTTCATTTCTGTGTATGAACGTTTCGTTAACTTATTTATGTGGGCTAGATACTAGGGGCATCTTCAAGCGAGCATAACCTTTAAATTATAATATCAGCACAATTTCTATGCGACTAGTGAACGACTTATGGACTCATCCTTCCAGTTCTCCTTGCCAGGCGCTATCGCTTATCGAAACGACAGGTTTGTCACCATTTATGGTCAGTGTCTTTTCAATTGAATTTTGTGTCAGAACATTTCGTAAGAGACATGCACAAGCACATGATAATTGCATGTAGATATGTTTAGCAATCGTGCTAAGGTTCGACACCGTCCGTTCAAATATTGCTGTGTCTTCTTATTTGGGTCTCCTTCCACGGAAAACCCAAAACAAGTCTTCTCAAAAAGGGAAAGACTTGCCACCATAAATGCCATTCGATCGATGAAGCTGAGCTTGTGTGCTGTGTCGTTTGCGTTTCGTTGGCAGACCTGCGTTATGGGAGCCACGCGAAGATAGTGTTCGCAACGAGAAGTTTTAGTGTCATGATCCACGGTATTTTTGGGGAGGTGTGATTGGTTTCCATTTTAGGCAAAACCGAAGCGTGGTACGTGATTCAGTTGTGGCCGAATCTTTGTACCATTTCAGAGATCGAGCAGTTCAGAGGTAGCAGTTCTCCAATCGGGTTGTTTCTCATGAATCTAGCCATCTGACGCATTCTCAATCTGTGGTAGGCTTTAAAAGGTTTATTTATTGGTAAAATGGTTACAATAAGTTTAAACCGATTGCTATATTGTTACGTCTATAGCTTGTTTGTCAGTTTTATGCTTTTTTTGTAATTCACGAGTCATTACATACAATTGATAAATTTATTATTTAATGTTTGATCAACAATGTCGTGATGAACCTGTAAAGGAGAACATAGCTTGAGGCTGTATAAGTTTTCTACACATTCATTTTCATTTCACTAAATGGATATTCTTCTTATCACTCGCAAAATAGGCTACTAATGGCTAAAGATCCATTTTGACAAAGGAAATGACCAGAAAGGCGGGAATCTTATGCTCATAAGGTTTTGACCTATTTCTGTTTCTGTAGTTTTTGACCCATTTGAGCTATAAAAGTTGAGCAGAATATGTTTTCCTACTACATAATATCAATATTATATAAGTTATCTATTGATTAATATTAATTATAATTATCTATTTATATTAATTTATATGTTCAATGTATGCCTTGTGCAATACATTGAACAGTAAAACAGCAGTTAGTTTATTTAATTAGTTTCGGGTTTATGCATTCGAAATTCTTGTTTTTAGAAATAAAAATCATGTTGTGAAACTGGACGAAACGATTAATCTTTAAAGATGTTCATCTGTTGTTGGTTGATGCTCAAAGAATAAAAAAGGCCTAAAACCATTTTTATCATTTTATACTCTCAATGTCTCTATAATACAAAAAACCAACCAACCATCATTTTATATTTCTCTCTCGTGCAATTCATGAGAACGAGGTTAAGGAAGAATGAGAACGAGGTTAAGTTTTTGTTTTCACTTCAATTATTTATTGGTTTAATTAGTTTGAAGTCATTACGAAATTCAAAGCAATTGAATGTCGTTAAGCAACCAAAGTTCTCTAGTCGGCGGTAAGGTGCTTTTGGTTGCGAGAGTTTGCTTCGAATATGTCAAGTACCAATATATTTCGTTTTTTCATTCTGGTTGAAAAAGATAATGATTATGCGTATAAAATGACGCATAACCTATCTGTGAGCAGGTTTGAATCATATGCCCTTTAATGGTATCATGTTTTGGATTATCTGCAATGTCTTGGCTTGGTTACTGATATGGTGAAAACTACTCGTCAGCGCTCAGCAATGCAGTTCCATATGGCAATAACTTTTGACATATTGTCGACTCAACCGAACACTGCGTAAGCGATCGTAAGAGGACTTATGTTCAATACCGGTTTACTACTGGTTTCATACAGATTAACTACTTCACTGCTAACAACGGTTTACTAACAGTTTAATTCAATGCCACATTTAAAACAAAATCTCTGTAGAGTGCAACATGATGAAACTTTATTCTTTGCGTGAACTGAAAACGCATTCTTATTTTCCAAATTGGGAGGAAACTTGCATTTCATACAAAATAGAAAATAGACAAAATAGGTCATACAAAATAGAAAATAGAATAAATATCAGTAAATACCAATTGTGTGTATTACATTATTCATTGAGCCAAAGGACGGAACAAATGTTAGCAAAGTATTGTTTTGTGAATATTCAAAACAAATGAAAAAATGAAGATGCACAGAATTTTAATAATGTATCAATGAGCTGCATGAAAAACCAGGGGTCCATGGTTTATATAGTGTGTGATTTAGTATATAAAACAAGAGAAACTTGAACCGAGCAAACTTTTCTCCTTGACATTGATGTTGCGTCAACGCGACAGAAAATATTGCTACTCGAATCCCCTTGAACCATGTGAGACCACTGAAGGAAGAGTAATACACTAAAGGCTTTTTACACTAAAATAGTATAAATATAAAGTAAAGTAAGTAATAGTAATATAAAGTAATACACTAAAGTAATACACTAAAGGCTAAAGGCAACTCTCGAGGGCGTTATTTTTTGCTAATGATATTAGCAGGATAAACGTGTCTGTCGGTTTGAAGATCCTATCCTCTTCGCGTAGATTTGTATGAGAGTTCCCATCAAACTCATATTATTGAGAGAGCCTCTTAAGGAATATAAATATTCGCTGTTAGAGGAAAGAAGCAAAAGTTACATGCTGCCTGTCAATATTTGCATTAAATATTAGCTATCAAAATGAATCAACTAATATCATTCAACTATCATCAGTCAACAAAATGAGTTAGAAGAGAAATCATTCGATCGATCGAAAATCAATCATAGATATATCACCATACTATGTTATGGCAGATGATACAAGGACAGGCATTTCAATTCCCAGACTGTTGCTGTATCATCTTTATTTGCAGTTATTCATTTTTCTCTTTGAACATACTCCCGTTCCAAGCGATCTTCTGATGATTTTTGTTTTGCGTCCTCTGATGACTTGTGGTGGGTTCCTTTCAAGCAGGATTTGATGGTTGGCAACAGGTAGAAGTCGTTGTTCGCTACGTCTGGTGAATAGAACGAGTGTTCCATAATTGTGACCTACTTTTTGGTCAAAAGTCCTTGACACAGTGGGTGTTGTTAGCCTACGCGTTGTCTTGATGGAGGTTCCAAGATTTTATTTCCAAATCTCGCGTCTTATTTTGTTTTGCTGGCCCTAATACTTAAACTGTATGTTTTAAAATGATTTCGGTCATATTTTGAACATATAAGCTAATTTCACAGGCCGCCCGGAGCGCTTATCACGGGATAGTGAATCATCTTCGAAAATCCTCTGTAAAGCATCGTAACTTTCCGAAGCGCATATTTCAAGTATGAGCAAAACCAGGTTACATACACTCTTTTTCAATTTCATCCTACAATTTTTTGGACGCGAGCAAATTTTTCACATTTGTTACTTGACGATCGCAACGTGCCTGAAGTGCGCAAGAGTATAAACTTTTTACTGAGGGATCAGGGGTTAGAAATTGAATTTAATCTTCACTCTTTTCACTTCGCTGATCTTCTTCAAGAAATCAGTATGTAAACTTGTTTGCCAGGCCTAGTATATCACTTGAGGGCAGCCTTTTAAGATTGTTTTGTTTTAATAACACATCAAGAACATTTTACATTCACGGTTCGCGTCGAGAGTGTACTTTCCGGAATTCATATGCATTCCAAGTGTATTAAGTAATACGTTTGTATTGTTTGTAACAAACCAATTTTTGGCAAAACAACATGAAATTGGTTCAAATATTATAATTATTAGAAACAAATTATGAAACGGGATTATATTCGGACGATCAAAAACCCAGCAACGATATGATAGAGGATTTTAAAGCGATAAAACTGAAATTAGAGGCAATAAAAATAAGGAAATTGTTTTTATTTTTCAAGATGTTCTGGGGCAAACTCTGTCACCGGCTTGTTTATCTTTATTTTCACTTGAACAAATACACAATTTTGTATAAAGTCTACTTAACAATGTACAAAAACGAATTTACTTAATCTATACATACTAAAAAGTGTGATTTGCGCTGAAATCCTAACCCAGACCTTGTAAAAGTGCAGTAGCAATAATGTACACCATTTGCATACATTTTTCTGATTTATTTTCATACTGATTGTCTGACGAAGATCAAAATTTTTTTTTGTTTTCAACAGTCAAAGATACTACTGATCCAAACTATAAACCATAAAATCTACTCATCGCGATAGAAAGTGATCAAAAGGCGCAATGGGAAAAGATTACTACAAAACTCTCGGTATTTCGAGAGGATCAACAGATGAGGATATTAAAAAGGCCTACCGAAAACTTGCATTGAAATATCATCCGGATAAAAACAAATCGCCTGGAGCAGAAGAGAAGTTTAAGGAAGTTGCAGAAGCTTACGAAGTGTTGTCGGATAAAAAGAAACGAGAGTTGTACAATAAGTATGGCGAAGAAGGATTAAAAGGACGTAAGTATTTATATTTTTTTAGTGTTAATGTTTTAACATTTAAAAAAAATTATTTATATTTTCTAGGTGCATCCAATGGAACAACAAATTCTTCACAAAACTTTACATATGAATTCCATGGTGATCCAAGAGCAACGTTTGCTCAATTTTTTGGTTCTAGCGACCCCTTCGGATCGTTTTTCGATATGCACAATGATAGTTTATTTAACAGTAGTATTTTCAATGATGACGACTTTTTCACGCCATTTAGTGGTCTAGGTAGTAATAGACATGGTTTAGGAGGAGCTTTCAGGTATAATCCGTTAAAGGTTCTGTGTAAATGTTCATTTCGGCTAAAAGCTATTTTTATCTTTTTAAATAGGTCACACTCATTCAACGTTCACTCACCATTGAAGAAGGAAAAGGTGCAAGATCCACCAATTGAGCATGATTTGTATGTAACGTTGGAAGAAATTTACCACGGCTGCGTGAAAAAGATGAAAATTTCGCGTGGAGTCCTTCAGCCGGATGGTACCTCTAAAAAGGAGGACAAGTACGTCAGTATATCAATAAAGCCAGGTTGGAAGTCTGGTACGAAGGTGACTTTCCAGAAGGAAGGCGATCAGGCAAAAGGAAAAATACCAGCTGATATTGTTTTCATGATACGAGACAAACCACACGTTTGGTTTCGGCGAGAAGGGAGCGATCTCCGATATACTGCTCGATTAACTCTAAAACAAGTAAGTAGACGTTCATTGTTTCTTTTAAGTTGTTTGAAATAAAGACCGGACCGGATTTTCGACTATTTTATATGGTAAACCCCGCGTCTTCTGCAGCGTTAACATAGAACACCTTTCGACACTATAGTAAAAAAAACTTTAAAATACTTGTTTTTTAAATCATTTGTATTTGTAATTTTGTTAGATATTTGAGAACATTTTTTCTTTCATATTTATCGCGTTTCAGGCTCTCTGTGGAGTCATCTTCGAAGTGCCGACAATGACGGGAGAGAAACTACGTATCAGTACAAAGCAGGAGATTATAAAGCCGAACACAGTGAAACGAATTCAAGGTTATGGACTGCCGTTCCCTAAGGAACCGTCGCGGAAAGGCGATTTGCTCGTAGCATTTGACATTAAGTTTCCCGATAAACTTACTCCATCGGAGAAGGAAGTATTAAACGATATGCTTCCTAATTCATAGTCTTATAGTGCAGGATAGTTGCTAGCATTGGAGAAAACACGTGTATTTCATCAGTTACGTACGTCTTATATTTTCCTTGTGTCGATATAAACATGGTTAGCATTTCACATTTTATGTTCCACAATTTTCTACTTGCTTACTTAAATTTGAACCAAGCTGTTGTTATATAAAACGTTATGCTGAATAGGTTTCCTTAAAATGTTTTTAATTCTGTAAATAGTGCCATGATTCCTTCGTATTGACAACATTTTCACCATGCATAATAGTTCCGTGAACGATTATGCTAGTTCTGTGAGCGAATTGAACAGCCTGTATTTATTCTTCACTTGATCTTCGATAACATCGTCTGTAAAACATGACTTATGCCATTTACACAGTTTTCATAAAGTTAGTAAAAACAAAATCACTTCATTCGAAAAATGAAAATTTATTTCATTCGAATAATTTAAAAAAACATTGTTTCCTAGCTTGAGTCGGAACTCTATTCTTATCATTAATTGTTGTTTCTGTAACTTCCTCTTACTCTTATTCAACCGCCGAGCGGTCTTGAGCTGCACCAGAGACATTGTTAATCTCTGTTCCTTTCTGCCAACGTTTGGTTTATACGGGCTGGGTTGTTGGCGCTGCGTCAATAACGCTGTCAGACCGGTCTCGGGAATCGCACCCATGGCCAGTTGCGTGACATCCAGTCCCGGAATTCAAACCCATGGCCATGACAACGACGAGCGCTACCGACTGCTCTATCAACGGGGGCTAACTTCCTAAGAAGTATAAAAACAGAATCGAGCAGATTGATTCTTGTGTAAATTTTAAGGCTACTTAACATTGTTAAAACTATAGTGGCAATATCGAATGAAATAAAGCTCGAGCTAATTTATGAAAGCAAACTCTCACAATCAAATTGTTCAAAATAAATTCAAAAATGCATGTTTATAAAACAATGAATTGAGTCGTGTAAATTTAAAAAAATACAAAAACGATAGATGTATTTATTTGTATTGCACTTTGTTCCTTAACGTTTGTCGGGAAAATTGGTCTTGTGTTGGATTCAGCGATGTTTTCTCCGTGTTGCATGGAATTTTCCATAAATGTCCAGAACTACACTCCGGACTGTTGACGGATCCATTCGCGGAAGTGAGTTGTGCGCACATAGCCCGATGGAAGTCCAGCTTCACAACCAACAGCAGCGACGAACGAAACCACACCGATTTGCAGGGACTGACCGTTTTCGTCAACCGTCAGCGGACCGCCAGAGTCACCGTTGCATGTACCTTGGTTAGGAGCGTCGCGTCCAAGGGCACACACGGTAGAATCAATCACGACCGCAGCGCCATAGGTTCCCATACATTGAATGTTGGAGATAATGTTCAGATGCACAAAGTTGAGTGTTTGCGAAATGGCTCCACTAGCGTCGCTGGTGCGTCCAAACCCGGAAACGGTAGCCACGCGGTTCAGGAATGTTTCGGCAAGATTGGCTTCTGGCAAAGCAACTACCTGGATGTTACCTCCAAGTGGTACTGGCTCATTCAATCGGATGAGACCGATATCGTTATTCAGATTGTTGGCGTTGTATGCAGGATGGATAATTATCGCACTGGACGTTCGTACCGTTCCCTCGTTGATGTTGTTTGTTCCCACGCGAACCGTAAAGCTAATGACGCCAACCTGACAGTGAGCAGCAGTCAACACCCATTCGGAGGAAATCAAGGAGCCACCACATGCAAGATTACCTCCGGCGGTTTGGCCGGAAAGGAACGCTTGATACGGGAACTGACCGGGTGATGCTGGGAATCCATTAACGATTCGTGAATTGCGAGTGACATCGCGGAATGGGACGATCGGTTGGAAGCTAATTTCCCGAGCCTACAAAAGTAAAAAGTGTACAAGTTATTATGGAAATAGACTATCGAGTTCGTGGAAAGTTAAAACGATGTGTTGTCTTGAAGATATACTGACCTGAGCTACGGCGATACACGACAAAACCAGAACAGCTAACAGCTTCATGATTGATACTGCAAACTCTTGCGGGCGGCGGAAGCTAAACTGTCCAGTGCCAGCGATTACGCTTTATATATGTATGTACACATGAAACTCAGTTACGTGGATTTGCTGCATTTGATAATTGAACCTATCTGTAATCGAGTTACGATAACTTCCGACGAGATACGGACCTGATAACTTTGTGGAGCCCGGCTTGTATAACAGACTGTTTATTGATAAGATGTTTGAAAATTAACTTCACTCTCTAAGTGACCAGGCAGATATTGGCGATTTCTTGAAGGATATATAAATCGCTTATCACAAAATAAAAGGTCTGTCAAGTGATTAACTACGGGGAAATACGGCGGGATTTTTTTGAGTCAGATTAAGGTTGAGACGGCAACTCATAAATTGTTTGTACGGTCTTTGTCTAGAGACGGTTTTCGCGAAGATTTCACATAAGTAAATCTCTTACCATTTGGCGGATGAATAAATATTAAAATAAACGATGCATGAACGAAATGTAGTAAGGGATGCTATTAAAAATGTAATGTGAAACTCAGCAAAACAAACATATAAAATATATATTAACTTATAACTATCGCATCATACAATGGTCAACAGTTATTATTTATTTGAGAAGTGGTCTGAGTTCTGAATATAGTTAAGATGTGTCTGAAGGGCGGAAGTCTTTGTCATCCTAAAGCGAAACGGAAGTCACGATATGATTCCTAATCTAGTAAGCCTTCAGCCATGGCCTAAACGCCAAAGATTCAGATTATTGTGGTACGGGAGTAAAACGACTAGAAAATAGTTCACTGATAAGGAAAAGCTTTTAAGCATTTGCAGACAGTATACGTCACCGACCGTCACCATTGTCCAAGTATGATACAGAATATGACTGTGGTTTAAAAGTTCGAATATATACTTTATCCGTAGTACTTGATTGTTTCTCGTTGCTCTTTTTTGAACTTTGATTTTACTTTGATTTGCACATTTTTTGATCAAATTCAACATTTTCCAATACACGTTTAATAAATGCGCTAATCTGCTTTTGATTTGGTTTCAGTGTCGTCAGGTTAACAATGCATCTTAAAGCACCGGCAACAATCTTTAAAATGCACACTGTTTGCATGGGAGAACCATCGCAATGTTTCAAAATTTCGTAGTGAATGTATTGTATTCGGAGTGATAGTATTCCAATGGATAGAAGATCGAGTCAGCAAGACAAATCATTGCATATACAAAATCATAAGCGTACTATTCCGATGGATCATCGATATCGCATCCGTTGTAAAAGTACGTTCGATTTTGACTTCTAACCACATCTTGTACCATACTTAAAATTCAGCTGGTGCTGTCTGCAGTATCTCCCGAAGGGGGGGACCAGGCAATTCCAAACTTGTCTGACACCACCTTTCGTCGTTTTCCTTTGCCGCCAAATATGCTAAGCCTGCCCTGGGCCCCACAAACACAAACTTTTCAGATAAGCATAGAACAGGGAGGAGAGGCTTTTGAGGATGTTATCGAAAAAAATATGAATTTGAGCAGATGCCGTAATGTGGACCCTCGCTCCTTCTTTTCGTGACCTGAAGACCGCGGAAGAAAGGGAACGAGGAATAAGCGTAGCGAACAAGGAAGCAAAGGAGCAAGGCTTGGGATTTCCACTGATGACAACGGTAATAACGCCATTGGTGATGGGATAGAAACGAAGGAATGAAACCGAATAGCAACTTTCTCGGTAAAATCGACTAAACGATAAAACTTATGGCCAGTACGTGGTTAAGTGCAAATGGCTGTAGATTTTTCAAAATCCCGTGATCAGCCGATGGTTGGTATGCTCAGCAAGATTATATTTTAAGAATATGTTGAATATGCTCAAGTTGACAGGTTGGTATCAGGTGTTGAAAAATATTCTCGCTAATGTCACTGCTATTGCGCACTCGCACATCTCACAGCAATTGTACAAAATATAGTTTAAGGATAAGTTCTTCTACGAAATATTTAAGCTCGTTTCTTTTCATTGACATAGGAAAAGAATCTAACGGAAGTGTTCCGGATAAAACTAACGTACAATAAAACATATTGAAATATGTGAGCTCCTGATTTTCGGCACTGTACTTATGGTAGTGGCTATTGGGTTTTCGGCCTTGAAAACCATTTCAATCAAATTGTGAATTTAAAATGTGTTTATACTACGGTTTTTTTAATATTATAATTACGTTCCAAAACCACGTTGAATATTAACTAATTGTTTCTAAAATAATGTGTTGAACGGTTACCAGGAATATGCAAATATGCGTATGAACCTAGTGAGATATACAAGTAAATTCCAATTTCAAGAAGATTATAAAAATTGAATTAAATCGATTTATTATCGAGTACCAAACTATCTATTAAATATATATAATTAAACGCGATTCACAACAGTAGTCAAAAATGTGTTCGACTTAGGTTAGTAAATATTAGTTTAACTTTACTGTTCATCTTATCAAAATGTGCTGTTGTTTATTAACATTAGAACGGGCCGAACCGTATTATATTATATATGCACCAAATTTGGCACTCAGCTGCTTGTTTGCTGCTGCTGTAGTAGTCATTTCAATTTCGCAGGTTGTTCGCCCCGCGCGAAGCCCCATGTTACGCCAAGTATTGGGAATCGAACCCGGTCCCACCTGCGTGATAAAGACGAGCGTTACCGATTGCTCTATCAACGGCAGCTTTGGACATTTACATATTAGGAACATTTTACAATGGTTTTGCACGAATACTTTCTTTACTCCGACAATTTTAAAAATATCGGCGTATGCATGCGAGAGTCGATAAGAAAAGGCGGGAAAAGGTCTTCGATAAACACTGCCGTGCACTGCAAGACACCAGATAAAAAGTGTTAGGCTCGCCAGACATTGAATAAGCCATTCTGATTCAAAAAATTTTGTACTTCAAGTATACAGCAATCTTTTTTACAAATTGTGACCTAATACCTAAGTTGTTCAACTTTCTAAGCAGAGAATGGCTTACCGACTGTCAAAGGCTGTGCGAAGATTGGTGTGGATTGGCATCGTTTTATCATAAATCGTTTTTTCATTCAATTTGAACGATCATTTGTTGTTAGTAACAATCTGTGTTAACGGTTTAACTAGGTTTTAGGAGTTTGGGACGTTTCTGGTTTCATCAGACACACATCATTGTGTTTTTGCCGAATCGATCCGCAAAAGTCGAAATTGATGCTTTTCCCGCACTGATCGCTGATTTTTTCTTTTTAGGATTCTCAAAATTTGTCCACTTTCAATCACGGTCTGATGGAGAAATTACTTCCTTTTGTACTAATCGAGCAGAATTTCACATTTCGTTTAATTCATGTGGCACCCATTTTCCAATCTTCTGGCCTTCAATCGTAGGGATATGGCGTGTTGAGATACTTTAGCTGATCCTCGTATTGTTATTAACATTGTGTGTCGTTTTCGCCCAAAAGTTCTTATAGTTCAGCGCGCTCGAACTTTCTGGAGTCCTCCGACGCTCTTTGCTTGTTAAATGAAAACCGCAATTTCTGATTTTTCAAACCGCATTGATGCGATTCTAAACGTACCAAACTAAACACTGTGCATCGCTATGTGACAATGGATGAAATAGTGATCGTGTGGCTCTTGATGGAGATTACGTTTATAAAAAAAAAACAATTTTGAACAAAATAACGCATTTTCTTACTTAGGCTCGGGACTTTTCAAGCCATGCGTTATGGAAACTATATGATATATACACTCTTGTACCTAGTCCGTGATAGCGAAAAAGGCATTCCACTGCATCAATTTGAGTGCAAAACCTTGCTTTGTTGGTGCTTAATGATTCAGAATTTTGATACCGGAGTAATGTTGCATCCATTTTTTTATTTAACTGAATAAACTTTTCAGTTGCTTTTCTCGGTATCATATACGACAATTTCAAAGTTTCACCCTTCCTACAATACTTCCGATCTTTTGCCGTGCTATAAAGACACACTGGCTCATTTTCCGTCGCTTTTTCTATCTCGATAGCGTGGATGGTTTTCCGCCTCTTGGGAGTCTGGAGAGGCGTTTTTCTGCAATAAAAGTTTCTCAACTGATGACAGACTTCAGCTAGTTTTTTGCTGCTTCAACTCCATGTGTTGTCTACTCCAGCTAAGCGTTAATGCCATAATGGTTTCGTGATTCTTTCAAATTATTAAACTTTGTGCCTGGTTCTGCGTGGTGGAAAAATTTAATTAAATCATTTTTGTGGCACATTAACTCTGCCTGTTGAAAAGAGTGTAGAAAGGGAAGTTTTTGGCTTTAATTGTACGATCTTTGTGAAAGCGATTTGTCATCACATTCAAACGGTCTTCAGCAACATACGGAACGCGCTCAGATAGTTTTTATACCATGTGAAAGACGTGTATTTGAATAAGATTAGAAACGGATAAGTAGGAAGTTAGTGTAGTCAATGAAGTTAGTGTTAGTGTCATGAAACAAAATTGATCAATTTAAACTTTTGTTTAATGCATTTTTGAATTAAAGGTATGTATACCTTGTTCATGGAATTAACCCGAGATCCGATTTGAAATTTGTTCATTTGCAATTTGAAAGTCATTTGCAGTCATTTGGCTGTAGTTTATGTTTCGGAATTTTGGTAACACTTCAACTTCAACACTTCAAACACTGAGTGCGGGGATGCTACAGCACATACCAAAAATGTTAGATGAACAATATCACAATATATGTTAAAGAACTTCCTAACTTCTCCTTTAACAGAAATTAAATACGTATGTAGGAGTCGTCGGAACATATTTCTCTCATTTCACAGCCTTTATTCATTGACGATGTAGAGTTACAGCCTTGCATCTATCAAGCCGTCTCACCGTTCGCTACGAAACGGTGACACCCAACCTGACAAAGTCGGCGTTTGCGACGCCGACCTCACGATCACAGGGTAGTGTTAGATAAATGTAGGAATAGGTTTAGAATAGGTAGTGTTAGTGTTAGATTAGAAATTAAGTAGGAATAAGAAATGTGTACAATAAAACGGCCACGTGTTTCGAGTTCGATCACATAATTATAGTTCATACTAACAACGCTTTTTAATGCTCACACACGCTGTGTTGTGTTGTGTTGACGAGGTCTGTTTAAAAAGCATCGTGAATTTTGTGTTTAAAGCTTTTTTTAATGAATAATTATTTTATCACCTGTGTTTTATCAGACAATTGTGCTAACGTTTTTTCCAATCCTCAAAGTACATCAAAATCGTTCCTTGTTAGCAATTTTTGAAACATCGACAGTAATTTTTATTTTCCCAGAAAAGAGGGCGCATAAATTGCAGGTAATATTCCTTAGGTAAATACAAAATTATCACTACTTTTTGAACAGATCTTGTCACTTCTTTATTTGTTTACAAGCCATTTAGTATCGATGTGTAACAGTATTTTTTTACAATGAAAAAAATCAAGTATCGTGCAGTGATTGAATTTTTTTACATGGTTTAAAAGCAAAGTAAATTTATGAACGAATGTTGAAAGTATACAAGGACTTTTCACTTTCAATTAGTACAGTAGAAAATGGGTTGCGAAATTGAAACGTGGTCGTACGAAAACGATTCACGACAAGGATGTCCATGAACAGTACCAACATCTGATATCGTAGGAAAAATACAGGATGTTCTAAAAAAATCGTCGAGAGACTGAAAGAGATATTATAGGAACCCTAAGCATCTCATTGGGTAGTGTAAGTAATATTTTTTCTCAAATATTGAGTTACAGAAAGTTGCTAGTTGACGTTATGTGGATGATAAGCTGAAACTTACCACGTACTCTAAGGATAGAATGTTAGGTCTCGTTATCTGCGTGAGTTCGGAGTTCCGGGTTGTTTTGTGTTTAAATGGACATTTGGCTCCGTATGTGTCGAGTTCACTCGTCCGTTTGACTCGCGCTGTCACGAGCTTTTCAAAACAACGCAGATCATTTAACTTTGTACGTTTTAAATTTATGGGTCCTTTGGTTCTGATAACGAAACTTCGCTGAACTTCGCTGAACTTTACCAAAACTACACGATATCTCATCTCAATTCATACTGAACTAAATTCATGAAACTTAGGTATTGCAATAAAAAATAAATCAAAATGTTCTACATGAAATAGTAATGTTACCATGCTTTTTCCTAAACAGAAATAGGTCATGTTTATTATCACATCTGAAAAGATACAAAACTTCTTAATTTCATAAAATAAAAATCTTCTTAGTCTTCTTCGTAATATGCAAATACAAATTATTGCCAATCATCATTTCGTATTTATAGAATTTTCATTTTAACAATGATAAAACCGTTGATTTTGATCTTATGTTCCCCACCTAAGTACTCATCATCAGAGCAGGCTTTCTTTCATTACATGAATGCCATTATTCCAATCCAAGGATGCTAAAATTCATTGTTGTAAAAATCATACTACACGGTAGTAGACTCAAAATTCATTGGCAGTACCTTACAGAAAGCAACATTATTATGCCGAGAAAGAGTATGCATCCAGGTCGTGGCGTAGGAAAGCATCAAGAAATTGTAAAGGTACGCTAGAAGCATAACTCATGTCACAACCTTCTGCTGTTTAAGTTTTTGCTGTTTTATGCTTCTTACACCTGCTGCTAGCGGTTTTCTTTCCCAGCTTGCCTTCCCGGGACAACATCAACCGTCAGCCAATGTAACAATTACGGGGAGCTACTTACGTTCCAGTGGTGTTACACGACGCCTTTGTTACGTCTTTGCACCTTGAGATTTGGTTCCGGTACTCTTGCTAGCAGTGCTGGAACGATAAAAGAACTTCAATAGAGCAGCCTCCGCCAGACGTCTCTAGCGCCAAACGATTTTCCACTCATCCTTACATTTATGAGGATGGTGCAAAACCTTAAGATCATAACCGTAAATCATTGTCCGAAAATAGCAAATCGTGCAGGGTTTTTGTGGCGACCGTCGCCGGTTCTTGCACAGTTGCTTACATCAGTTTCTTTCGCGATTCTATCTTTTCCCCTTACTTTTGGCTTTCTCCAGAACCCTGTGCTTCTGGAAGATTAGGCGTGGATTTCTCAGAGAAAATTTTATACCATTATGGAACCTCTTATTTTTGCTAGGGTGAAAAATGTGCACCATTTTGGGCACCATGTACGGACGTTGTAAATAGGCAATCAAATGGCTCTCTTACTCGGAAACGTAGAGGATAGACGCGTTTTGTATATTCCAGGTCGTTGATGGCTTGCGGAAGGGGTCTTGTATTAATTACCTTCACCGAAAACAGTATTGGGAATAGTAACAGGTAGCACACGATAGACTAAATGTTGAAACTATGGCTCAGTTTGGTGCTGATCATCGGAAATGAGTTCTCTGCGCTGACCCCGACGATTTCCTTGGTTTGGCAAACTAGTTCTCAAATAAATGAAATCTCACTTCCATTGGTAGGTATTGTCAGGTGTTGTGTTTTCTCCTGTTTCTATGAAGTGTTTTCTATGAAGGGGATGAATTAGTTTTCCTATGGACTGCGAAAGATGTTTGGCATTGCATAACATGTTTGGCACAACATTACTTTCGATATTTATGTGATCAATTTAATGGTTTATTTCCCTTCATGGTTCTGCAGGGTCTAACAATCCAAACTCTGTACATTCCAGGCGTTCAATACGACGATCAATACGATAACAAGAATTAAACAAAGGAGACAGAAGGATTATGATTTCCCAATCTTATTGCACTAAAAATACAGCGTAAAAAGGATATTGAAGTCGGTTAATCAAATTTAGATTTTGAGGATCAGCAGGGATGGAAATGTCAATACGAATGAGAATATTATGTTGGTTTTATTCTGCTAAAGTATTTATCGATCCCGAAGATTTTATCACGCAAAACGTAATCTCTTACGTAAAGTCCATTTCAGGTTGAACCATAAAATACCCCACAGATTACTGATTTTGAAACCTGTGCTATCAAAACCGCTCGACAGTTCCATGCCATTAAAAAACTTTAAACTACCGAATGCTCTTAAGATTTATTTGTACCTTTCTTGTGATGCATTTTTTTGGGTAGGTAATCTTTATGTTCCTCCCTTGCCGTTCACGATGTTCAGCGAATGGTTGATGATAACTTTTGCAACTTTTCCGGCCAGGGTTTTTTTACATTCATCCTACCCTATCAACCACTGTAAGGGCAGGTTCGACCATATGACGGAGCATGGTTCTTTTGTAAGTGACTATTCGCTTTTCGACATTTTCTCTTTACCTTTGCCTTTTGCCAGGCTACCTTTTACCGTTTTCAGCTTTTTCGGCTTCTTGACAGCGATTTTCTCTAGTTAGTGAGAAGGGAGAAAACTTTTGTTGATCAAAGTAGCATGGATGCGGAGGAACTAAAACCCTAGGGTACGCGAGAAGTTCACTTGTTCCACGTCTATCCGGAAGGCCCTTGACAAATTCAAAGTTCAAGGTTTTATTGTGAGCATGTCTTAAATTTCGTGACACCCTTTTTGGGAAACCAATGGGGCCTAGGGAAAACTGCGACAGACTAGTAAAATATCTTGCTCGTAAATAACATCAAAGTTTTTCGTCGCGCACGAGCTTCGGTCTTCTTTACTTAATAATGTTAAAATTTCGATATTTTAACTATGTTCAGTAGTCTTTTCTGAAGCAACACGAGCCCTTATTGCTGAATGTGTTCTGTATAATTCTATTTTCCAAAAATTTTCATCTCCCCCTGTTACAGTCAAACGGAATATCAAAATACAGAGTGGACAAAAATCATCGCCATTAAAGCACGAGGCAAGCTGTTGTTACTGCTTGTGCGTTTTTCACGAAAGAGCATCAGCTGTGGTGAATCTCAAAATCTCCGTTTTTGTGAATATTTCGACTCGAAGAGAGCCATCAAACGATCATGCTTTCCCATGGCTGTTTACCGTTCCGAAATTCGGCTACAAGGAAAATGCATCCGAAGTAAAGTGCTACTCTCTGTATTTCTCGGAGTTAGGTTGGTAGAATGTTTCGAGTTTTAAAGTAAAAAGAACACTAAAAATCTAAGAATTTTGCTATCATTGCGGTTTTCTCCATAGTGGTGGGGGTCCTGCCACCGTATCGGAGTGCTATTTTCAAATAACCTGTTGGAGAACTTGGTGAAATATTTGTTTATTTGGTATAAAAATAATTACTTTAATTTTTGGTACGAGGTTTTGACAACATTATGGCACCAAATTAGGATTAAAAATATATCAGTTGCCATTTCTAAGACGCACTTTTTGTACAACACATGCTTAGCATATACATCTGTCAGAGGCATCGACAAAGCGATAAAAACTTTCCTCTCCGGCCGGGATAGCAAAAACTTTACAGGAAGACAGAAATTCCATAACCATAACATTATGAGAAAAATGACAACTTCAGCTTTTTCAAGTCTGTACGATAGACTATGCGCTCTTTCATGCGATTTCTTGGCGGAAGTTATTAAAGTTTGTTTCGCTCTTTGCTTCATCGTTTTCAGGTTTCATCCAACAACAACAGTTTAGTCCAAACTTTGGCATTGTGGTTTCTTCTTATTGCCGCAATACTGTCTCTTTCTGCGAGGCTCATGGATTAAGGAACCAGGATGATAGTAGTATGCAACCGTCGTCCTTACTTGCCATTGCCCATTCGGGGTATGCATTATAAGGAAAGACAAAATTTTCTTAGATTAATAAACATGCGATTTATCGAACCCCAGTTGTTACAAGAACTGTAATTAGTATTGAAATGCAAATTTTTGGTTGGCATTACACATTTCTTTTATATCATTTTTTTCAAATCTAAGCAAATATCAATAAGGCAAAACAGTATTTAATATGAATAGGTATCTAAAATAAAGTCACATCTCTTGTTTTTGGCTTCAATGAAAAATCATACCCTTTTGGAAGAGAAAGTAGACTTCTTGTGGCAGGTGTAGCTGCACCGGATTGCCTGAATTGACCAAACCCAATATCGAAAATGTGAGCCGTGGGAGTGACGAAAAATTATAGACGGCGTAAATCAAACAAATTTATGGCCTTCGCAGAATTACGGAAACGAATGTGAGCTTACATTTTTCAGAAGTACTTGACGTACGGACAGGACACGCTGACGGACAGCACTTGAATTAGTAAACTGTGGAAGATTTCAATTAACAAATGGGTTAGTTTCTATTGAAAACAAAGACATTCTTCAAGTGACTGTGATTTGTATTGTGCTGAAAAGTTTGCGTAGATTAACTTTTTGGTGGGGGCTAATAAAATGATAAAAACCTATGCACTTAGGTGGCAAAATATTAAGGTCTTACATCGGATCAATGATTGAAAAAGAACTACTAAACACGAAAAAACTATGAAACTATTACTACGAGCGCATGCTTTGCTTCTAAACCTTCCAAAAATAAAAATTCAATCACTGCACGGTACTTGGTTTTTCCATTGTAAAAATACGATCGATACTAAATGGCTTGTAAACAAAGAATGAAGGGGCCAAACATTGCTCAGAATCTTTAACACGTTCTTGTTTTAGATAGTGAGCGAACGCGGCAGCCACCTTAAACAGAGCCTTCGAATGATTCGTTACTGGCTCTTTCAATCAGGCTGTGTTCACTGTGTTTTTGTAATGAATAATAAATTATAAAGAATTCTTCAGGATACCATCATATTTTTTCTACCCTAAAATAATCACTTAGAACATATGAACTACAAGCTCAAACCTTTTGAGCTCACGTTGTTGACAAAGTGGTACAAATTTTAAATACTTTAACATAGTATAAGTATACAGGTTGATCGGTTTATATGCTCAGTGTCTAATTGGAATTCCAAGAAAGTAAGGCTTCTACAAACAAGAATCACATTCGTAATTATGTCATGAATAATTAAAATATAATATTTGACAATGAATGATAATTTAAACAGGAATTTATCAGAGTCTGACACCAAAAGCATCTATATTGCTCATATTCCAGCTCAGTGTTTTGCAACAGCAAAAGCGGATTTCTTTTGTTATGTTGTAACAAACATTAAATACCTCCAAACTTTTCAAGGGTTCGTATATACGAGGGAAAGCGTTATGAACTCGTATCTAAAAAAATTCACTATCTTCAATATCTCTTCTAAGAAAATTCACAGAATTTCACACATTTTATAAATTTGCACAGAATTCAAATAAATATATTAGAATTGTTCTGACAGGTCACTCGACTTTACGAATTGATGGATTGAAAACCTTGTTATGTATACCTCCTGCTCCGAGTACTTTTACGATAAAGTGTTTCTTAACCTAGTCTTTGTGGGATGGAAGGGTATTTTTAAATGCAGCTAAATTTTGCAGCCAAATTTTTAAATGCGTAGCTAAATGCATATAGTATAATCACAATAGATTAGTAGCTTCGGGAAATTACAATGATTGGAAACATTGGAAACAGAAAACTGAGGATTCATCAACGCCGAAAAATACATAATGTTTTGCAATCAAACGTTCAAACGAGTTTGGATAAAGATTATTATCAAAAATTCGATGACTATCAAATCTTGTCGAGTGTGGAGCAGACGCTATGTCTGTTCATAGCAGATCGCTATCACTTTAGGTATCATACCTAAGGACTAGGTGAAATTCTTAAGCTTTGAAGTCGACTTTTCTTCCTAGTTCTCTGGTTTTCGACGCTGCCATCGACCGGTACATCCGCGGATCGGGTCCTAATCGGGTCGGGTCCACAGGATCCGTCACCGAAGGATCTCTCAACAGCGGGAAGATGAAAGATTTTAACATTTCTTCGTCGGTTTCAATGTTACATCTTATAGCAAGTCCAGAGTAAAATCGTTTTATACCACGATTAGTTTTCGAATATCGGCCAACTTTCAAAACGTTAGACATGACCTTGATCAACGTCAAAAAGCAGGTGAAGGAAAATTCTCTAACCCCTTCGCTACCACCAAGAGATGATCCAGCATGCTTCCCCTTCAACGTCGCGCTGAAGCGATCCTTCCGGGACTATGGAGTGGAACCAGAACGTCCGGAACCACAATCTTCAAATCCAGACAGATCCGAGCCTGTTCTTACGATATAGACTTTATAGATCGAAGGCTCTCCCATGCAGCTCAGGCAAGGGGATTGGGCAGGCTCCGGACGATCTCGGTCAGCAGCAATCGAGAACAAGACCAAATTTATGGTAACACCTTGAGCAGCCCTTTCCATAACATCGTCGAACATACGCGAACGTAACGTACTACCGAAATCGACCCAATGTTTTCAGTTTCACATATTAGAGTCAAAGGATGGCGCTAACAACGATATAGCAGAGGATCAGAGCAGAGTCGCGTTATTTAGAGTGCTAGCAACCAAAAGGTTTTCCTATAGTACGAAGAGATTATTTCGCAGTTATCTCGTCGAACGGTCGAAGTTTGTTTCATACCAAAAAGGTGTTATAAATGTCATTATTGTATAAATCGCCTACTCTCATATCGGAGACACGGACTCTGTCTACAATTGACGAAATGTTCGAGATGAAGATGCTCAGATTGAACTTGAGAGAATCTGAAGTGAATCAAAATAGCGAAAAAGTAGGAAAAGCCCCTCAACAATCCAACTAATGTTAAGAGTCTAGATCTAATGCTAACAGTCAAAATCCTGAAAAATAGTCAAGCTAGTATGATTGATATGTCTGCGGTTGAGGTTAAAATGTTGCTGCCCATTTTCTCGTCTATAGTGCTAACTGTACTACTAACAAGTACTAATTACACAAACTGTTCACCATACATCGCATACGCTGCTTTTAGTCGGATGTAACATTCAATCAATTAAAATCATGCTTAAATTAATTTTCGCTGATATTTCATTACATTAATCTTGCCAACAAATTATTTATTGCCACGCGTTCCCTGTAACCGTAAACCCGTGATTATCCCGTTGCCAGATGTTTAAAGTCTAACAGTCAGTTTAAGATTAGCAAACCGGACGATTCAACCGGAATGTTTGATGTAATTTGTATTATGACAACACGTGCGACAACCAATTAATCAAATTCAGCTAGATCATAAATTTTAAACACACCTCTTCTCCATCTTACCATCGCCCATAACCAACTGACGTGGCTTTGACCAGCGGTGGCAGTGCTTCGGGCACGATTTTCATTTGATTGCGACCGAATGATATAAAACATGGAAAGGGAAAGTATCGTTTCAGTCGGCGCCTTGAATAATTCCTTACAGTTTGAAACTTTCATGGGGAGAGAATTGTGTTCACAGCTGTCGATAGCACACATTTTTGTGATTTTTCATATTTCCCGCTCTTTTCTTACAGTTTTTCTACAAACTACACAAATTGGCTCTTCAGACTATTTCTTGCTCGGTAGTATAGTGGTAGTGAAGTTAATTTGAACAACAATTTTTGCAATTTCCTAAAGAGCGGAATGAGTTTATTGCGATCATTGCGATCAGCAGTATTGCATTGCTTAACTCGTTGCGTGTAAGACTTAACGCTGAAGACTCTCAAGATCATACTTATCCTGATTACATATCTACGCAAATTTTTTAAAGCGATGCCGATGTGCCAATTCTAGATGACTGCAGTGACCTCACAAACACTCATGATACAACATATAGTTATGGCCAGTAGTAACGAAGCCCAATCCCAATATCCAATATCACGTCTCCCTCTCATAGCGCGTATAACGACAGTGACACACTCAATAGCAGTTGATCCGATAACCTGTAACCCGAAATAACCAAAGAACCTGAAAAATAAAGACACTCTCGATTTGTTATCGAGCAGTCAACAAGTGATTTCGAGCACAACCCATAATTATATTTCTTATGAAAATAATTTCAAACAAATTTTTAATTTGGAAAAAAAAATTTGGACATAAAAAAAGTAGTTATTTTACGAGTTATGAAAAAGTACGAGTTCACTTTTCGAAAACCGAGAGAAAAGGCGTGTATAAGATAGAAAATATAGATTGTTAGGAAATGAAATTTAAATTCAGACCGTTACCTGCGTAAACCTTTAGGTAAAAAGAATGAAAGCGTCTGTCATAATGCTACTTGCCTTCCACTATTTTACGCTTTTACGAGAATATGGAAGATTGCTTATAGCATCTAATTGGGCTGATCCTTCATTTAATTGCCATATGGTTTTAAAACATCATCTGGCATGGTATGAACATAAGTATATAGTATAGCCCTATAAATTTATTAATATGATTTTGAAGGCTAATAGAAATTGACGATAACCGTATATTGATGTTTTGTAACAATCAAAGATTTTTTATTGGTGACCAAGTCCAAGATTTTTGTTGAAGTCCTTAGGGGCCCATATGCGTTGAGCACCATTTTATTTAATCAACGTAATGAGTTATTTCACACCTCTGTACCTACGCTCCAGTACACTGAATGGCTTAGCAGCTTCTTTAAATATAAAATTTCACGCGTAAATTCTCCCTTTTTAATCTGCTTTATTGCTCATATTAATGGCCTTCTTCATCCAGGCCGGATATGCCGGGCGATAACCGCCGAGCCCCACCCAAGTTCCGGGACAAGTTTTATCTTTTGTTTGCAGCAGGAGAGGGACGAGATTGTTCCCGGGGACCGGGGCACTTGGAGTGCCACCCATTGCGCAGGAACTTAACGGTATAATCCCATCAGCGGGAAACCCCGCACCGCTTGCCAAAACACTTCTAACAGAAAACGGAACACAACCTTTTCCGCGGCGAACGCACGAACGTTTCGCAGGGTGAAATAGGCATAAACCAGATGGAATTCTTTATGCACAATACCGAAGGATTCGAGGAAAATTTGGTGGGTCGTACTGTTGGGTCGTAGAGGCTGCTCGTTTGTCAGGAGACAAGAACTTCTTAGGGTGATGAAGGATTTGAAACGTTTTGGGTGGATCTCCCCTTTGCTGAGCACAATATTTTCGACCTCTGTTTGTGGGGGTGAAGAGGCTGCTCCCTGAATTGAACAATAATAAAAGCCAAGCAATTGTGGGGTGTAGCCGAATCAGGGGGACAGCAACTTCGCTGGCTTGGTATATATTAATACAGGATCCCCGTATTACAGCTAATATAAATTCGTAAGTATGAGAGATGAGAGAGAGATAAGTAGGAAAACATCAAGGACAGAACAAAACATGGTTGAACCCCAAGAAAAGCTTCGGTTCAGGATAACCATGAAGAATTGGCAGGAATGTGATTTTTTTGTTTAGATCGCAACTTCTCGTGACCGTTTCCTCTTGACCGTTCCATGCTTAGGCAAAGATAAGTCACATAAAACGCATCCACAGCGTGTTTACTCCAAAACACGTCTCTCCATTGTTTCTCTTACTGTGTGTCTATGGACACTTTTCAAAGTGGCAGCCTGCGTCACAACTCACCATGCTTCCCGACATGGGGAACACACTTGAATGTTCGTGTGCTGATGATTTCGCAGTCATGCTGAAATTAAATATTTATAAAAAAATTTGCTCAAATGCTTCAGATTGTTGAGCCTCGTGGTATCCTTCGAGTACTTGAAACTGACTGACGTTTGCGACATGGCCGAACAACGAAACGAACGGTGCCGATACGCTTCCTACTTCAGCATAGTGGGGACCAACTGTGATGTCTCTTAACTCAAGTCCTGCTGTTTTTCTTTCGGAAAAGCCAAAGGGCCACTGAAGGGATGTTTGTCGAACATGGGTGAGATTAATCCACCGTGAAACAACCATCGCTCGCGGGCGGCCTTTTGCAACCACTTTTCATTCCTTTTGCCGCGTTTTTTGTAGCCTTCCTCTTTGTAGCGTATTAGTTTGTAAAGTGAAATGACAACGCGCCAGGCACGTGTTATCATAGCGATTACTATCAAACACATGTGACTCGGTTTTTATTTGGCAACTCTCCCATTATGCTACGTGGAGTATCTGCGCATCGTAAGTGTCGCAGCTTCTTAGTTGAAAGTGGAAATGATAAATTAAAGACGAAGCTTTTGTCAAAATATTTGTACTTGCTTGTTGTACTTATTGGCCCAGGAACATTCTCAGTTTGCAGGAACAGGAAGATTCTCAGTTTTTTTTCATGTCATGAGAATGACAGACGACGAACCAACCCGCAAAGTCTTCTTAGGCCCTGTAGAAATGCAAAGGGACATGCTGAGAAACGTTAAAGATGGTGCGACTGAATCTATTGCGGTGCAGCAGTGGCCGTTTTAACGAGTTTGGCAGACGAAGACGCCCCTGAGTATGCAGAGTGGAGTCTTTGTTGCAGGATTTTTTGGGAGCACTCGGCGGTTGTTTTTTGTTGTAAATGAATTCAATTTCAATTCAAATCAAGAAATAAGATATAAGATAGACAAGTGTTTGGATTTTAAACTACCGATAACTTGACATTTAAAACGTCAAAGCTCATTCTGAAAATTGTAAACATTTAGTAAAAACTTTGGCATTTACAAAATGGGACGCTATACGCTTGTAGAAAATTGGCCATTATTAAAAATTTATTTCGAAAGTGGTGAGTCTCCAGTTCAAACTGTACGAAATTTGAATAGCCCATTTCCAACTTTTAACATTTTTTAACTTTTAACATATTTATATTCTATTTTAGTTTTTAGGCATTACATCTTTTCGGTAATGATTAATATTTCAGGATGCGCCATTTTAAACGTGGTTAATTCAAAATGGTTAACTAATCTGCAACGCATTTTTCCACTTGTAACTTTTCCAAATTCCTTATTTTCACTGCCACAAAGACTGGGGAAACCCATTAACCTGCGTTGGTTAATAACTTTAAGATGGTTTTGACTGTTTAAAAATGATAAAATTAAACCGACAGCTCGTCATTATTATCCGAAAGCGACGCAACGCTCAAACGGCAGTCATTTGAAGATCCTCGAAAGTCACGGAGGAGAAGCTAGCAAGCATAATTCAATATATTACGAGGGAAAAGCTGTTACATCTTCAATTTATCATTCAAACCAAAATCATTCAACAACCAAACCCACCGGGATCTTATTGGCCGACCGAACGCCAAGGGCATCCGTCTTATGGCTACATGTCAGATTCAAAATAGACATTTTTTAAGTAAACCTACTGAAGGAGGATTTAGACCAATCGTGACAACGTGGTGGCGGACGTAGAAAGACAAGGTGATGATGGTGAATGCGACAGTGTTCGTCTTCTTCAAACATTCAGCCTGAAAGCCCAGCCGTTTTATGCAGTGATAAAAAAAAGTCCCTTCTTTAATTCACAATATCGTTGCTAGGGCGTGAAACGGAAGTGACGGGAAAACGTCTGGAAAATGGTATCCCTATATACCTACACCTGCTACATCGCACTAACTGGCGCTCTAAATCTCAGAGCAAACGCGAAACGTGCATGATCCTTTGCCGGAACTCGATGCTGAACATGAGCTAGAGGGGTGAAAATTACGAAATCAATGGCGTATGGTGAAAAATGTGTCCAATATGTGCTTGTGGTGTCGGGGCGGACTGAAGAAGTCGTCGACGATAATGACAATGATTAAGAGCGGTATGAATAAAGATGCAGAAGGTGTGTTGCATGTGTTTGTTTGTATTTTACCGTCTTTCGTTCGCTAGAAGTAGTTTGGAGAATAAATTCGCAAGAGTATTAATCGCTAAAATTTGTTTTTGCCCACAAAACCATAAGGGATGCCCTTGGGAATTGCTTCTTCAGTTTCCGCTTTGACTGCAAGGCTTAACCAATGGCTAGGGGCGAAAAATAGCCGAACGATGGGAAAAGGGCGCACCGAGAGAAATTGTTTCTCTTCATGTAAGGTTCAAATGGTGAATATCGAGCATTGGGAACGATGTATTGTTAGTATGGAATAGTTTTCGGGATGAAGGTAAATAATGAGACCTTGGTCGAGACATGGTGTGAAAGAGACGAGAAGAGCTAAGTTGCACCGATAGGCTCCGATCAGTTGTTGCAGTATATTGGTATGGTAAATGCTATTACCAACTATTGGGTTTGCCAATCTCAAGTTTGTAATAAAGTCGATAGAAATTTATTTAACTATTAACTAAGAATAAAATCAGTATCTGTGTCTTAGAAAATCATAAAATACTACTGAATTTGGCCAAAAACTGCATTTCTAGCGGACATTACACGCATTGCTGCTATGGTGTCGCATTTTCTCAAAGTTTTGATCGCACCGTAGGAACAGCAAACACGCCTCCGGATATAAAACAAACCTTCGCCTCTTGCGTAGTTAAAAAACCGTCGCAACCATAAACCATAAGGAAACATATTTTCACGAGTCGTTTTACGGCTGAACTAATAAAACCGATTCCGTAGGATTTACTTACGACCATTTCATCGTGCTTATCTGCGCAAAATTCTATGCTTAGTGAGATCTGATGGCTTTTCCATTCCCAACCACTACTTCTGACACTCCACAGAGCGGCGCAAAAAGGATTGCAAACAAATTCACCCTTTTTAGGTCGTCGTTTCGTGCCTGAAGCTACAGCATCAATGGGTCGTGTTTGCTTACGCGTATATCGTCCCCCTTGCTAATAAACGCAAAGCCACAGGACACACCTGTGAATGACGACAAACATTATTCTTGGCTTTTAGTATTTTGTCAACCTAGCAAGCTATGTTTTTTTTAAATTCAACGGTACTCTTGGTTGGTTTTGCGGCAATATTTTGCGTTTACTACCTGTTTTAGAGCAAACCTGTTTAGTCGCTTTGAATACACCACTTTAGTAGCTTGTTTACCTACACGATCTATTTCAAACGATGCGGAAGTATTTCATTAATTTATTTTCGCATAAGTTTATTGCGTAAATTGAAATGCTTTTACCTTACTTTGTAAAAACGCAAACAATGATTTATTAATAGCTATAATGATAATGATATAATAGCTTATTAACTTCGTAGCTGACAATAACTTATAATAAAGCTTATCAATAAAATTCACGCCTGATAGCATAATAAATCATTCTGGAAATGTTGTAGTGCCCGTAAAAGGTGTCAATCGCTTGGTGCAAGGTCCGGAGAATATGGTGGATGCATTAAAACTTCCCAACCAAGCTCCCCGACTTTCTAGAGAGTCACTAAAGACGTTGTTCAGATTTTTTTATTTTAAAAACTTTTCATTCTGGTATAATAACAATAACAATAATCATGGTTTTACAGTGTACATGAAAGAACTTATATATCGATCGCAGCATCTTTGTTTCCAATGATGTTGATGATATAGTTTGAAAAAACACTAAGGATCGCGGTCACGCGATCGTAACCTTGCTCTTCTTCGGTTCAGAGCAGGCCAGACGTTGGCCGATTTTGGTCGTTCTGGTCAATCGAACGGTGCAGTTATTGACAGTAGAGATTTGAACTTAGTGTTTGGCCACAAGGAAGCAACTCATAATAAACGATTCCTGTCATGTCCATCACCATCACCCATTCACCCAGTAGAACCTTCCTAGCCGTTACTCATAGTTTGACCACCGTTTAAGATGCTTCACCACGGTTAGACAACCATCGTTTTCACAAAGTAACAAAGTGGCAAAAACATCGCAGATGGAAACTCGAGATATCACATTTGTGCTAATTCGACTGCCGAACATGCCGATCAAATTTAATTATTTCTGAAACGGGTTTTTTTAATCTTAGAAGAACGGACCGGGCCGTATTTATTTCTGAAACGGGTTGACGCAACCAAAATTGCACATTAACAGCTTTTAGAGTATCGGGACCATGAACATCATGCACAATTTCAGTGGCCTAGTTTTAATTTTCGCTTTTGTCAGACAAAAACTGTAAAATGTGTCGAATTTTCGCTTACGAATACATCAATTTTTATTGACTAAAATCATTGAAAAGCGTTTCATTCTTAACCACGGGTTGGTTCCAATGGGAAACATTTTTGATTTATTTTTGAGTGAATCAAGACCATTTTCTTCCGATCAGTTGGAAACGGAAGTTATTTTGCTGGAGGGTTAGTTTGCTTTATTTTTGTTTTCGTCTACACAGATGAGCCGAAAGCGGCGATTTGTGGCTTTATTACACTTCCTTTGGTAGTGGGTAGTGGTTGGGTTGGGTGGGTTGGTAGTGGGTATAAATGAAGGAGGGATTTGTTGATCTTTTTTCATTTTTCCGTCGGGTTGTATGTTCAATGCGTACCGATCCGTACGAGGACCCCTCTTTCTTGTCCTAAGCTATAAGAAAAGGCCTTTGATTTTTGCTTGATATCAAGAGTTTCAATTATTACATGGTCCATTGGACATGATAAGACCAACCCGAGGCGTTCTTGTCATTTCCTCCCAAAGTATCCAAGTGACACGAGACACATGGGATTGCCTGTTATAATATTATAAATATACTCAAATCAATCAGAAATTCCGGTCAAAATTAAGCATATGTCTCTTGCTACCAGTCGTTGCACGGAGAACGACAACAAAATGATATAAAATTTCCCAAATAAATGTTCATTTATTTTTTGTTCGCTACTGACTGTTCTGATTTAATATATTTAATTGGACGTCTTTGGACAGAGTTTGAATTTTCGGATCTTAGCCGTGATAAGTGATTCTTCTTCTTGTCCGGTAACTACAACTTTCGAGCAGTCTTGCCCTGCAGCAGAGACAATGTTAGTTTGAGTTGCTTACTGTACCGTTGTGTTCTCAGGGGTGGGAACTGTAAAATTATAACATTCATAAGAATATAGATTAAACGTGTTCATACATTTTTATATGCACTTGAGTTTATTTATTGAATAAATTTATGTATAAACAACGGTATATAGTGTCTAGTACAACTCAGGGTGTTCTATTTTGTGATGAGCATATTTATGAGTCAAATGTATTGTAGTTCTCAAAACATATTTGTCTTCTAACTACTTTGAAGACCGATGTGATTTCTACAATCTTTTCAGCGAGATTGTGTGTCAACTTTTCATCACAACATCCCAGCTTTAAAGAATGAATTGAGGTCTCCTTAAGTTTACAATCTACTTTTGGTTGCTTTTCCGTTCTTCTGTTTCACAGTTCACACCCGTACCTAAGTTTTACGCTTTGCATAGGTCCCTTAGTGGACGTTCTGTGTAAGAAAAGGTTTTATAAGCTACATCGAAAAAATAGTTCTCGACCAACGATAAATCATGTTAAATAAATGAATAAATCAAAATATTAAACGGTTTTTACCGACGTCTGTGACGACCGGTGGGAAAACTACCCTCAAGCTTGGAGCAGACGATGGAGGCAGGGTCGACTCTCGTAACGGCTCCTGGTAGCTGGTAACAAATTCGAGCGTAAAGTGAAATCTCCACAAAAAGAATGGTAAAATTATGGTCGTCATCAATAACCTCTTTAGGTTTTTTGCAACTAACTTTACTGACGCTTTGCGTCCACCTTCGTTTCCGTATTGGGATTTTCCAAAGCATGTCAGCATCGCTTTCAGGGCGGTATATTCGTTCGATTGCTCTTATTGTGATGAAACGTTTGGTTAAAACCCAAATAGTTTCACTACGTTCTTTTACTCTGATCATACTTTTATGCAATACTCCAAAAACCCATGTATGCCGATCGTCATAAGTTGATGAAACATGTTTTTAATGTTTTCTGACGGAAAATCTGTCGGTCTAGACTGACCTCTACATGATATGATTTTAATAGGATTATCGTTCGTTCACTCCGGATTATGAAACAATGATAGCAGGTGGAATTAATTACAGTGGAAAAGTGTGTTTTGGACAGATAGGCATAAATAAAAGATAGATATAGATAAACACAGATATAGGGCAAGAGAGAGAGAGAGAGAGAGAGAGAGAGAGAGAGAGAGAGAGAGAGAGGGAGAGAGAGAGAGAGGGGGAGAGATAGTGAAAGAAAGAGAAGGTTAAGCTATTGCTTGTCGACAAGGCCATTGCAGATAGCTCCTTTGTTGAATATTCCTTCAAAAGGAATACAGCTGGAAAAACATGTATTGGATCATAAGTCCTGCTGAGGGGCTTTTGGATCGTATCCCAAGAACGATGTCGTCTGTGGTGGTGTAGTTGTGAACAAAGCGGAAAGAGTACAGAGCAAGGACCCGCGTTATGACATAATCGAAAAAGTAGGGAGATGAATCAGAGTGTTCTGTTGAGGTTACCACAAAATGTGTCAAAAACGCTGATTTCTGATAGGTGGAAACTTTTGTGCAAAGGTTGTCTGAATCTTTTTTCTAGAAATGAGTACCATAAAATGAAGACCCAGTGGCACTACAAAGTCAATACAAAATGAGAGGATTTACATGTGCTTCATCACAGCGCATAAACTTTTAAACTTCATTGCATTCAAATCAGAGAAACTACAATCCGAGGTATACTTACGCTGTAGAGATGCGAACCTTCGATGTTTTATAATTTTTTAAAGAAGAACACACTTGGTCGTATTTATTTATGTCATTGTCATAGAATGTATTAAAAAACAACAAAATTGTTCTTTCAAAATACCGTTTTATTCTTTTCCCATTGATGTTTTTATCTTTCGTTATTTTTGTTACTCTTGCTTTTTGGGTTTTGATTTCATGAA
Organism: Anopheles bellator; assembly: GCF_943735745.2. Taxonomy (NCBI): domain Eukaryota; kingdom Metazoa; phylum Arthropoda; class Insecta; order Diptera; family Culicidae; genus Anopheles; species Anopheles bellator. The sequence continues at coordinate 49,706,802 of NC_071286.1, forward strand.
AAATCGTTTCCGATATTTCACTTACAGCTGATTTATAATTTTGCTACAACGCGAAATAATCGCTGGAAGTATTGATAATAGCATGTAGAAGTTTGCCGAATTTTTCTGGCAGGATATTTCAGGCCTAATTTGATTTCTACGTTTTCGGTATGTGTTTTATTGTTCATACCGGTTTGATAGTATCAGTTCTAGTGTTTTAATCTCAATATGATTATACACTCATATTTTCTACGCAAGCAGTACAGTAGCAGTAGATTGCGCATATATAAATTTTTACATAGTGACTTTTTTGAACCTATGGTAAACTATATTTGCTGGTGAATAGCCCAGTGCCGAAACAAGCCCTTTTCAGTACAATGTCTTAGCTACTTAGTGATCAAATGCTCTCCCCTTAGATCATTGAATATTTTGAAGCAGTACATCGTAAGCGGTCGTATTGGTATTTTGGCGATGGCATGCTTAAGCCATGCAAACACGTTCCTTCCCAGCGGTGTTGTTTTGTTAAGCGGACTATTAAAATGCGATTCGAGTTTGTACTTCAAACATAAATGCAATAACTTGTATGCAAATTTATGCAAAAACTTTCTTAACCCACCAGGCACATTCACTTTGTCAGAATTAAATGAAGGATGTTTAAATATGAATTTAAGTAATTTATAAATTTTTCCAGTCCCTATCATTTGTGACAAGCAAATAATATATTTTTGGAGATATGTATATCCTTTTGCTTTTTTCTGGCTAACCTTTTTGTACGGTGTTTTGGTCGACATGTTTTGTACATGAAGAGTAGTCGTACACAGAGTGATGTAATCCGTATCAGCGACCTTCGGTGGAAGATTCAATAGATTCTGCAGCCGCTCGATACACATTTGTTTTGAAAAATTTAATGGAATGGGTATGTCAGTTCTTTCAAGATATTAGATGTTAGCGTATTGCAGAAGCGATTTGCTGGCAACATAACTCCGAATACACCGAGTATAATCTTTGTCCAGAGTGGCGAAAATAAAACGACCATGCATACCATTGTTTAAATTAAAAGACTGTCTTACTATACAAGCTCCGTTTTAATTTACAATATGTACACAGTTTCTTACAGGCAAGCTATAAACTTTGTATGTGGGCGGTGAGAAAGTATTGGAAAAATCTATCTGGCTTTCAGGTAATTCTGAAGGATACGTTTGAAGCTTCGCCGCGATTGATTGCGACAAGGCAGCACGAACTAAACGTTGTGTACTCGTGCTTGAAAGTGCATTAAACCTGTTCGCTTTAGATACATCTGATGCATTTAAAAACAGAAACGATGCTGCAGGCTGACGTTGTAGAATGATTAAAGGAACTAAATTAAAGCTCATAGAAAATAAACCTGACGAATGAGAAAGTAATGCAAAGGTAAAAATATGGAAATACCAGTACTTGATCTAAGAGTTTGAATTTTTTTGCTCGTTTTTGGCGGAGATCTGCAAAATAGGTCATATTGTGGTTTTTTAATTAGTACCTTTATGAATGTGGAGAAACTATCAACTATTTTCGTAGTTTAATAATTTGTACTAGAGTGTGTTTTGAATAATTCTGGTTTACATTAAAAAAAAAGAATATTCAATGATATAACAAACAGAAAACGACAATATTACCGACCGGGCACAATCAATCAAACAATTCTCTTTCCATTGTCCAATGTTAATTGAATACGTATACCATGAAGGTTAGTCCTTGTACTTGTAGTTACCATATCAGAATTCAACACGAAAATTGCAGATTGGATCTATTGGATTGAATGATTTATTGCTGTAAGTGAGAACAACGAAAATTTCCCGTCTCAGTGATCTCGTTTGTTCGTAAAAAAGTCATTACTTGAAGAGTATGTGGCAAATTTTAGTAGAACTGTTAACGTAATCAGGTTTATAATATGCATTCGTGCACCTCCACGATGCGCCATTTAAAATAAACTCCGTAGGCCAAGAGCAGCAAACAGTGTCTTCCACTTCGCTGTCTTTAGTAGTTAGGCCGATTAGCGGTGGGATCCGTAACAGTAGACAGTGACCAAGTGATGTCATTTGTACAACCCTGCTCGCTGGTGGCATTAATGAACATCAGGATGCAAGTCTAGACGAAACTCGCACGCGGAACGATTTGCAATCCTATCCACAGCCAGCCAACCACTTTCAAACGGCACCGCACATAGAATGCCCCAGCGGCGTGTAAGGAACCTGTTTTGAGTCCAGTGTGGGAACTGCGAAACTATGACTACATCAAAAGTTCAGATGATGGTCGATCCGTCATCAACATCGGAACCATTGCCGTATTTGTGCGACCAGCAGACAACTACCAGAAGAATAGTGGGTCGTATGTTATACGATCTTTGGGAAAGCAAATGAGACAAACCCATCCACAAATCTCTCTCTGATTCTGAAGAACTGGCCGATATGCCTAGCGAGTCATTTCACAGCTTTGAGAATATTTACAGATTATCCATTTTTCCGAAACTGGTTAAATGGTTGCTTGATGGTTGTTGCTGGGCAATCGGACTCGTGTCGGCGGAGTTTGTGGCGCCATTGTTGCAGATCGACGCTGGTTGATTATCTATAATATTTGTTTGCATACCATAGTGAGCCGACGAGGGCTGTGACGACGAGCAGGGAAACTGTTCCGGAAAGGATGAGCCGGCCAGAGAATGATGGTGAAGTGGGTGGTGGTAATGAAGGACAATAGAAGAAGTTTGCTGAGTAGTGGAAGGTGGTGGTGGTGCTGTTGGAGAAGCCGGAAGTGGCTGCTGCTGCTTGTGACCGCTACTATTGGGGTGCGACAGCGGGTGATGTGACAATGGATGCTGCTGCACGAAATAATGTTGGTTCTGCTGCTGATGATATGGCGAATTAATCATGTTGATGCTGCTGACCGATGTTGCAGCCGTGCTTGGCACGGACGACCAGGTGCCGTCGTGCTTTGATTTGACGAATAGTTGCTGCTCCGCCGATCGGCCATTATCGCCGAAATTGAGTTTATTATCCTTATTGTAGCCAATTTTGTTGTACTTTACCGTTCGCTTGATAGTGCCGAAGAGGGGTGTTTGTGGGACGCTGCTGCTGCCGCCGATCCCGGGCGTGCCGGGACTACTGACGGGTCCCAGTGACATGTTGACCATCACGTCCATCGCCATCGCAGAGGTGGTCGCCATCGGCTGGCCGGCCGGAAGTAGACTACAGTGGCTGCCAGCGTATAGATTGCTAACCGTTGAGCCGCCGTACAACGATGATCCCAGCCCGCCTGCCTCCTCCTGCTGGACCGTCGATGAAGATTGGTTCAAATTGTTCAACATGTCGGACATCCGATTTTCGGTGATGTTCATTTTCTGGTTTTTCATGCTACCGCCACCGCTGCCGGTGGGACGTCCATGCGCGTCTCGCTCTCGCTTGTCATGCACTCCGATTTGTGACTGAAGTCCGTAGGGGGGTGCATGCTGCTGCTGAAGTTGCTGCTGGTGGCGCTGCTGATGCTGTTGATTTATGAAATTATTGTAGAGACATCCACCAGACGCAGTGGCCACTGTAACTGTTGGCGCCGAGTAGACACTTTTTCCTAGGCCGAAGTGATTTGGCCCAAACATTTGCGCGGAACATCCGACCAGTGTTGTTGACGCGTAGGCTCCGTAGTTATCGTAACAGGGTGTTTGGCCTAGGTCGTTTTTAAATGACGAACAACCGGCGACTTCAGCGTAGTCGGGCATATTCAGTGGGGACAATCTAGTTTTGTAGTGGGAAAAGATAAGATAAAAGTAGAAACATACTTTACTGATACGTTTATAGACAAATAGACGCCGACTGACGAGATGCTCGTTTTAGATATCCAGATATGAATAATTTTTCACTTAATTTGAGCCTTCTCTAATTGTCTAACTCATACTGATACAACTCTTGATCGTCAAGCTTGAAGCTGTTTTAAAATTCGGTTTGGTGCAAAATTTGCTGCCTTAATTTAGCTTTTCCTTGAGCTGGAAGTGGTTTTCACTGTTCATTTCTTCCTGACTATTCTCTGATACTGTTACTGACCAGAATCTAGCAGCTGAGCAGGAAGAGTATCTTCCGAAACATGGATGGTTTAAAAATTTAGCTTTTGGTTTGGAAAATGTTCTGAGTGGGTCTGTCCAAAGTCTGCCCAAGGCTAAGGTACAACCATTGCGTGGGGCTATTGAGACCATGCACGCCAAAGTTTGTTTGTAGTGCTCCTCGGGTTAGTTAATGGGAAACTTAAACGGCTGAAAATTTAGGAAACTAATTAAAGGTCGGCCAACCTTTGAAGCGATACCCCAAGATAACACGAACAAGAAGCCGCAGCTGTCCTTTGCGTCCTTTCCATCCTGAAGTTTTGTTGGTTTCCACTTGTACCCTTGTGAAGGCAGACCATTTGTCGAAACCGTCGTTTAAACATAGTTTTTTTACTCTGCTGATTGTGTCGCCTTTTATGTGAACAGCTCAGAGTTTTGTAAGTGGTCTTTAACACTCTTAGTGGTGTGATGTTTGTTTAACGAACGCAAAATTGGGTTTAATTAAGAGGGTCTTTTCTCATGGCGCATAGTTGCCTACAACCTTTATTCCGAGGGCGTTTCCATGATCCATATACTTATGTTTGCTTGGGTTTCTGCTCCGACCACACCTGTCTTGTAGTTACAAAGGGTGAGTAAGTTCGACGCAAAATGTGTTTGTGATTTGATAATGTGCGTTGAATTAATCTCAATCAGAATACACACAAAATACATCTTAAAACATTTTATTTGCCAGAAATTGAATCTGATGCATAAACGAATATGCATCGTCGATGAATTAAATAACAGCAATAAGTACATTGCTAATATAAAACTACACTGTAACATAATTTAATTTGACATTGTGTAAAACAAATGTATAGAAATAGTGAAACATGTGTTCACACATTCGCAACACGATATAAGACGGTAATGCAATTTGGCGATACGTAGAGACTATCCATCGTTTTGGTACATAGATGTTTCCAAACTTGGTGTGTATTGAAGTAAATATATACGTTGTCTCTCCTGTTTCCGAAGATTTGGATTTTCATCGTTTATGATATTTGCAAAACACAGATTCCATGGCCAAACTAAGGGGCCACATGGAATTAAGATTCTAGAATTACATGGTTTAAGGACGATTGTAAGGACTTTTCTCAATGAACCCCGACTAGTGCATTTAAGAATATAATATATAAAAAAAATGGATATTTGTTAAATTTACCGTTCATAGTCTGGCAACGGAAGCGTGGGAGCCGATGACACCTGAGTGTAATCGGTGATTGCTTCCTTGGTAACATCGGATGCCTGCCTCCAAACACCACCTCCCGGATCGATCCAGACGCCATTTGGATTTAACGGAAGCGTGGGGAACTTCCGCAATGTCCCGATTGCGTGATTGCCTGAAATCATAAAATATGTGTTCATGTGTAACAACGGGTTTGTTTGCCTTCTTGATGATACGCAACGTAAATCATTCCAGCAGCAACCATGCTTTTCTTTATTTCGTATTGCTATCGTTTTCATTGCATGGTTTAAAAAGCGGCTCAGCAACGGTATCGTTTTCAAAGAGTTGAGAATCGGCTGGCATTACTCATTTTTAACAGGCTTGATTGGAGGCAAGTCCTTTTTTATGTGGACTGTCCCACATGTGATGGCATTATGAAATTCATTGCAGCACTATAACGAAATTATTACACAGAAGACAAACGGCAAATTATGTTAAGACTACTAGTTCTAAGGTATTGAGGAAGTTTTAGTTTAGGCAGGGGTTATATACGATAGCATAACTGTGCAATAAAAAATGATTGGACGAAAAGCATGGTCGATGTTAGCAAAGTCGATCGATATTGATACTGTGAAGCACTCTGAGAGTGTTATTTGATTGGAGAATAGCACGGATAGATTTAAAACGAACAATTTATGACTCGCACGCTATAGTTGGGAAACACTTACTTATATCTATTACTATCAACTAAGTTGTGCTGTAAAAAAATGTATGTGAAACTTAACCAATTTGACTATGTTGTAGAAGATAATAATAATCTAGCATAACCTAGCGTAACATGCTAACGAGACCAACCATTATAATGCCATGAATCGAAAACGTGGTAACATTTTCTCCAGGTACTTCGTCTAGAGATGTAATCCGTTTCCGAACTTCTCAAAAACTCACCATGCATATTATTCAATGAGCTGTGCTTCATTAACTGTATGCGGCGAAAGATAACGATGGCCCCGAGGAGAAACACGATAATAGCGATGATTGAGCCGAGCAGGATAATAAACCATGTCTGAGTCAATATGTCATGCGAGTAGTCGTGGTTTATCGGGTACCTAAACAAAATGAGATGAAATAACAAATGTGTTAAGTTTATGTTTGTGCCCAATCCGCATAAGCATAAGAAGAGCAGAAGTAGTTCCTTCCATAGAATTTTCGGGGTCATTTAAACGTAGCCCAGCTAACGCACCTGGTGTAACCGCGGTCTAGACGCTTTGTGTGTGGATCGAGCCTCAGGATCGACGGAATGCTGTAAGGACCTATTCCAACCTTTGTGGATGCAGCGATGCTAACTGAATATGTTACACCGGCCGAGAGATTCGCCAGTAATAGTTTCGGTGCCTCACCTTCTACCGTCATGTTTGTGAGCACTTTCGAAATATTGTGCGCATCGTAGCCACGGATTATTATGTGATAGTGTTTTAACTTTCCTGTTGTAATAAGGTAGATTAGAACAACGCAGCTACATTAGATAACTGATTAAAGATGGGATCGGTTAAATCCAGGATGCGAATGATGGGATGGTTAAATAGGTTTACAATGAACGCATGGCCTACCGTTGATGGACTCCTTAACCGGTGGGTCCCACTTGAGGTAAACTGAGGACGTATTCAAAAGTAAGGCTTCCATATTGACTGGCGATGAGGAAGGAACTGTAGAGCAAGCAAAAATAACATTATTTATCAAACTACCACCATCCATTGCTAGCGTATTTTGGTTGAGGTCCTACCATCTTCCAGCGTGCTAGCGATTCTCGAATTTGACGGACGTCCCTGAATGGTCTTGAAGAATGGAATCAAGAAGAACTCATACTCAGTGTATTTTTCTAACCCATTTATGGTGCAAGCAGACGCGCCCCCACCGTGCAGGACCGTCAGCGTGTGGTACGTTCCATTCGATTTCATCTTCCGAGAATAGATGTAGAAACCTTCAACGTACTGTCCGTTCTCAATGTCCCACACCAACCTCACGCTGGTAGCATCCGTTGCGTTAGCTTCAAGAAGCTTTACCGCTTGGTTCGAAGAAAGAGTTGCCTGTGCCTCGCTAAGATTGATGTTTTGGCCATCATTGAACACTCTTCCGACCGTGACTGGGTCGGACATTAAGCTTGGAATACCAATTCCTTGATCATTCTCGGCGCGTACGATAAAGGTATAGGTTGCGTTTGTCAACACACCAGAGTAGGTATAGGTGGTTGAGGAAATTTTGTACGGTACCGTCAACCACCCTTTGGAAATGTCGTTCGAGAATACCTCAATCAGGTAGCCGGTAAGGTCAGATGCACCAGAGCTAATGCTCGGCAACCAAGAAATGGTAACAGAGTTGTTGGTAGAGTTAACGATTTGTGGTTTCCCCGGAGCACTGGGAAAGGCAGATGGCTCTGGGGCGCGGTAGAAGTTTACATTAGGATTCGTGGCCAGCTCTAAGCGCAGATAGGCACTCCAAGTCGATTTTCCACTGCGGCTGCTAGCAACACATGTGTACAGGCCCTGGTCGGTACTCTTCTCTAGCTCACGTATCAGCAGAGTACCATTCTCGGTCATGTGGATGCGGTCCGATGAAACCACTGGATTTCCGTCGAGGTACCACGAAATGATAGGATTAGGATTGCCGACCGCTTTGCAAGGCATTTCCACGATGGACTTAGTAGGAAGTGTTTGATTCGTCGGTCCCAGGATGATGATCGGAGGAGGTCGATCGTCTTGAGATATTACGGTAAGCCGGGCACGTGCACTAATCGATCCCACACTATTCACGGCACTGCAAACCACCACGATACCATTGTCCGATTTTGTTGTCTGTGATAGCGTTAAAACTGTCAAGCTTTCCTGAGTATTGAACGATTCAAATCGATTGAAAGCCAATCCGGGAAAGATGAGTGTTCGGTTTCCCTCGATCGACCAGAATGTGGTTGGCTTGGGTCGACCTTCCGATTTACATTCGAACGACACATCGTTAGCAGCTTCCACTACCTGCGGAACGGGTCTTATGGCCAGATGGGGAGGAGCTGTAATGATGTACAATAATCAAAATGAGATCGTAGATTGTTATCATTGACTAATTTCAATTGTGTCTACATAATAATTTCTAATCGATTATTCCAGATTCTATACATACAATGTACGGTCAAAGTTCCCGTGGCTGATATGGCTCCCACGGCATTGTCCGCTTCGCAACTATACTCTCCTTCATCGTCCAGTATTACTTTCTCCAAACGAAGGCTTCTGTCTTCAAGAATGTGTACACGTTCTAGTGGCATATTGCCCCCGGAAGCTGTCCTGCGCCATAGCACGTCTGGCATGGGATCTCCTCCAACTCGACACTGAAAGGTCACTGAAGTGCCTTCTACGACGGTTTGGTCAAGGGGACCTCGTATTAGAAACGGTTTGACTGCAATAGTACATCATTAACATTACAAACAGACAAGATGATGCATGACGACGCGCAATGATTACCGTGAACTTTCAGAAACGCGGTAGCGGATTCCCGGACTCCAACCAAATTTTTGGCGACGCACTGGTACTGCCCTTCATCTGTTAGGCGAACATCCTGTATGGCTAGGTTTCCTCCATCCACGATACGAATTCGCTTAAAGGTTTCAACGTCTAATTTTTGACCATTTTTGCGCCACGCAATGGTTGGTTCTGGCACTCCTTTCGGCGGACCACACTCGAGCAATACCGTTTCTCCTTGTCCCACTCGGGTGTGTTGGGGTTCGAGTCGAAATTCCTCTCGGAGCACTATTAAGACGAAAGAAAAAGACCAGATAAGAGATGTTAACAAGGAGACCAGACTGTTTAAGGAAATGTATTTTTTATTCGACTCAAAAGTATGCAGTGTGCCCGTAACATAACATTTCACATACATTTTTTAACGAAAGAAATTTGGATTTCTGAAACCTGGATCAGAATTTGGTTTGATTATTCGCGAAGACCCAGACATTTGTTGGACGGTTTCATCAAACTATCAACCATTCCCAAAATTGCCGATTCGTTTAATTTTATATTCCAAGCCAACACACGAACGGTAAATGTCACAGCAAACAGAAACCCAACTCCAAGAATAGCAATCATAGTTATGTTTACTGAGTTTACCACAAAACCATGAGCGATCCCTTTTCTACCTGTGACATGGAATGCGCAGATCCCTGAAGCGGATGACAGGATTATTCCGGCGTGCTTATGCAAATAGTTTTGAAACACAAAAACATGGGAAACTGACTAATCTTCACCGGGCCAGTGACTGGACAAACAAAACCAACGAAACATTCCGAATCTAACATACCTAAAGGCTGCTTTTTACTGTCATCTGCGATGCAAATGAATTTTCTATTTGCATTTTTTTTTCTACTGACTGGAGAGATTCAGCTTGAAGGGTTTTTTCGCTTCCTTCACACTGTCCCGAGGATTTGTTTCCTGTGTTTGTTTCGTTTCCGTTTTATGTACCTTTTTTTTTAATTTTCCTCTTTCATGACAGATACTTGGGAAGCTAGTAGTAAAAATAGTTTTATAGTGGGTACGGTTCTAACTATTCGGACATTGATTTATTTGATTGCTGTTCTCGGCATTCACCGCCATACTTCATTTCATTCTCATTTCTCGATCTTAAAAGATCGGATACCAGGGGGACGGATCTGATCGTATGTGCATGTTGCGGCCGAACATTATTTTCAGCAATATTTCAATATTATTCCTTGTTTATTATTGCATGAAGTCGAAACATACTAACGCGACGCTCTTTACGAGCTATTTTTTGTTCTTCTTCAGTCCTTTAATTCGCAATTTTTCGAAATCGTGAATTCGCATCGTGAAATGAATGACATATATTAGGAGTATGCGTAGAAATTTATCGTTTTTTTACCAAATTGAATCGTTTATTGTTCAAAACTCTTAACAAACTAGTCAATCGAAGTAGTGTCCGTCGCTAGCCACTACTTTTTGCCATCTTTCTGGCAATTGTCGGATTCCATCGCGGAAGAATGCCTTTCTTTTAAGGCGATCCACTGATCAATCCAATTTTTACAATCTTCATACGAAGTGAAGCGTTCCTCAGCTAATGCATGTGCCATTGACCTGAAAAGATGGTAATCCGAAGGAGCCAGATCCGGGGGGTGGGGTAGGACCTCCCATTTCAGCGTTTCAAGGTATGTCTTTACTCGGGTACTCGGGATTATCATAATGAACCCACTTTTCATCGCCAGTAACTACTCGATGCAAAAAACCTTTGCGGGTGTGTCGTTGGAGCAGTTGTTCACTCATGCACAAACGGCGTTCCACATCCCTTGGCTTCAACTCGTAAGGCAGCCAGTTTCCCAGCTTTTGGACCATTCCCAACGCTTTCAAACGTCTGGAAATTGTTGTTTGGTCCACTCCACATGCATCTGCAAGCTGTTGTTGTGTTTGGCACGGGTCATCTTCCAGCAATGCTTCCAACTCTTCATCTGCGAACGTCTTCGCTGGTCCCGGGTGCTCCTTGTCCTCAGTGCAAAAATCACCACTTTTGAAGCGCCGAAACCAATTACGACAAGTGGCTTCGCATATAACAGCATCGCCATAAGCCTCCTGAAGCAACCGGCATGCTTCGGCTGCAGTTTTCTTCAGATGGAAGTGATACAACAACACTTCCCGCAAATGACGCTTTGTTGGCTCGAATTCGCACATGGTTTCGTGTTAATAACAATCTCACAATGGAAAAATTGACAAATGTGATGATGCAGATTTGTTGACAGATGCCTAAGCTTGACATTTGACAGTTATTTGATGACATTTGTGCCTTCTATCCAACAGTAGCGCCCCCTATATGTAAACGATAAATTTCAACGCATACACCTAATATAATCGAGATGCTTAGTGCATGTTGCGAAATGTTTCGGAGGCGCAATGATTTTACTGTCTGGAAATTTCCGCCAAACACTGCAAGTAGTTCCAAGATCAACGGGCTGCTGACGAAATGAACTTATTCTCTTCTTATTGTACAACAACCACTGAGCGGTCTTAGCCTGCACCAGAGGCAATGTTAATCTCTGATGTAATGGCGTGTTTTTACGGCAGGGTTGTTGGTCCTGCGCCAACCCCTCTGTCACGCCGGTATCGGGAATCGAAACCATGTTCGGCTGCGTGACAGCCGGTACCGGGATTCGAACCCAGGACAGCTACGTGGCATCGACGAGCGTTACCGACTGCTCTATCACCGGGGGCCCATTGCCTTTGCGGCGGAACAAAGTTCGCCGGGTCTGCTAGTTATATGCAATAAAAATCCCAAAAGGTTATACTGTGCATATGATGAGATATGAAAGGTGTGGTGATCTAATGAAATTATTGATAGACAACAAAATCAACAATAATTAATGCGTTTGAAGAAAGCTTTGGCCATAAAACGACCAGACTATACATCTATACATCCCAAAAACTCCCAAAATCTATCTCGAAAATGTCGAATGGGAACTATAACTCTCTCCCTCACCCCTTCGCTACATTCCACTGTGGGAAAAAGGCGGTCATAAATCAACTTCAGTCAACAAAGAAACTGACGGTTTTAGTTATATTAGCCTAAAATAGATAAATTATCTATGACAAATCCGAATTTTTAGCCTTTCATGTTGCGTAGATTCCGAGAAATCATTTGTCAAAGTCGAAAGAGTGATAAAAATGGCTCTCTACAACAGGCTTTTATCAGCCACTTTAACGCGATTGTAGGCACAGTTCTACAAGGGAAATATACCTATATTATACATCATTCGAAAGGTAATGAGTCCTTCTTTCGTATGAAATAATTAAATATTTACGTTTTGCATTGCTAGTTTATTTTCATCGTGGATTAGTATAGAAAACTAAGAAAATGCAGTCTTTCAATTTTGGTATTGCAGCAAAAAAATGTTTCGCGGTGTTCTGCCCATACGAGACATTTCAATTAAAGTTTAGACAATTTTAAACATTTCCTGTAAGTTTCATTTGCATATTCCTGCCATAAATTTTGCAAATTTCTATTTTAAGAAAACAATTCCTAATGCATATGGAGGCGCCCGGTCTTTTCGTAGTATATTGCCATACAAAACATATTGGCCTTATGCCTTTTGTATTATTTAGATAAACTAACTGTTATCAGTGATCACGGATCAATCAAGTATGCGTTGCCGTATTTGTAGTGCAACGCCTACAAAGATGAGTGTTTCTAATAATCTTGAAAATGGTTTAAGGCCTGCAACCTTCTGCATTGTTGTACGGCATTTCACCTCTTCATTCTTAGTTGAGGTTGGTGCAGTGTTTTTTAAGCATTTCATGTAGAATAACCTTTAACAACGTCGGGCAGGTATCAGAAAAAAGCACTTCTGGTAACATTTATCGTCGAATATTTTCAGATCCTGACCGTGCGAGTACTGTCCTTAATTTAAGATATAATAGACAGGCTTAGGAATATCTTAATATCCATTAGCTGTCAGAAAGTAGTTATTGCCGCAACATTGGACAAAAATTGTAGAGATACATATAAAAAATTCTTAGTGCGATATAGTTGGTTGAACGTACCTGTTACGTTCATGTCATGTTTTGACTCATGCTGGGTATATATACTACATACCCCTGTAACACTAGGTTGTCTGGGAGGAGAAGCTTTGGAAGCGCGGCATAAATGTTTTAGACTAGATAGGGCAAACCACGCAAGAAAATCTTCTCGAGAAAATAATGTAAAAGACACGTTCAATCGGGCAATACGTAGCAGTGACCATAAAATTAGTTCTATGTCATTGGGTTATAGATAGCGAAAAAACCATAAACATAGTTAACCATAAACGGATAAAGTAAAAGAATTTTTAATCATGGAGGAACACAGTAGTGACGATATCGCGATTGATCATGTATTGAACCAAGAAGATAACATCGATTTAAGGTTGGGTGAAGACATAGACTAATAAATTTTCTATCAAACGTTTAAATAATAGTTCATGGATTGGATACTTCGGAAGGTAATAACTACTTGCTTCAAAATTCCCACAAACGGAGTGGGTACAGCTCCCTGATCACTTTATATCCTTTTCCAAATTCACAAGGCATTCGATTTGTAGCAGAAATTCGATGTTTGCTTTTATGATAGTGCTTTAAATTTTCGTTTTCGTGTAATGCGGATTGCATACTTAAGGCGTTTAGAAACCTTAAAACAACGAAAAAAGCTTATTTAATGTACTTGAACGCGTGTATTGCACATAGAAAGTTGAATTTTATCAAAACACATGCAAAGGAAACAAAACGTTGAAAAAAGTCCATAGATTCTTTCTAAAAATAAATATGTCCGCCTTTCCCATACAAATTCCCCACTGTGCATTCACCAGATGTTGCTCCGTCGGACTGCTACCTGTACCGTTGCATGAGTAACGGTTTGGCAGCACATCGGTTTACTTCTTATGAAAGAATTGAAAAATGGATCTCTTATTGGATCGCTTCTAAAGATGAAAAGTTCTATGGACACCGAATCCGGGTATTACCTGATATATGGGAGAAAGTAGTAGCTAACGACGGACAATACTTTCATAAAAGTATGTTTTGCCGTAGTAGTTAGGCCACAATTGTCAAATATAAACTGCATGAATAATTCAAAGTCCCAATGTTACACTATTCACAATTTTGTCATTCTTTGTTACTTTTCTTGCTGATATGAATAAATTTGGAAAAGTTGTTTCCCGAGGAAACGTTAGGCAGAAGAACTTGCGTTCTGGCGATACCAGCTAACTTACGAGTACCTCTAAAATAGTGGTCTGGTGTTACTAGGTTTTTTTGTTTACTGTCCATTTGTATGCGTACGACGTTGTTTGTTCAATAGACTATGCTGTGGCGAATTTGTAGTACTTGGTACCACACGACTAGGTTATGAGTGCTTCGACGTATGTAGAAACAACGGTTGGAATAATGACAAATTGGGCTTTCTTTGAAAATTCTCCCGCGAGAAAAGAAATGGATAAAGGCAAAGTGGATAAACAAACTTGTTTAAAATTTATGCCTAGACGGGCTATTCAAAATATAAATGTCAAGGGCGTATTACGTCTGTCTAATAAAGTTTGTTTAAAGATTGATTTTTTAACAAACATTGCTTCAAATTTTGTAATTGCAAACAAACTATTAATGAGCATAAATCCTACACAATGATGGGTAAATATAGTTGAGGTAAATGCTGGGCGCGTAACCACGACAGAGGATATTTAAATGTTGAATAACTCCACCATCTGTCAGTCGATTTTAACAAACCAGTCAGATTTTGAAACGTTAGCCTATGTCGTTTTAGTCATACATCGATTTACACAAAAAAGCACTCTGAAATCGTAGCGATGTAGATTGAAAATAATCGTTCAACTGTTTCAACTGTGAAAACTGTGCGTGCTTATTGTTGTCGAATTTATTCTGACTTCTTTGTGTGAGGTTATTTAAAGAGTAAAGTTTATGCCAAGAAATTGAAGAACTGAAAGCTAATATTACAGCAAAAATTGCTGCTTTTATGCCCGATATGTTGTCAAATACAATGAAAATTGCGGTTTTTTGTGTGTTTAATGGAAGCGGTCATTTGATCGGTATTGATCGGTATTTGATTCTGAGTAAATTATCAATAAACGGCATTCTATACCCTAAAGAAATTTTGTTTATTTGTCAAAATTAACTGAAAAACGCTAGAGTTATCCAACAGTTAAACATCTCGTGATTACGCACCCTGTACTATGTCCTTCTGGACGGCCTAAGGAGAATTTTCGGGCTGGTTCTTCGTCCGTCATTCTCATGACATGGCCAACCTTGCGAGGCGTACCCACCTTGCGAGGCGTACATGATGCATTACAGCGCGGTCGTCGTACATTGCGCATAGCTCGCTGATTGCATAACACTACCGCATTCATTGTAATGTTTTATGGTCCACTACAATTTTTTATATAATCAGCTGGTCGACCCTCACAAACAATATCTTGAGACCCTATTACGTAGTCGGGAACTTGAACTAACTCTATGTAGCCTAACGCAATGTTAACGATTCTCTCAATTGCGATTCTATTTTTCTCTTTTGCGCACCTTCACGAACACCGGCCCAGCAAGGAAGGGCACCAAGGTTAATGTAAGAGATTCATCATTCATCTACGACGACCTCAAGAGTGAAATTCACATTGCCATTGCCGAGGTAGGACCACAGGCAGCCGAAAATGTACTCAAAAATTTGTCGATCGAATGGGCTACTGCTAAGCCAGCCGCGGTGGACATTTTACTAACGTTGTTTTATATAAAATAAAAAATGATGAATCACCTTTAAAATAAATGTCCAAGCATCGAAAAATATGAATTCGTTTTTTTATAACCAAATGAAAAAGTGAAGCTTACGTGGCTCTCTGATGAGAGAAATGCATTTGATACAAAGCAATGATGCTGATGCTGATATTTTCAGCAGATTAAAACAAGTGTTTTGCTTCTGGTTTTACTTTTCTCAGCTGTGTTTTCTTAATTTAACAGGTAGAATACCATTTTTGACAACATTAGAAACAGCGTTCTTTGATGTTCGTCTTTTTGTAGAAATAGTGAAGGCAGCAATAGCAATGAGCGAAGGCAGCGAATAACAATAGAATATTCAGAATAAAACAATTTATATTTAATGTGCCATTAACAGACATTGATTAGTATGCGAAAAGTATTTTTAATATCCTACAATATATTTGCATATGGTCAATAATTGAATCAATTATATTGCACAAGAAAATAATCTACGGAAGTACCAAATGACGATAAATTGTCTGTTTTTTGTCGGAACCCTCGTTATCTTTTGAATTTAGAGACGTATTCGATTCCCCTACCCCTTACGACTCGTGCTTGAAGGTTCGTGAATTGAATTTTTAATTTCTTCGAAAGCAATTAAACTCCCACTGATAGTCGGCTGATCGGTGTGACGCAGCTGGCCTAGGTTCGAATCCAAGGACCGGTTGTCACAGAGCCGGTCATGGTTTTGATTCCCGATACTGTCGCGGGTTGACGCGTGACCAACAACCCCGCCCGTCAAAACGAACCATTACAGAAAGCATCTCCATAGATCAGCATTGTCTCTGGTGCAGGCCAATGCCGCTCAGCGGTGGTCGTTGAATAAGAAGAAGACGAACTTAAACTAATCGAACAAGAAGCTTCATTCAAAAATATGTGACGAACGAATCAAATAGCGACTTTTCTCCATTGCCGTTTTTTCGAAAATTAGGAAATCTGACAATTTAGATATCTTCTAAAGAGGAACACTCTCCTTGTCCCCAGAGAGTAGCCAAATAGGTTGCCATAGAAGTGATGTCCCATTTTAAGGTCACTTATAAGAAAATTTATGCCTTAGACGAGAGTCCGATTTCTTCCTGTCGTCGATAAAAGGCCCCAATTGTTCAGTACTGTGCAATTGGATCGGTTTAAGTTATTCATGCGCTGCTCTCCAACCAAGCTCCTAGCAATCTCCAAGCTAGTGGAAATGTGAAACATTCTCCCGAAGAAGTATCCAGAAACAGGCCAGAAACAGAAAAGGGCCAGGCCGTGGAAAGATGAAAACAATTTAAAACAGGAAATGGGAAATGAAGCAACTCACCTGCTACTTGTAGAGTGGCATTTTGACTGCGGGCTGTCCCTTCTTCGTTCCGTGCTTCGCACCAGTACACGCCTGCGTCACTTTCTCGTCTTGAATTTACGACCTATAAAAACAAACCGAACGAGAAAAAGCAAAAGTGTAGCATTTGTTAGGCATTTTCGTAAAAAAAACTTCTTCGCAGGATTTCGATGATCGGTCTAAATAACTACAGGGCTCCCGGTGGGACGCTCTGTAATTCGAGAATGAGGAAAACAAGATTTTTTTAGACTGTGTACAAAAAATACCACTCCTAGGTGTTCTTTCCACGCTTTCCAATGAGCAAGTTGTACAGGATGCAAATGCTTGAAACAACTGAAAAGTTTATTTCCCTGCTAACGATGAAGCCGGAACGCAACTGGAATTTTAACCAATTAGAAAAGCACCTTACGGAAGAACCTCATATAAGAAGGAACAAGCGTTCGAAATCGTGACGATGGAAAAAAAACCTGTAAGGAGTATGACAAACGATGTTCAGGGAATCAGGTGTGTTGTAAAATAAAATATTGCAACCAAGATGCTAACGCATACGATAAAGAATAGTAATAACTCTAATATAAGTTAACCTTGAACAAATTTCCATTTTAAACTGTGGCTCGATGGATCAAACTAGCAAATTTGGCAACCTTAAACGGGTAACGCACTTGTTAAATGTCTATAAGAGCAAAGAAGTCTTGATTCGGTATGTTTGTAGTTCACGCCATTTTTCCGACGGTCCGAGCTGGGGCAAACATGCACTGTTTCGTTATATAATTTGTTGCCATTTCATAAGAAACTTCGTATGTCCCTCTCATAGAACTTTTGATCCTTGGAATTGCCGAAAAACTCTTGTAATCGATTTTCACAATCTTCTCTTGATCCGAATTTCTTATCACTTAGGAAGTTTTACAACGCGAAAAAGAGTGGAAATCGTTTGGTGCCTGGTATATGGTATGGCATTAAAACCACCCAAGCAACCTATCGGACAGACTTGTGTAGCCTTGCGTTGTCCTGATGGAACATAACACCTCTTCTGTTGGCCACGTCTGGTCACTAGCTAGCTGCTTGCTTCGAAGCGTTTATTTTACCAGAGGGCTAAAAGAGCAAACTTAGGAGGGTCCGATGACAACGACAAAGAAAACAAACAGATAAGACCAATGAATACCATTACCGACCGACCGACTGATCCTATGATTACTGTTACCGATTTTAAGAAAATTTGGTATTGGTATTATAGTTGATAAAGTATTCGGTAAAAGAATACATGATAACTTTGATAGAGCAGATTTCTAAGAGGCTTTCAACAATCAATTCAGGTTGGTTGGTGACTGGCGTTACCGGCATGGGTTAGTATAAACCACATTATTACAGAAAGCAACAGAAGGTTTAAATGGTATGTGTTGCAGGCCAAGACCGGTCGGCTGTTGTTGTGTCGGACAAGAAGCAGAAGAATCATAAGAAGGAAAAGAAGCAATCATTTACCTTGAGAAAAAACAAACCGCCTGCCGGCAGCGCTATGCGATGGGACCCCTGAAATATCTTCAACGGAGATCCGTCTTTATACCACTGTATAGACGGGGACGGTATTCCTTCCGCCTTGCAGTTAAGTGTGGCGGGATCATGGCGTGGCACTGTGGTGTCTATCGGGTGCTCTATGATACGTGGATTTTGATGTGCTGTAAACGAGAAAGTAGGAGAATGCTTTTAATGTTCACCATAGAGACAATTTCACAGACCTAAGTTATTCATTTGAGTTATTCATTCATACTGAGAATTGCTTCACGATAGATCTCACACAACAAATGAAATGGTCACTGTCCGTCCTAGATTCATAGTACAGCAATGCATAATAATAGTAAATACACCTATAACAAGGAATATAGCATATGCACAAAGTATTGTATACGTCTCTGCAAACTCACAAACGTTCATTAGTTTATATGTTCACCGTTAATACAACGACGTTCGGCTGAAAATCTGCATCGATTATTGAATATTTCAAAAGCATATAAAGTGTGTAAATTGTTCCTCACGTTCATAAAATTGATAATACATTTGTCTTTTTATTATTGGTTTATAACAAAATGTATCTCGTTTTTAAGCCGAATTTAGTCCAAGTTCAACTAACAGTTACATATTACGTTTCAGCTTCAACTGATGATGAATTCTACTGCAATTGTGAGAAATATCTGCGGCTGCGCATGACTTTTTTCAATAGTCAATGTAAACAATTTGATCGATAAACGTCATTCGGTAATTTGCATTTGATATATACAAGACTAGCTGTACCAAACGCGAGGGTTGTTTTGCTTTTTAGAGTGTTTTTCCTTTCAATTTCGATTGCTTATTTATTCTAGAAGTAGAGTGGACAAAGCAAACATACTAACAGACATTCATTTTTGTGCATATACCAAAATAAAAGACAGGTTGGTCAAGATTGGCAAGTCCATCAACAACCGACGCACGAGTCATAGACTGGGATCAGGATAAAAACAATAAAGTATGGATCCGCAGTATAACATGTTACTATCAATAAATGGAATAGCATATTAAAATTCGAGGAAGATTAAAACGGTCTTAGAGTTTTTAATAAACGTAAAGGGCTCTCCACTCCACAGTCCCGGATAGGCCGCTCCAGTGCGTTGAGAAGGAGACAATGCCATTGCTTAGACCGTCCTCTAGACGCAATTTCTTTACGATAGTGAAGTTTTACTGAGAAGCAAGTAAATCGAAAAGTTCGATTTGAGCAAGCAATAAATAGAGAAGAACCATGAACGAACTCGTAAAGAAAACTTTAGAAGAAATGGTAGAACCCAAAGCCAGTGGTCCTCTAAAGCAATGTTTTTTAAATGTATTTGATGACAAGAATCTCCTACCGAGACAAGAATCGATTATTTAAAAAAAATATTTTCCAGAAACCAATTTTTAACGAACCACAAACAAGCTTTTGATAAGAACAATTTTTTTATGAATATTTTTCGATTTTGTTTATTTTTTAAACATCTTATGAAACATCTTTTTTTATACTGAAAAATACTTCTTGCAAAGTAGTTGCTGATCGGAAATGTGTCCTCAATTATTCGTTCAACTGATAACAACGAAACCAAAGCCTAGGCAATTCTGTTTGATGGATTAACTCGCAAACATCACGAAAAATTCGAAAAAAAAGAAAATCGCCTTCCGCTGCGACCAAGCTTGTTCGCAAGAATTCAATCTATAATATGGTGTGACAATGGTGTGATTTCCATACCAAATGGTGCCATGAATATTTCATATGAAACCATTTTCATACATTTACACCGAAAAGCGTTCCATTGAGAGGAGCCCGTTTTCCACTATACTATGATTATCAATCGTTTGACGAAAAAATATTCATTATTTGTACATGAAATTCAAAACTATATTCAAGGAGTTTTCCGATGGTCCGATTTGGATAAATATGCACCGTTTTGTCGTACAATTTCTTGCCATTTTAAAGTTAACTTGATAATTCTTCTCTCATCCTGGGTGATTCCAAGACTATTAACATACCGAATCATTTTGATTATTTCTGTGATTTGGACATTTTCGGGGCCCGGCCCGACGGGACCGCCTGTGCGACGCACATTTGTACATAAAAAATGCCGACACCAAATGTCGACGGAATCGAATCCAAAATTGAGAAATTGCATTTTCTCTTTGTCGAGTTTCATTGTCAAAGCCCTGTAACTCACAACTTAATGGAACTGACAACAATAACAAATAGAATTTGTGTTTGTGTGAAATTCTTCAACGAGCGATAAACGAATTTCCAACGACCATAACCTTTAAATTGTTTGATCGATATTTTACGAGATATCGATGTAGTGAGCCAACCTAATATTTGTAATGCGACCTAGACTGGCATGAACTGGCTGGTATGAACTGGCATGAAAGCTGGCAAATATTCAAAACATGCAGAATTCAGGAATTTAGAACGAAAATCCTTAAGGGGTCTGCTTATCCGCTTAGGCGATAGACCAGGGCCCCAAAAAAGAATGATGTGCACGTGACTGATAAGTAGATGTTGGAATTAATCATAAGCAGATGTTGGATTCAAAATCCAGTGATCGCTCTCAGTCAATTGCCCAAAGTGCAGTTACCATCGTTGATGGCAGCTGCTCCGTGTTACATGCTGTCGCTTCCGACCCAGAAGTCCTCCCGCAATGGGCTGAGCATTTTATTAAATTACTCAACTACTAAATTACCGAGTAGCAAGAAAACCAATAGCAGATACAAATCTACTTCTGTCACCCGGCATCGAAGAGACTTGAAAGGCCATTCGTTGACTGAGGAATAATAAAGTAACCACACCGGGGAGCATACATGGTGGAGATCGTACCAATAGGTGATCGAAATTTTGAGGGCGTCTTGAGCCTATCTATGGTCAATGGTTAGCGCTAACAACGATCATATCGCACCAATCTTGGTTGACACTTTTAACCTCAGTCCGTCGCATGCCTTTTCCGGTCGCATGAAAGTCTAGATACATAGGGTATATTCAAGAATGGTGACAAAAACGATCCCGGCAACTACCGCGAACCATCATACTTAGTACTTGAGCGAAGGTGGGTACTAAGAAGGCGGGTACTTTCAGATGTTGGGTTTGGAGAAGCTGCTTTCTGGGATGGAGAAACCCGTCTATCTATCTGGCTTCCCGGACAAACATGGCTTCATGCCCAAAAGTTAGACGACTACCGCATTGGGAGAATTGCCAGAATGAAGGCTTGCTGGGCATTCTAACCGATTTAAAGGCAGTTTACCGCAGCGTTTAGCGTCCTGCTCACTAAACTAGCAAAATTTGGACAGTCCTTATCTTGGAGCCAGTGGAGGTCTACTTACTTGATTGGACGCAGCTATAAAGCAAAGATTTCATTGTATGATTCGTCTACTCATGTCAGTACTTCGGCTGTTCCGCAACGCAGCATCCTAGGAGTCTCTTGATTCCAAAACCGGATGCGCTCAGTTCTGCTTTGTAGTGGGGCTTCTCACCTCTCTATCTCACCAAGTGTAATTGTAACTGCGCTATCTTGCGCCAGCGTAGAAATTTTTGTGAATGTATCGATCCAGTAATGTACTGTACGCACTAATCCGCAAAACTTTATGTATACTACATTGAATGTAGTTTACGAGTGATGCTTGACATCCTCCTGTTTCCGTCTCCGTACACGTCTGCTGAGTTTTTAGTAAGCTCAGGTTAATAATGGTAATTTCTATTGCGAAGGCAATTATACCTCGCGGCTCGTGGTCAATACTTTAATAAAATTAAAATAATAAATAAATAAATAAATAAATAAATAAATAAATAAATAAATAAAT
>NC_071286.1:49729127-49757962 GCF_943735745.2 Anopheles bellator
AATAAATAAATAAATAAATAAATAAATAAATAAATAAATAAATAAATAAATGAAAAGCAAGTGCGGTAGAATGCTAGCAATGAATTGTCTTAAGAACCTGTTCCGATCAAACGGTCGAAGCAGGTGTATTACTGGAGTCATTTACGCATATGAGACATGTGAAACTGATGAAACCCTGAATGAATGAATAACATAAACTTTGGATACAGGGCTCAATATCATGGCATACGAAAACAAGTTATGAAATATAAATAATGCAGCGATCCAGACCATCTACAATTAACATAGCCCACGGTTTTGCTTTTTTATTCTTTATTTTTAAAATTGGTTCTTCAAAAAAATGCTTGATTACATGAGAGTACAGAGATGTTCCACATTGAGATTGCAGCTATTTGATAAGTGGAAGGTCTCAAAATGATGAAATGAAAACGTTTCTACTTAAATCTGTTTAGGTTATATGTTATGCCGTTACGGTTTTGCTTATACTAGTTACGGTATGTAATGAAATCCACCCGTGGGCTGATTTTTTTTTCCGTCAAACAAGGTAATACATCAAATCGTTTAATCAACTATTTTTGTAGTTTGTGTTAACTGAAATGTTATAAAAAGCAAATTCATATTAGGTATGTGAATTAATTCTTACGGTTTTTATTCGACATTTGTGACCTAACTACAATAACAAAACGTATGACTACCTTAATAAAAGTATTGTCCGTCATTAGCTACTACTTTCTCCCATCTTTTAGGTAGTTCCGCGATTCCGTGTCGATAGAACTTCTTATCTTTAGAAGCAATCTACTCAGAGACCTATTTTTCGATACTTTTATAATAAATGAACCGCTGCCAAATCGTTACTTGTGTAACGGAACAAATACTAGTTCGAACGAGCAACATCTGGTGAATACGGCGGGGAGATTCACAGTTCCCATCCGACAATTTCGGGATAGGTTTTTACCAGGTTTGCGATGTGGGGTCGAGTTTTGTTATTTTGAAAAATCAGCTTATCATGTCTTTTATACCATTCTCGACGTTTTATGACCAAAGCATTGCTTCAATTGCATTAATTGTTGTTGATGGTATTGTCCTTTTATAATTTCATCGGGTTTTAAAAGCTCAAAATACACCACACCTTTCATATCTCACCATATGCACATCATAACCATTGCGCAGTGAATTTTTTGCTTTGGTTTCGATGGACATGGTTCACCAAACTGAATCCAGGCCTTTTTGGGTTTAGGATTCTTGTAATAACTCCCCTTTTTATCACCAGCGACGATTCGGTACAAGAATCCCTTTTTCAGCCGTGCAAGCTGTAATGAAAAAGTACTCCCCGCAAAAACGTTTCATCAGGAACAAAACTTGACATGTTCAAATACTTAAAAAAGGTGTTGTTTACACTTTGACTAAACAATCTATATTGCGTTAGATGCGTAATGACAGTAGTTATCAAACACATATTTCATTTTAAAAACCTGTTACATTTAATGAGTAACGCTATCTATTATAAAATCGCAAGGATTAATTCACACACACTTAATTAATTAAGAAGAAGAAGAAGAATATTTTTCGCGTTAACTGCAACATTTGTGTCAGAATCCGTGATATCTCTGAACAAAACAACATAATGTGAATGGGGGATTCTAGCCGCATATCGTACACGCCAGTAGAAAACTAAATTATAAGAGTACGGTACGAAACTTACGAAAAGCAACGAAAATTTGGTAAAAACCCGAGCTTACATTTGTGATATCCCCAATAGCTTTCAAAAATTATACGCTTCCAACAAATCTGAACTGGAAAGCATAGTGAAGATGGAAAACCAAACAATCTGGATATGAGGTACCATTGAGTCAATGCCATTTAGGCCACCCTCTGCTTGTGATACAATCTAATCGCGTGATTAACTTTTCAGTTTGATTCTAGATCTGTTGCCACCCTACTAAGCTTCGAAGCAATTGAAATATAGATCCTCAATTACTACTATATACCGCTCATCCAACGATACAGTCGTGTAATAGGGTAATAATCGAAGATAGGGTCGTATGTTTTACGTTGCTATGAACTCATTTGCGATGTATAGAATATATCACAAGCAGAGAAACTCCTTCTGCATTTGTAATCCAAAATAACCGTATAAACAACAAAGTCTTCGTATGATGTTTTACTACCTTAGATGGAATGGAGAGATATCAATAGAACCACCTCACGCCAATGTACAATAATGTCTTATCATTCCATTCTTCTGTACTTAGTGAATACTCAAACTCGTCGGCTGCTGTGGCTGAACTGTTATGTTTTCCACAGCTGGTGACAAAACAATTTTAGGTCTAAAGTAGAGACTGTAAGGGAGATTAATACTTACTACTTATTTAATTATCTCACAACCTAGGAATACTACCAAACTAGTATCATCAGCTGCTTCCTTTATTCCACAACAACAAGTGCAAGATTCTCGTTTGTTGGCTTTGTTTGTTTTTATGCAAGGACCTAAAAGCTGATGCCGTTCGGTACGCAAAGCACGTACACGGTCATTCTTGTCGATTGTGCAAAGCCGTGAGTATCAGCTACAAATTGCATTATATAGTAACATCGAGCGGTCTTACATATGTAAAACCTTAATTAAATTCAAACCTTAAACCGTAAAACGTAAATATTTCTTAAAAGTAAAAGTCTTTCAAAAGAAAACATTGAAGAATTCATAAAACGTGTCGCTTCTTCTCCTTCAGCCGCGTGACAAAGACGAGCGTCATAACTACTCTATCGATAGGACAAGCGTGCAGATAATCACTACATTTTCTCGTCCTGCAATACGTCATACGAAACTTAAGGAACTGTTTACATATTGTCAAGAACTTTGTATACCTTGGACTAATGCGATCAAACCATAGCGTCCAAACCAACGTTTCTACATAGTCTCCAACTGGGTACACAAAACGATTTGTTTTAAAAATTCATTTTTTCTTGCGAACTCCGAGTTTATATGTGAAACATTTCAAATAACGACAGTAATTTCCAAATCCAACTACAAATCCACATATATATAAGACTCGGATTATGTGTAAAATAAAAACTTATTCTTTTCCGCTTGATATGAAATAAAAGGGAAATAAAGTAGTCATACAATGAAGGAGTTCCTGAAACATGATCCCAACACTTCCATGCGCGTACCGTGATTACTCTTAGGTGGCATTCGACAATGATGAAGTGTTCCAACATCGCACAGTACACATTGTTCTCTAGAGTTTCTCTTACGCGTACGCTGTGGAGTTTCTCTTACTGCGGAATGGTGGTACTAAAGCACTGTTCTGCCAGAGCATGTCGAAGTACTCGGTGGGCATAATGCGCCATAAAGCACTTGGCACTTGGCAAACGATGATGTCTAGAGAACCACTTCGTAGTTGACAGGTGAGTTTTGCACACGGTTTTCAAAGGTGGAATGTTACATTGTGGAAATACAAAACCTGCAATTGTAATTGTAATTGTAAGTGTACTGTTTTCAAAATATGAACGGTTAGATGGACAGCATAAAACTGAAAAGCGAATTTAAAAGTATAGTTAAAAACATTTGTATTTATATTTAAAGCAGACCATTTTGATTTACCCTTTTGAAAACCGGGTTTTTAAACGAAGGTTACGTGATAAACGGGTTGTAATAGTAAATGCGCAATATGAGTGCGTTACAGACATACACATGTCAACAAAAAATTCTATGATACTGGTGGTTTCACTATTTCATAATTATGGCATGAAAATTTAAAGTGAAATTAAAATGAAAGTGAATATTTCAAGTATTTAAACACATTGGAAACAAAAACAACTTGAAAAGCTTTCAAATGAACATCTTACAGAGTTCAGATAAAGTGGAATCAGATGTACAAATTTTCAATTCGAATTCAACTGTGCAATGCAAAAAATACAAAGTATAGACTTATATTTATACCTTTTAAAATGTTTAACTGTCTAGTAAAGCGGAAAAACATGGCGAAAACTGATTGAATTACAAGCGAATTTGTTCGCTCGAACACAACGTTGGTAAACTATAACTTGGTAAACTTGGTAAACTTGGTCCATCGCAACCAAAGTTAAATACGCACTGTGAAAAGGTTATGCTGTGCATATGGATGTGAAAGGTGTGGTGTACTATGAGCTCTGAAAACCCAATTAAATTATTAATGGACAATGCTATCCACAACAATTAACTTATTTGAAGCAACCTTTTTCCATAAACCGACCAGAATGGGTTAAAAGACAAGATAAACTGATTTATCGCTCGACCACACGGCGACCGTTCAAAAAGTATTGCGACATTTGAATTTCCACGGGTTACGTATATTCGATTGGCGATTTTTTTTTGCAACTTATATTACTCACTTGTAGTGACAAGTTCGGCCATTTTGAGTAATCAGTCAATTTTTGACAGCTGTTTTGCTCAACGACAACGACTATTTTTGTCTTGCCTACAATTCTGGTTTTGTGCTTAACGATGCTACCTTTACTGGTTGAGGTTTTGCGCATCTCCACCCAATAAATTTCCAGCCTCGTTTTCCGTCCTCAGCGGGTGGTGTTGGGGTCTGCGCAGCCAGAAGTTGCCATCGCACGATTGTAGCACGAAATCTCTCTTAAAACATTTTATTCGTTCCCTCTCCTACGTAGCCCCAACGGACAAAAACAAGTGCCAGTTAATTCTACAGCCCATTGGTCCGCTTAAAGTAGACTCTAACTGGTTGGTTGTCATGTCGAGAGTCAGAGAACAACATTTACTTCCAAGTGCTTTTATTTATATTTTACTAGTCTTTTCTGCGTTGCGGTTTTTTGCGTAGGCGCAAGGTTTCGGCCGTAACACGAGAAATAATTTCTCCTGTTTGGTGCCCACCCATGAGCTCCCAAGGGTCTATTTGATGGCATGGTTCGTCCTTCGAGCCGAATGTGTTGTTGGAAAGTACGTGACACATTGCCGTGGGGCAAAGGAAGCTGGAAAATTTTGGGTTGTTTTATTTGGCTCGCTGTTATCACCTCGTCTATCTCAGGTGGGGTAAAGACACATTCGGCGGCCGTACAGTCGAAGTAGCTTTATAAAACGAACCTTTGCCCACGCAAAAGCGCTGTTTGCACATGGATTATTTGCATATTTAATCCTATTCTATAAAATTGTAGAATATTTGCACCCAAAACAGTTATAGCTTGCCGCAAATATCCATACTATCAGTTAGGTTTACGCACCTCCTAAAATATCCATCCCCTAGGCTAGGCCATCCCCTTGGCGCAATCCCTTGGTGGTAGTAAAGGAATTGGAGAGCTTTCCATCCACCTTCACCTGACTTGTGACGTTTGTCATGGTAATTATAACAAGTCTGGTAAGTTTGGCCAGTATCAGTACTCCGAAACTAGTCATAGTCTCATACAATTTTACTCTGGCTCTAGCTATCATATGGGCTTGAAATCGATGAAGAGGTGATATGTGTTCTGATTGTACTCAAATATCTAATCCAAGATCCTCCGCATGGTGAAAATCCGTATGGTTTGTTTAGATTTGAATATTACCGAAAATTAAATTTCAATCGCTTTCGTTCACGTTGCCGCAAATTTATTGGTAAATTTCATGTACTCATTAAATATTTAGTTACCTTCGGTAGCATGCAACAGCAACAGGAATTGAAGAATCATGATGGCTAACATATTGATAGTGTAACCGCCGCAGACTCTTCTTCGAAATCGACACACCATCAGCCACCGGCGCAGCGTTTGGCGGTGAAAATCATGCATATTACCTATCAGCAAGAACTATCCTTTGTTTTATTTCAGAAATTCCTGTGATGTGAGCGACCAGCCATAAATAACACACTTTCTAGCCACAAAATTCACTCCCGCACGAAGTCTTACACGATGCCAATCTGTGAACAACCAACCCCATTGGCTGGAATTTTCTTTTTGATTAGCTGGAAATTTCGCGGACCCTACACTGCGTTAACGCAGTATTTATTTTAGTATTGACCGTCTGTGGCTTTATGAATTAGACGATCTTTTTTTCTTTTTTTCACTGATTATCCACCGACCGCCTGCAAAAGCTGCATCAGGTCATGCTCAGGGGGTCTGCAGCAATCAGCCCATTCTGAAAGGGCGGCTTAATCGCAGCCCGGTAAGGACCTCTTTTCACCACACTTCACCAACACCACACCAGGTGATCCTGCCAAAAGAAGGCTTGTTTACATGTTGACTAACAAAATTGAAAATAATACTTCGGTACCGATGAACTGACATAGTAACACCAGCTCCGTTAACTATTACACTATAAAACTATACCAAACTATGCGTCAGTACCAGCGTAAACAAATAATTAAGTCTGCCCGAAAATCAATACCACTAATAAAACTTCCGATGACCACTAGGTAAACTTTCACACTGATATTATATCATTTTCATCATATAGTCTTACTTCACTCCCGTTAACACGCGACGTTGGAATTTTATTTTTTATTTTATTTTTAAAGAATATTTTTCCCGATTTTAGCTTCAAACGCCACTGTGAACGAAATTATTTTGCTGACTGCCCATTTTCACATTCTTTATTTTATGGAGCATTTAGATGGCACGTTTAGCACAAAACCACTTAAAATAGAACCACTTGTTATTCGTCACGATCACTTGAAAGAACTTTACTTGAAATAGTTGAATCACCTCGCAACGTGCCTTCCGAACACTTTCCAAACCATTTGCTCCGGATATAGCCCAAGTGGTGAAAAGCAAAAATAATCGACGGTTGGAAGAAAAATCACAACGAAAATCACACTCAATTAATCAAATTTCACTTCTCACTCAAACAGCGCACTTCGCACACTCCCAGGAACTGGACTTCCCATACTACTATGGACTGGACACAGAACCATTTCCGGGTTTCCTTAGAAATTATATCTGCTGCAGGGCTACCGGGAGAGCCTTTTCTCATTTCAGACAACCTTTGCTAATCACTTTTTGCACTTGGCATCTCCGTCGTTGAAGAAATTCACGGTGGCCTTTGTGTTGATGGCCACGCACACACTTGTAGTATTACACTTTTCGCTGATCATCCACTTATTTCCTTCTGACAACGGTAAAACTATTTACTTGCTTGCAGTGACGTCGCCAACTTCCTTTACCAAAACTACGAAGACGCGAGATTTATCATATTTCCACTATAAATAATATCGTGATACGAACATCTTCCAATTGCTAAGCTTGGTTCACTTGCCTTTCAAACAGATTGACACTTTGACACACTTAATCCAACAGTGAAATCGACAGCAAGGGTTGAGCTAGCTGCTAGCCAGAACGTGAAATTTTAATCCGTGACTAGCTTTGTAGGAACGAAATGCGAGGCGTTCAGCTCCCAGTGCTCCGGTTCCGGCGTAGCGTAGCAGGGCAACAGCACATTACGAGAGCTGTGGACAAGAAGCGCTGTCCCGTGCACCCGGAACAACTTAACTCGACTAGTACGATAGAACGGCGGTAGCTCCAACAATCCGGTAAATTTCGATAACTAGGATCCTGGTGGAGCGTAAGAATGAAACACAAACCACCGGATCTCGCCAAGACTGTCTCTCTCTCTCTTCTTTTTTCTCACTCCCGCTCTCTGTCCTCTCTCTCTCTCTCTCTCTCCGAAAGGATACGTGAGAATAAGGATTTTGTGTTTGAAACGCACCTGTCTAAAGGTATTTCTAACGAACACTGTCCGTTAGCTGGAGAGCCTTCTGCTCTCTGGAAAATGCCCCGGGAAGGACAGTTCCGAGACGGGTCGCTTCTGCGCAAAACCTCCATGGACGTACTCCCCTTTTTGGCAATTTCGAAGTAGACTGTGTTTGTGAAAAACAGGAACCTGTGAACAGATGGACGTTTCACGTTGCCTTCAAATAACGGAGGACACCATTGTACTAGCTAACAAATATTCCTCTCGTCAATTATTTTCAGTTGAGACTAGTAATACAACGTTCAGGGTTTCTTTAGGCTCTCATTTTAGCACAATAACTATCTAGCCATACTTTTATCCAGTCTAGTAAATGCACACACATAATATGATATAACAATACGAATGTGATATGGATATGAGAATGGTTTCGCATGTGTGAAAAGACCTGCCGGTACTTTGAGCCACATTTTTCATGTTCAAATAAATTATTCTACAACTCATTGAAAACAACTAAATTTTGAAAACTATTTTTAAAGCACACAATTATATAGTATATAGTAGTATATAATTA
Source organism: Anopheles bellator (assembly GCF_943735745.2). NCBI lineage: Eukaryota > Metazoa > Arthropoda > Insecta > Diptera > Culicidae > Anopheles > Anopheles bellator. Next base: position 49,737,359 of record NC_071286.1, read on the forward strand.
GTAAGAATTATTAAAACGAATGACGCGTACACTGTTTCTCTTCTCGCTATATAGGTCCTTGCGAATTATATCTGCTTACCGTAGCATTGGTGCACACAGCAACGGTCATTACAAAAGTTGCTGTAAATCTTTGCATTGCATCTAAAACATATCAATAATTAATTGCTTGCATTTTCCTTTGACAAACATCCTGGGTTATATACAAAGCAAAGATTGTGGAAACATCCAGTCCATGTACATATTTATTAGGTGAAAATTCAAACAGGATCAGGATCCAACTTTGAACCGAGCTTAGCTGTAAGGATTCGCAATGCAATGCTTTGTAAACACACGATACAGACTGATCTAAACATTATAAATGCTAACATAATCAACATACTTTGAATTGAAAATAGTGATTGTTATTATCCATCACTAAGCAGATTTTAACAATTTCGCTTTTATGCTTCTTTTCAAACTAAACAAACGATGAGTACTTTGTACCTGCCTTACCTTGAGTACTTGCCTCAAGCAAATACACGAACACGAATTCTAAAGCAATAGTATGAATTTACGTCCCTGGTTATGTTGCATCCTAATAGCATAAAAATGCTATACCTACATCATTAACACAGGGCCCTGTGAATGTTGAAACCGAACTCGTTTACCGACATCATCCTGCTTCTCGTGGAGGCTTCGTTTGCGTGCGTGAAACCGCCGCAGAAAGCCACCAACCTTGATCTTTTACACAATTTACATAACTATAAACAATGACGTAAAACAGGTATAGAACCTGCTACAGAGAATCTAGTGTTCCACACGTTTAGTTCCAAACAACAAAGCGGAGGGAAGTTTTGGATCACTTCAAGTATTATACAATAGATTTTACGCGGCATACTGTCGTCTCGTTCAAAAGCCATTCGAGAGCTAATAGCAACATCTTGAGACATCTTGCTTTGATTTATCGCTATATGCCACATTTCACAGCCGAGAAGTTGGAGTGTTCGAAAGTGGTGAACATTAGTTTTTCACATTCTCCGAACCGCGCTTGACTCTTAACAAAAGTTGTTTACCGTTAGTGTTGTTGTTATTATTATCATTTCAGAAGTTTTGAGTATGAAACTTCTTTCATATCTCTGCGCTGAAGCGATATTGATGGTTTAGTGGTTTTTTCAACAATTGGGGAGGATGAAAGACGCACCTCGTTCTGGCTGGCAGAACGAGGTATCGAATGTTTTACACACATGCTTTTGATTTCATTCTATTGTAAAATATTTTTTTTGCTTAGATTCACAGTCTTAATCTACTTCTCCAATTTGAAAACACTCGCTTCTAGCTCTAGCGCATCCTTTGAGGATATTCATATACTTTGAACTTTGTTTTCTTTGAATTCGTTTTAATTTCATCACTAACTGACAGACAACTGAATCTGTTGGTTGAATACACTTACTTGTTTTCAGATTGTTTTCCGCAAAACATTGCGAGTATCGGAAAGCATGCGACCGTTGTCATGTCTAAAGAAACTAATGCAAATAATTTTGTACGTGGTTATTCATATGAAAAAGTAATACACGCGATAGATGCCACGTTTACTGAGCTAAGTCAATAGCGAGTGGTGATTTTTTATGGTTTGTGGTATTACTGACAAAGAGAGGTTGTGAAGCAACATAACCAGCCAAAGGTCTAAAGCGACTAAAATACAAACGGTTAGTCGGGAAGATTTTAACTTCCATACGTTTAGATGACCATAATTTCTATCAACAACCTGGAAGGAATAGTTGCATGAAGAGTATTACATTGCCTTATAGGACTAAGAAAAGAATAGTTTAATATGATGAAAATAACCTACGACCTAGAAAGTCTTAGTCAAATTTCATCAATTACGATTCGAACTGTTTGCTCACGCACCGTATATGTTCCCAAACCAAACGGGCAAGCACCAGGAAAAAGATTCTGATCGAATAATGAAGTGGAGTGAAGCGGAAAGCGAGACGTATTTTGAATAGTAATGCATTTCGTACCACAGAAAAGAAATCGAAATTTGGGAAAATCACTGCACCAGTTGTATTATCTCTTAATGTAACAAGTGTAAAGATAATTACAAATTCAACTAAAATAAGCTCGTTAGCTCTAAAGTGCGTGGTACTACGTTCTTATATTGGGTTGAGGAAAAAGTAACCCATTATTTTTTTAGTAGATGGCTTTAAAATCGATATCTTGTGAACTGTCGATCGTACAATTTCAAGTTTATGCTCGTTTTAAAGCTTACACCTTACACTTAAAAAAAAATGTTGTTGATGTTAAAGATGCACCTCGCAAAGGCATACAATAAAAAATATTTTAGTATAAGTAAATCGAGAAAGTAATTCAAAAGTCCGAGTAACTTTAATGTATAAAGACAACAAGATACCGTTGTATAAAAATTACTGCAATACAGTAAGAGAATGTTACTTAATTCTTCAATAAAACTATTATGAATTGGCTCTTATCATAGAGTCATGCTTAATGATGATTTTGAACTTTTAGTTTGTTGTTGACTGCTTTAAAACCGGTGATACTTAAAAACGGCGATGTTACCATCGTTCAAAGGTACATTATTGGAAAAATAATCTCTTATCGTTTATTGAATAGCAGTATATAGAGTATTTATAAAATAGAACAAGTCACTTCTTGAAAAAAATCATTATTCTGCTTTGGGCATCTTTGTCCTTATCTTAATTAATTTGGAATTTAGAATGATTTTAATTTCTAAAACTAATTTACTAGTTGCCATTTTAACTTTTAGTATCTTATAGACCTTTTACATCCTATAAAAATTTGAAACTTCCGCGTTCCCATTACTTCAAAAATATGAAGAGTAATATTTACATGTTGTTTCGGTTACTGTTTATATAGCTTTTTCTTAATAAGCTAGAAGCTGAAGCGTCGGGTTGTTGAGCTCATTTTTGTTTAATCAATTATTCACACTCTTATCCGCTCCCCAATGCTTTCAATGATGTCCATCTTTCCGAGGGTCACTGCATTTTCATGGCTCAATTAATCGAAATCAAAGGCATCCTTTACATCCTCTGCCCTGGATCTTTGCATCCCTGTTTACCACGCATCACCATCACCATCAATCCAGTCTATCTAACACCCTGACGAGAGACGAATACTTCACATCAGCTTCAGCTTGCCGTGAAGCCATTTAACCTCTCGATTGCACGGTGAGAGCTTTGATCCTTCCGAAGGTTGACAGGGCACGGAAGTCGGTTGGAACCTTTAATTTATTTTACACTCCGTCAAGTTAAACACCACGTTAACCCTAGCCACTCACTATATCAGTGCCAGAACAGGATACCGGGCATGTCAACATGAGGACCATAGCCAGTGCTAAGGGGAAACCTTTCAATATTTCGCGTTTAGATAGGGACAAAGCATCTGTACTTGAAACTCGAACGAAGCCCATGTCGATTTGACCTCCATGAGAATGTCGTACGATGAGAACTAAAAATAAAGCATACACTTCTATATCTGCCCTCCGGAGTGATCAGTATCTTTTCAATCTCTATCGGCTCGCTCACCAAAGGGAAAATAGAAATGCCAGCCATGCCAGTAGGAAGATTGTAAAGCATAATGGTGCTTGGTTTTAAGTCGATGATAAATAGCTGATAAGTGATGCGCTTGATGTTGTTTTATTTTTAAAATTGTTACGCTCGCTTTGTAAACCTTCAGTGCCTTTTTAACGCGCACATTTTACCTTCATTGCCTTATACGAACGAACAACATCAAAAAGTTAAATCATACGAAAAACGACATATTTGAGCGGTGAACGAAGAGAAAACTTTTCCTGGCTGGCTAAGGACTGTGGCAAGGAACGAATTAGGGAATTAAAATAAGTTTCGTTAACCGTTACAGGTCTGCCACCTCGTCAGTTGTAGCGGCCGGATGATGATGAGACTAAGTAGCTCCTTCGTCCAATTCGTTTGCCACATATTTTAGAATAATTCTTTAAATACCGTAGCATAGTTTAACAATAACATTTTTCTCCAATGAAAAAGTTAACCATAAGTAAATGAGTTTATATCTACACCGCAAGTAAAAGCTTCTTTCTATGACAAATTACTCGTATGGACTATAATCAAATGAATCCTGAAACGACTGTTACATTTTGTGATGGTTAAAAATATTCATGCATGTTTATAATGCTGATAAAATAAAGTTGAAAAATAAAATGTTAAAAAACTCAATGCAAAATAATAATAAAAATATTTGTTAATTTGGTGAATACAGTTTTTAAATAGATGTTATAACGAAGTGGTTTATATTAGATACTCCTTAAAATTGAATCATATTTAAAATCATCTTCTAAAAGGACAGTAGAGGAACGAATAATACGTAACGGAGTTAGGCGTTGGGTTCGTTATGTTTTAACGAAGCAAGCTCAAATTCTATAGCTGGTGCTAAAGAATGCATCTGTTTATTTGTGCAGATTCATTATACTTCATACTATGTAACACTGGTAAGCAGCTCCTAATTATTCAACGCAAACGCTCGATGACCGATAAAATAGCGGTCAAACAAAATTGGTGTTAAAATTAAAAATGTGTTTATCTCTTTCAATAGAAACGACTGTAATATTTCAACTATGCCGCATAAACCAAACCTCGCTGTCAATAATGTTTACGCCGCGCTGACATGTTTACATTGTCACGCAAACTTCAATCATGGCGACCACGCCGGTTCGTCAAAATACATCCAACTCGAAGATAAAGTCGCCACGAACGCCTGGTTTTACTGGTACCGTTGCATCTTCTCGAGTTGAAAACATTATTTATAGCTGCATTGAACAACATCGCAAATGGAAAAGTGCAGTTGATAAAGGGTCTCAGTTTTGTAACGCAATCTCAAACGCTAAACTTAGCACTCTCCAATCTGAAGGGCAACTTCCTTACCCGGAAAACGTAATACTTTATTGTAAAAACATGCGCATTTTGATCACCATTTTTGAAGACGCTTTATTGAATGCCGAAACCTGCCTTACCCACATTAAATCATTAGAATCATCTTTCGAAGCGAGTGCAGTGATCGGACAAACATGGAATTTCCAGAAAATCGTTAGTGTTTTAGAGACGATTGTCACCTCTTATAAAAATGAATTTTGCACCAGAAGCCACATATCCGGTAAGAACATTAAAGCGATTGCATAATTTCAGCCTGCTTCGAATATGCTTTTTTATTTTCTTAGAGAACATCGGCCACACTATGTCAACCGAACAATTGAAGCTTTACGTTCGAGGCTGGAATAGTATGATGGACCTTGAACGAGATCGGGAATTACAATTTCACATGATGATGTATGAGTTTCGGTTTTCAGGGTAAAAAGAACTCCTTCGTTGCAACATTTCCAGTAACAGAACTACTGCAAAAGCGGCTTCCCCGTAGATCATCTGTGCGTGCTGCACAATAATCGATTTCTGTGCGAAAGACGTTCTTACTCATATTCCATGTGCGCTACACTGCTCAACAGTTTTGTTTATTTTCATGTTTCTGCATTCGTTGTTTTTTCCATCGTGCTGAACAGCTCATTTGCTGCATGTGACACTTAACTTAGAATAAATCTTTTATACACAATTGTTTCGCAGTGCGATGTTTAATCAGTATCACATGCAAGTGACGTAAGTTTTTGTAGTCTTGGACACCTGATATGTCGGCTATTAATATATGGCATCATTAATACTGTACATCCAAGCACGATCGTGTATCTTTCTAACGTAATATCTCATGACTGCGATACACACCAATCTTGCACTCCCCTCACATTGCACAAAGGTTTCTATCATAGTTTACAATTTAAGTAATAAGAACACAGCCTAACTACTACTTGAAGGTCAGGATAGGACGCGTTTTACGGTGCAGTTTTTACTGCAAGCATTACTTAAAATCAGTTAACATACTTCGCAATACCCAAAATTAGTTGAAAGGAAACCACATACGGCACAGCATTATTCATGGTAAGGAGGGGGTTTTACGGGACATGATTTTTCGTCCAAGACGCACACTGAACATTGTGCCAGTGGGTAAACCAAAGTCGTATCATTATGATTACTTTCTGAGTTTGGAGTGCAAAAAGAACTCCTTTGCATATGAGAAGAGCTAGGATAAGAGATCGTTCTGTTGGTAGTATTCATTGCGACACTTAGAGTGGTTGATGCGATGGAAGAGCGCAGCAGCGAGGCAGGATCAAGCTTGATTGCATCATCATAGGTTGGGGGGGCTATAGCAACGGTATCGTAGTCAGGTGGTTTTTCTCGCCGTTGTTCGTCGTTGACATTTATCACGTGTACTGGATCGTCACTCTTGAAAGTGCAGAGAATATAACAAACAATGGTAAAAGGATAATTCTTATGAAGCCTTGGCAACATACCTCATCGTTCGATCCTGGTCGATTGGGCGTGTGCAGCCAGCAGCACATGGCAGTGCATATAAGACAAGCTCCTGCTGCTCCATTTCAATAATGTTATAGCAGTATTACATGTGTTCCACAGAATGAAAGACAAATTTACTTTCCTGTCTTTTCAATCGATAGGCGGCTTTCTCATGCTTACCCAAAATACATGCTACGCCGGCGTATCGTACCGGTTCGGAGTAGTTTTCTGCTAAACCTAACCAGTTGACTAGTGCTCCAACGCACAAGAGCATCATCCCATACCGGTATGGACGCTGCGTGCGTTGAGTTTCCTCCAAGGACATTACTGTAACCGATAAGCAAAAACCATTTTTTCAGCTAAAATGTTGACGATAATCGATTTATCAATAGTATGTTAAGCATTCAAACTAATTATGACTTGCTCGTCGCCGATCTGTTTCTGATCGTGATCAATAAAGTCAATATCCTATTAATTAGCATTCGGGAGTTAAACGAACTACAATGCTGATCGAGGTGCTTTCGTTCGAGGCAAGTGCTTATGATCATACTCCGCTAGATTCCAAAAATGCGGAACATCAGACTGAAAACTTGCATCAGCGTCATTGTAAAGAAAATGAAATTACGCGCGTGGTTAAAAATTTAAAAAAATAACATTGACATACTGTACCAAAGTTTAATCTATTAATTAATCTTAAAATACTTATTGAAAACCACAAAATATCATTACACCAAACTTCACCCTAAGTAAAGCAAACATAATATTGATTTGTAAACACTTTTTTTTCTTTTGTATTATAGAGACTTTGAGCTGTATTCGCCTAACATTCTGCTCTAGTTTATGACACTGATTTGCAAAGTGTGTACCGTTTTGTTCGGAATTATAGTTTTGTCGTTGGCGCATATGTGTACGCGAAAACGTGTGGTTAGAAAACATCTTTTTGGTCGAAACTTTGTGTGTGTATTCAATCAAATCAAAACATTTAGTAGAAATAATCAAAAACGACATCTTTATCTACTTTTACAAGCCACCACTTAATGCATGTTTCATGATTTCCACATTCTTTGAGCGCACTGGTCTACTCTAGGCGTTCTTATCTTTTACACATCAAGACCATATTCAATTTTCTATAACAATTGTAAGAAAAACTTTATTCACACATCAGCAGCTTCAAGATATACTGCATGTTTCTACACGTAAAACAAGATAAATGTATTCATATTTTGATTTTTCACATTCACATATTCACGTTTTCACATTCAAGATAAGAATATTCACACTCATAATGGAAATTTGATTGTTCACTATTTCTGTTGCACATCAAGAAACATGAAATCTTCTATAAAATAAAGCGTTCAATTTCAACTTTAAATTTACTATTTGAGAAAAGCTTCAGCTAACATGTAACGTAATCGTACAAACATCGATAAGATCGTAACATTGAGGTGATTTAAATTGTTTTGTTTCACTCATGCTTTCAGGTACATTAGTTAGTGCATGCTTTGAAAATAGCTGATTGGATTACCTGTTGATACACTAGCATCGATCGAGGTCGGTCGTTCGTGAACTACTGTTATCGTTGAAATTGTATTCATAGCTCTACACCCAAAACAACCGTTATGCTTTCAAATCGCCTATGACTGGTATGATGCAGTATTCAAGCGAAGCAAGATTGGTTGTAAATTGAAACTAATTGAAGAAAAGTGAACAAAATTTCTTTTACGCTATTATCGAGGTTTATTCTCTTACAACGTATCAGTAACTCAGCCCATACGGTAATAAACTCGAATGTGTAACAGTACAGTTTAGTACGTGGCCATAACTCAGAAGCAAATTTTTGGGGCACTAAGCAAATACTGATAAGCTGACCGCCTGAAACTGCGATACAAAAGAATGTCTGTATTGGGATTATTCTTTTCCTATTCCAACCGCCGTTTGAAATACTGCTGTTTGTTCTACTTCGCGATGATATCTTTACATTAGTACTAACATGCCTAGATAGCAACAACTTTTTGTGAGCATCGTCTGCGGTCGTTGACAAATTTTTGAATTATTTCATATACACTCAGGATGGTTTAAGCGTTGCACGGAGCTGCTAAATACGTTTGTTTTTTGCGTTAACCAACCGAGTTTACATTCCGTTCTGTTTAAAAATGTAGTATCGCCGTACCCAAAGATAAAATCAAAATTTCAGTTCTTGGAACGTTATAACGCAGATGAAGACTAAATGTAACTTTTTTGGTGAAGATTTACACTCGACAACTGTTGAACATACACAAAGATATATACTTTTACAGCTACTCGTCTTGAAACTCGTCTGTTTAAACTTATCGCTGTATATTCCACGCAGCTGTACGACGGTTACATGTCCTCAGCACAAAGTTTTTTTTATTAATCTTAGAAGAACGGACCGGGCCGTATTTATGGTAGCACAAAATTGTTTGTTTCGAAAAACATGTGCGTATTCCGGAAAACTGCTACCCATAAAGTTCAATATCACCATTCTTATCGTTATATCTTCAGTCAATCTTTGGAATTGGTTTGTTTGTAATTTGAAAAAAGTATGCACTAAATCCCCGCCAGCCTAACGGGCCTTGTCGTCGTACGGTTTCACTATTTAGTTAAGATGTCACTCACACGGAAGCGAAACAGAACGCTTGAAAAGAGCTAATCAGCCAGTCGTCATTGGTGAGCTCACTGGCCTTCAGCATGCCGGTAACGTGAGTTGAATAACTTCTTGCTCTTTTTCTTTTCATCCGGTGTCGTATTCCACAACACATAGCACAACAATAAAGCCAAGCAAAAGCTTAGTAATAGCTTCCTAATTTTTACATTGGCTCAACAAGCTAATTGGTCAAAACTTTGGATTCTATATTCTAGCTGCATTCACCAAAAATCAAATGTTATATGTTAATAACAAATCAATAATCGCAATCCACATTTTATATATTGCAACAAAGTGTTGATTTATGGAAATATGCATAACCGTTATTTTCGTTTATTGGCCTTGATTACTTTTAAATAAAAAAAAAACACACTACTATTTCTTTAAAAGCAAAATTTATGGTTGACTAACTGCAGTTACAGTTCACACGATAGATGCTTGCACGAACTGAAATACTGGTTTTTAATTATTTGTTTCCTATATATTATATAAATGGAAGCTCATACATAATGCACACATCCCTATACCGGCGATATAGTTCAAGCATTACATTCGATTTAACATTCTCTTTTACGGAACCCATGATTCTGAACAAATCTGGGCTTGACTTTTTAAATAGAACCAAATAGAACCAATACAAGAGACCTAAAACCAATAATGACAAACAAAACAAGATTCCAAACGAAACAGTATATTCAATAAACAAAAAACAAAAAAGCTATGCAAAGTGTTTGACCGTTATTTTTTAAGGCCTTAAGTATGAATATGGGAACTGCTATTCAAAGTTTATGAAAAGAGACATAAATAAACCATTTTTGTCACGATGGTAGATAGAACAGAATTTGTGCCTCTAAAAGGTACTAAAGAACAATGCCTTCTCAAGAATTTTGCATGGAACTAATGACAAATCAGTATTAGGCAGTCAGTAATTAGGCATTGATGCGTAGGGTATCTCGTTGGTTAGATGTAGATGTGATCTAAATTTGAACAATTCACAACTATGCAACTCTCTAAATTTGCGGTGCCGTTTTTGCGCTACATTCCCATACTACTTCCGCCGTACAACCCGCATCACTCACTTGTTAGCGTCTTGGCAGCTGAATAAACTTTGGTATTTCTATGAAATGTCGTTCCGTAAGAGCCTCTCTGTAGCTGCTCTGTACACAACGATGTTATCTTAGTTTGGGTGTTACAACTCCCTTTGGTTAGTGCACAGTAGGTGAATAGTCTCCGAATTTTCACTTTCCGTGAACATCTGTACTTTTACAAGCTTTTTATATCGTCGTTTCGTAAATAGTAACACATGAATAACGATGGACAGCTCGTGTCTGATCCACGTTGAACGAGCAGCACTACAAACGAGAACACTACAAACGCATTCGCGACCATCGTCATACTGAGTACTCGTGGTTCGCGATCAAAACGCGAAACGCGATCGCGCTGATCGCGTACGCGGGGACGGGTCTCGCCCTGGGTGGCTCTAGGAGATATTTTTCATAACTTATACGACAGTGTGTGAGCATGAACTTGAAATACTACCGGTTTGGGGGGGAAACGTCACATACATACACCACCATGAATTTGTTTACCGTTCACTATCGATCACGCTGTTCAAATGCGTAGCACAATGGCTTTGTGTGCATCGCCATGGTAACGTTTCTATCAGTCGCGACACTAGTATTCGTTTCAGATCGGTGGTCAACAAGGCAAAGCAAAATAACAGATGTTTAGCGACTTGTCTTCCTGTCTGAGCACGATCGAGGTTACTCGAAAATGATGCATGATCCGTAGTTAATGTAAACTCAGTCGAACACTACCATCAGCATCTTGCTTACATCAAGTCCGGATAATACCTAATCGGGGCTGCTCTGTTCTTAAAACACAGGAAGAAGGGAAACAACTGTTTTCGCTATCACCTGCATCAGCTCTGTAAGAAAATATGAAGTTTCGCAAAATGACATGGCGTCTACAGCACACGGAGCGAGATCGTCGTTTTATTGGTGAAGAATGTTTGTGTATTTTCACCGAAGCCCCACTAGGGCTGCTCCGTCCGAACTTTATGTAGACAATATGCGGCGCTACTAGTCGGCAACTAGCTTTAGGTGGTACTGTCATGGTGAGTATTAGTAGATCGTAAGTAGACAGTTGCACTTTTAACACATGTAGTAACGTTTTCTGACCGTGAACCTTCGCCTGGGCTGAACTGTTCTCTCATGTACCGGTAATTATCCGCAGACAACGATAGTGCGAACTTCCTTTTTCCATTAGTTATAATCTGTACTTTTACGACGTAACCAAACATCCTTATAACATAACACATTTTTCGCAACGCAACGCGTTCGTAAAATGTGGTCTTTCAGTTATGGTTGAAGTATCAAAATACCTAGCAGTAAATACCAATTTAATTACTAGAATTAATTACCCGTAAGACTATCAACACAGTGGTAAATAGTTTGCTGCTATTTCATTTCATTTGGAATAGAATTTCTATTAGAGCTATAAATCTTAGTGAAATTTAAATTTTTATAATATGCTAGCTTGCTTATAAATACAAGTAGCTCTTTATTATAAGTAGCTGATAATAACAGTTCTACTAGAACGTTGGTTCATTGAATGTTTTCTGAATGTTGAACTAACGCTAACAGCCGCAATTTGTTTGACTGGTAGCAATTACAAGTAGTAACTGTAACTCTCTCGTTGCTCGTCCGTAGACTCTATGACCCACCGGCTTCTATGCGCAAGACGTTAGTTCGCACTTGAGTGCAAAACTTTAAGTTGGTGCTTAATACGGTCCAAAATAATAATAAATAAATAAAGTACTGTAACTCTCTCTCGTTCGCTGTGATCAGTAACTGATTGTTGCTCTCTTGTCTTGGTCAATGCAAACTTTGTTATTATGAGTCAACTGTATTTATTGTCAACGAATGGTTGTACTAAAATTATACTCACTCATATTATCCATGTCATCTAATGATCGTGTACACTTGTTGTGAAATATAATTTTGATACGTTGTATTTTGATGCTGTTGAATGTTTGTTGTAATTCATGTGTTTTCTCGCAATATTTCTGCTCTTAACCTTTTGTAATGGAAACAGCAAAAACTGTTCGTGTTTTGAACCGACCGCACTTAAGCGTTAAAACAACACTGACCGACGATCGTTACTAAACATCTGATAGCGTCAGATAACAGCACGAGTTCGTGAATATTGTTTGAGGGACTACAACGAAACCCGTCTCAACAATATTGAGAATTTTTTTGTTAAGATTGCTCATCTATATTGCACTTGTTTTTCTCTCTTACTCTCCGTTACTCATTTTACATCTTCTCTTTATCTCGCTCGCAACTTTACGTTATTACGAGACTTATTTTGAATAGTATGAGGTGGACTGGCTTCACGAGCTGGCTTCAGATATATTAAATCTGACCATAAAACAAGATCAACCAAAACAACTTTTAGTGTGCACACTCATGATGTAAAATTTTCCTGCCTTAATGTTGCGTTCTGAGAATAATCTACAATTGCAATCAAAGTACATTAGGCATTGGAAAACTGCGCACCATCGTTCAATCTAGGAAATCTTGCAAGAGATTACAAAATTCAGTTACGAAAACCCAACAAATACAAAATTTTAATAAGTATGGTGAATAGCAAATATATCATAAACACATGAAAAACTGTGTTAGAACGATGCGTGTACTAAGTATACGTCAAACGTTCCAATTAAAGAAATAAAATTCCATACATTATGTGGGTCACATCACTCTTTCACATCATTCCTTTAAGGACTTAGCTTATTTGTTTGCATGGTATAACATTCCAACGTTTAGCAAACAACCACAACAAATACCATGTTATCATCGTCAACCATGTACCGTTCCGTATTCATGCAGGTACTTCTTGGAATTATCGGTTAAATAAACATTCGTACATGATAACGAACAAATTCCAGATAGTCGTCGTTTTTCATACAATAAATGTTTTATTTCTTTTTTACTGGCGCCTTTTTCTACGTGGCTATGTTACAATTTAACTTTAAGTTTATCTAGCCCCAGACCTTGATAACGTAACTGTCCATGTAAACAGTAGTAGTGAAGCGTCATTGACCAAGACAATTCAGTGAGGTTGTTCAAAAATGTTAGTAGAACTTGTAGACAGATACGAAGAGTAGAAAACGATTTTTTTTGAGTGGCTGTCAACTAAGAACCGTTTCTTACACTGCGTCCACACTATGAGAATCTGAATCAGAAAGAGGTTTGGCCATCCCACCCACGAAACATGACACACCTCGGCCAAATCATCGTTCCGACGGGTCAGTTTTGGAAAGGCTCCTGAAGGTGATCGAAGAGGGGATAAGACGGATAATAACCCCACATGGTCCGATATTCTCGGGTCCTGCGTCTCGATGGCGGTGAAGAAAGCTGGCGAACGGCCAGAAACCGAAATGCGGCAGTTGCAACAGGAGGTCATCCGTCTGATGCTCCAGAAGTTCCACAATATGATAATCTGAGAATCTCATGTTCTGAGAATTTCTGAATTTCAGATTCTTGGAATCTCAGAATCTTAGATTCTCAGATTCTCATACTCTCAGATTGTCAGATTCTCAGATGCTCAGATTTTCAAATTGTTGTCCAAATGGTTGAACTCTTCGCGAGAGCTTTGGTTGTAAAGAGAAGTCAACAAGTTTGCCTTTTGCGCGCTCTGTCTGTCTCGTCTCAGTATAAAGAAAAAACACCGTGCACATTCATTGTGACGCGGCCGGAATATAAAAAGTATCCTGAAGCGGCCGGTATCCTGAAGTAACTTACGGTAAAAAATTTGGCCATTTTGAGTAATCAATCAATTTTTGACAACTGTTTTGCTTGGACAAGATTTGGCCCATCGTCGACTTTTGTGTACTCCAAAAGTAATAAACTACGAGACGGTAATTTTAGTTTGGAAAAAGTAAAAAAACAGAAAAAAGTTACAAGAAGCCAGATCTGGGGAATAAAGTGGCTTTTGTATCAAAAGTGTGTTGTTTTGGCCAAAAATTCGCGCAGAAACCACGATGTGTTAGCAGGACGCGCGTCAGCCTATTTTGGGTTTCCTACAAATCCGGGTGTTTCGCACAAATCCAGGCCTCTGAAAAAATTTGAAGCAAAGATAAGCCCTGCTTTTGGTCTTAAAAACTTCACCATAAGCTGCAGTCTACCTTTCGATTGCGTCCGCGCAATTTATTTTTTCACACAAAAATTGATAAAAATTCTGCACCATTCTTTTTCGGAGTAGAGAAAAATCGACGATGAGCCAAGATCCAAGCGAAACACCTGTCAAAAATTGACTGATTACTCAAAATGGCCGAACTTTTCACCATAAGTCACTGATATGTGTAGCAACATAACGTCATAAAAAAATCGAAAATCGGATATACGTAGCCCGCGAAAATTCAAATGTCGCGATACTTTTTGAACAGCCCTCGTATATGTTATGGATAGGTTTGTTGTTGTTGTTAATATAATATTTCCGGCGCACGTCGCTGTGCCTCATTTCAACCTTATTTCTCGCTTGAGAGCATTTCAGAGGACTTCTTGGTGACGTATCCGATCAATTGCTTGAAATCTATCCGAGTTGAACTGAAATTTACCCAGATTTTGTATGGAAGCCCCCCTTTTTAAAGAGGGTAGGGGTTTCAGGGTGTGGGAGGGTTAAACTTTCCTATTAACAATGCGGATTCACAAAACTACGCTGTGCAAATTAAGTTAAGACAAACAACCTCTTTAAGTTGCGCAAGTGCGAACCGACGGCGCGAATAATATGATTTTTGCAATTGAAGCAATTCAGTTGCTATCTAGCAATTTTGCAATCGAAAGCAGCAAACGACCGAAGTGCTAGTTATAATTTCCCACACAAGAACCTAAAATAATCGGTAAACGGACAGAGTTGACGTTGAACTGTAAAGATGTGTCCAGTCTTTTAATCTTCACCACATGGCCAGCAATGTAGCCGGGACAGTTGGTCTGAAATAAATACTCTGCTGTATTTATTTTAGCAGTTCAGTGATTATACTTTCGCAAAAGTACAAAGTAGCGCTGGATTGTCATCACATTTCCAACAGCCTGGGCACGCACAAATTAAACTCTAAAGTATTATTTGTAACTAGTTCAATAGACAAGGAGAACTATGATTTTCAGCAGAAAATGAAGATTTTTACTTCTTTTGGTTTTCCTGACAAAATATTTATTGAGTTGTATTTCCAGGGTAAATATTGATAACGTGGAACCAATTCGTTAGAACATGTGAGAGTTTGTGAAGGCAAAAGTAAGAAATTAAAACAAGAACTCCACAATTGAGGTTCAAACTGCCGCTTTCAAGTTCAATATTAACTTGAAAAGAACATATTGCTCTTATTCTCTGGTTTGCAGAATTTTGTATCCCTATTTTCGTGTTCACGTTCATATTTGGCACCAAATTGAACATGTAAGCCATGAGTTTTCGCAAGAATTCCTTGTATTCGACTTTTTATGCGAACCATAACGACGCACCGCTCGAGAATGGTAGAACATCTTATTTAAGCGTAATATGACAACGTTTTCATATTTTGCAGTCACGTAGTAAATGCGGGCAATATAGTTGAAATATAACTATCACTTTTGTCTTTGCTGAAAATGAAACAGTAATCGTGTTTAAGATTACCTGAAAGCACGAAACGGGGCCAATAATACAAGAATTGCAAATATAAAACAACTTTGCCTTTACATAGTGTATTTAACTGGTTAATTAAAATATTAATTAAATGGTGTGCGCCTCATGGCCAAATAAACGTTGGCATCGGATTTATTTGGTGAATGAATGAATTTGCCCAGGGTCTTGTCTTGCAATGGAATAAGAGGATCAATTGTTTGAAATTTAAAAACGGATTTGAAGTAAGAGGCCCAAACATGTTACAAAATATTTATTTCGTTGCAAATGCAAAAAGACGAGTGGACCAGTAAAGAAAAGACGTCGAACGATTCCCGAAGACCGTCAGGCGTACATATAACATATTTTGTTACAGTTCATATCCGTTCGGCACACTTCTTAAAACTATGCTTAACTTACTATACATTCCTTTCGGCTGAGGCGCTGCCAAAATAAACGAATCGCCTAGCCACACGTTACTGAATATTATTTGGCGGCCCGAAGCTAATTTATGTACAATGCATATTCCTGCCGCTGTTGGCGTCGTTTGTTTAAAGCACACGCAGCGTTTGGTTTCTGTCTGGCTTCTACTCTTCTAATTCATCCACCATACATTAATCGGAGGTTGTTGAGTCAGTCTTGTTTGTGCTTTCTACTGTTTTATTTTTCTGTTTTTTACCATTTTTGACTTAGTAAAAACTCTTAAGCCCGAATGTTTCTACTTCATTTTTCGGCTATTCTATTTCCACGTTAACCCAAGAAGCGCAGAACAATTCTTAGGGACTATGCTAGGAACGGTGCTTGTCCTCAATTAAATCTAGAGGTGGCACAAGGTTTACGTTGATCTTCGTTTCGATGTCGTTTGTCTGCAGTGAGGGCCCTGACCCTGATTTAGGATCAGGCTAGTATGTTGCGTAAGGTACAGGACTAGAATAAATTACTATACATAAAACCCTGCCTGCCCTTACGAGTCGAGCTCCCTCAGACATCAGTCGCGTGGTCCGAAACGGAACGATAGCTAATGACACTTCGGTTTCCAATTGGCAGGTAGACAACCTGGTCAGCACTGCTTCCATCCACCTGCAAGGCGGTCGTAGAATTTTGGTATAGACCGGCCATTGCTACGGCGGTAGAGTGGCTCCAACTGTTGGTACCTCCTGACGCCCTCGTTTCGCCAACCTTAATATACAGTTGCTCTTTTGGTCCTAGGTTATTCAACAAAGAAATGTTTTTTCTTTGCTGGTGTGGAGCGACCTGATTACCATACTCACTAGCCGTCGCGAGGTCCTTTATGTTACCAATGCCCGGTTGTGGTTTGGTGATCTGTGTCCGGGAAACTTTGAAACGTTTTTTATTGCTACCATTCCTTACTGTTTGCTCGGAGTTCAACGATTCAAACGAACGGCTAGGCTCAGAAGCACATAAAGTAGTAATGCTGTCGGTGACCGCAGCTCGGTTTCCACTAGTCCCACTGCTGCTACCGGTACTTCCGCTGGTTGCACTACAAGCACTACTCGCTACACTATGGCTATTGGAAGCGCCGTTCTGGCTAGGTGGTAGCTGTTCATATACGACGCAGACCGGCGCAATGCCACCGGATAGCATGGACATGGTATGGGATGCTAGTTTATTCTCAAGGATATTGATTTTCTCGTTCGGATTGAGATATGATTTTGAGTATACGTCGCGACCGTAACTAGCTCTACCCAAGACCTGTGAACCGGGAGTGACTGGCTTTGTCGAATAGGCTTTTGTACTGTAGTACATGCTTCCTCCATCCGGTCCATGACAGCCGTAGCTGTTTTGCGGTGCCCCTGTTTTTAATACCTGACGATGAAGACTGTTGTTACCGGCAGTGTCACCCGGAGCATTAATAAATCTTGAGCTTGCAATCAATGTGGTCGTAGCGTAGGGTGCTGGCGAACGTGTTCCTTCTAAGCTGTATTCACTGGGCGCCGTGTTCAATGGAGTTTCTTCTTGGCCATCAACATTGACTTCATGAAGTGGTAATGGATTGAAAGACGATACTTCGGCGTAATCGCTCGGATACTCTGTGTGCTCGATATATCTAAACAAGGGCGGCGAAGGAAGTTTAAGGCGTAAATATGATAGCTTGAATGACGAATGTTTGATGCTTTTTCGCTAAATCCCTTTTACCGATTACGATTATGTTGGTATTGCTGTTCCAATGGAAGTGTTGTAGATGTGCAAACTGGCGCATAGTCTTGAATTTGTTCCTTTCCTCGATCACATGATTGATTACTCCAGACCACGCCAGGCTGATCCATCCACAAATTATTGCGAGGAATCTTGACCATACCACCTGCATGATGAGCTAAGATTGTCAATTAAAAGGCACAAAAAGTGATAATTGAATCATTTCAAAATACATAGTTAGTTCGAATAGTTAAATAGAATGTTGAATAAGTAGAATGTTGCAATGAATTTAATCCAAAATGTGTACGAACGGAACGATTTTGTTTAAAACAGACTTAAAGAAATAATAATAACAACTTACCTCGTATTGTGACCAGCGCAGGTTGGGGCATCATCATATGCTTTCTTTTGACAAACACTATAGCACCAAACGAGAGCATCATTAGTGCTAAGAAAGATCCCAAGATTACTATAAACCACGGTTGAGTTAAAAAGTCGTCCATATTCTCATGACTAACTGGATAGCGATGAGAGGTTTGGTCTAATTCCTTCGTGATTGGATCAAGACGCAGAGTGGCAGGATTGCTGAAGGGTCCAACGCCGGCTTTTGTGGAGGCGGCAACGCTGACCGTGTACGTGACGCCCTCAGTAAGATTTGCCAGCAGCAGCGTCGATGAAGTTGCGTCAATTGTGACATTACTCAAAACCTTCGAATAATTCGATCGCAGATCAACTCCTCGCACGATAATGTTGTAATTACGTAAGATACCTGTTGTGAATATTCCGGATAATTAAAAACAACTTATCAATATCGATTTGTGCAACGTACCATTTTGTACAGCTGCAGGCGGTGGTTTCCACTTCAGGTACACTGCGGAGGAGTTCAATAGTAGGGCTTCCATCGCGTATGGTGGTTCGCTGGGAGCTAAAAACGCAGAGAAAAAAGGTTTCCACTGTATTTCATTGCATTTATTACTACTTATTCTTCGTTCATATCTTAAGCCCGTACCATCTTCGAGTGTTCTCGATACCCGTGAGTTGGATGGCTTGCCTTCGACGGATTTGTAGAAAGGCACTATAAAAAACTCGTACTCAGTGTACTTATCTAGCCCGGATATGGAACAGGACGAGGCACCGGCATTCAGCACTGTTAACATTTTGTAAGATTGACGTCGTTGTGGTTGACCAACATTCAGATTTCGTGCGTAGATGTAAAATCCTTCAACGTACTTGCCATTGATGATCTAGGGCAAGATTAATAAGAATGCATTTCAGTTCCTTTTTGAATCACAGAAACACAGATTTTCGACACTTACTTCCCAAGCTAATTTCACAGTCGTGGAATCAATGGATGAAGCGTTGACAAGTTCTACAACGTCTCCAGATAATAAGCTGGCTCTGGCCTCGCTCAAATCGATTCCAATATTGGCGCTGTCAGTCTGAATGTAAATTTGAGATGAGATTGTGTCACGTAATAAATGAAATAATCATTGCCTTACCATGCCGAGCAGGACTGGCTCAGAAAGAGGGCTTGGCATTGAGATGCCGTGAGAGTTTTCTGCACGCACTACGAAGTAGTACGTTACTCCTGCGCTAAGGCCCGTATGTGTAAACGTATTGTCTTGAAGTTTGCTTCCAACTTGCAGCCAACCGTCCGTTTGATTTCGACCGAACACTTCCACTCTATATCCAAGTAAACTGGATGCTCCTACTTTGCTAGTTCTCAGCCAAGAAATGGTTACGGAGCTTTGTGAAACTGTAATAATTTGCGGTTTTCCAGGAGGTTCCGGGAAGGTTGACGCGGCGGGTGCGCGGTAGAATTTAATGTTTGGATTTGTCGGAGCATCCAGCCGAAGCGAGGCACTCCATGTGCTTTTGCCTGTTTTGCTGCTGGCTACGCATGTGTAAAGTCCACTATCTTCCGATTTACTGAGATCGGCAATGGTCAACGTACCCGATTCTGAGATGTTGGTTTTCACTGAGGTAGGCACAGGAATGCCGTCCTTATACCAAGAGATAACCGGTGTTGGGGCACCCGAGGCTTTGCAAGGCAGTATAGCTACGGATTTGATGGGCAG
Source organism: Anopheles bellator (assembly GCF_943735745.2). Lineage (NCBI taxonomy): Eukaryota > Metazoa > Arthropoda > Insecta > Diptera > Culicidae > Anopheles > Anopheles bellator. Next base: position 49,757,302 of record NC_071286.1, read on the forward strand.
GGTTTGATTCACTGGACCTTGCACGATAAGAGGTGGTGGACGATCGTGTTGAAGATTCACACTCAAGACAACGCGCGTACTAACACTTCCAACACTGTTTACGGCACTGCAGACGATGACCTTATTGTTTTCCAACCGTTCGATATGATGTATAGAAAGAACACTAATTCCATCTTCATTATTGGTAACTTCAATCTTTCCCAACTTGCTGCCCGGCAATAGCAGTGTCCGATTTCCTTCGATGGACCAAAAAAGAGTCGGGTAAGGATGACCGATTGCTTGACACTCAAACAGCGCCTCAGAACCGAGCTCTACCAGTTGATTTTTCGGTCGTATAAGAAAACTAGGTGGTGCTGTCATTGACAGAAAATGCATGTGAATTGAAGAAAACGAATGCAGATGAGAAGTACTTCAAAACGAGTGGTTAAGTAAACAGACATTGTTCACTCCAATACGTACAATGCACCATCAGTGCTCCAGAAGCGGTGATGGATCCAACTGCGTTGTCCGCTTCACAGCTGTATTCCCCCATGTCTTCGATTTTTACGTCCTCTATACGTAAGCTCCTATCTTCCAAAACACGAACACGTTCTGCGGTAATGTAGGATAAAATCAGGATAAATATAAATATGAAATAACATTGTATATAGGAATATTTATT
>NC_071286.1:49758062-49932399 GCF_943735745.2 Anopheles bellator
TAATTCAAATTTTGCTAACATATATAATCGGTAGGCTTAGCTAAGCAAACCTGACGAACAGTAAAGTTCGGAAATTACGAATTTTACAATACTGCAGTATTACAGTATACAATATTTATGTATAGCAACAGTGTACAATGTTAGTGACCAGACTTTTGAGTGGCCAGTGCATAGACATCACAGATAGTATCATATCACTCTTGTTGCCGTATACCTAGTTAAATCATCCTTAGTCCGGTTCCGTTTCCGGTAACCGAGCAATGAAATGTGCGGCAAATACGTACCTAGAGGCATATTTCCACCAGATGCCGACCTCCTCCAAAGAACATCCGGTAGAGGTTCGCCTCCGACCCGACATTGGAACACGACCGAACTACCTGCCACGACCGTGTGGTTCTGTGGCCCTCGTATCAGGAAGGGTTTCACTGCAAAACATCGATCACTGATTAACAACAAACAGTGAATATTTATTAAAATAGTTTGCTCAGCTTACCATGTACCCGCAAAAAAGCTACAGTCGATTCCCGAACACCGACGATATTTTTGGCGACACACTGATATCGACCATCGTCGGACTGGCGAGCATCTTGTATTGCCAGATTACCCCCGTCAACGATGCGGATCCTGAAAATAGTGATTTATTTTAAAACGACGCGTTCCGTGCGCCACGCGGAGCGAGGGTTAAAAACAAATGTCAATGTTAATGTCCCTTTGGCAATGATCGGTAATAAAGTAAGAATCTATTTGAATATGAAGTTAGTAAAGATATTGCAGTAGCAGGCTATTTAGGCGTAACATCGTAACATTTTATGTCAAAATTTGGGAAAAATTTGTAATTTTGCAGCAGGGTGGTTATTACGTGAATATTTGGTCTTGATTGCAGCAGTATGAACTTACCGTTTTGTATTAGCCAAATCTAAAGTTTGACCATTTTTGCGCCAGAAAACCGTGGGCTCTGGTGATCCCCTCGGAGGACCACATTCTAGTAACACTGTTTCACCTTGGGCGACTCTTGTATTCTGTGGCTCTAACCGAAACTCCTCTCGCAAAACTGAAATAAAAAAGAGCAGGAAAACGTTGCCCAAATGAATATTAATAAATAAATAGGTTTAGTCGAAACGTCATGAATTCGTTCCATATGCCACGTGGTTTTGAAAGGACTGAGCGTACGGATAAAGATGCGTGTACGCGTCCAGAACAACAAAGTCTTAATCCTACTATCGTACTACCGGACAGACTAGACTACCGGGGTTTGTAGGACAGCTTCGTAAACGTGAAATATCGAGCATGACGGCACGAAGTAGTATTTAAGAAAAGAAGACGATACCCAGTAAGGAAAACTGAACTCAGCGAAAAATATGCTTAACGCATCCTCAATGAAATGAATGACCAGGCTTAACTCTGGTCGTGATTTTCCTAGCCAAAAATATCTAAGACGCTTGGCTGCAAATGGAACAGGGCCTCTAACGAGACATGCGCTGCTTTGCCGATTACAATGTAAGGAACGTGACTCGCAAAACTTTTCCATAACCAATCTCTCACGCACGGTAATCTTAGCTCTTATCCTTATTACAGAGTATTCCTGCCTCAGGGTAAATGGCTACATTTTTTGTAGCTATTTCTTTTGTATCCTATGAAGCGCGGAATATTAAACCGTGATGAGTTAGTTACGATTTAGTTTATTCAAAGCTTATATAGCACGGTCATTGAGTGGGTACCAATAGGTGCAAATATATCTTCACCGTCCTCCCAATCGTTCGAGTAACGCGTCATTATGAAATAAGCCATATTGTAAGAGAGACCCAAAAATCATTTGTCGAATATCATAATTCCTATGACTTATAGAAAATAAATTGAATGGACTTGTAGATAATATTGAAAATCTTGGATTTTTTTACGCTACCGTCTAAGGAACATTATTCCTCTATGACCTAAACCTCAAGTAACAATATGCAAAACAAAATTATCCTTGACCAACAAAAATTCACTTCTTACGTAGTTTCAGAACAGGAAATATAGGTGGCGTTAATTAAGCACTTTCATACTAATTTCAACTCGTCAACGATTAATACGGCCCAATCCGTTCTTCTGTAATTAGTTATGATTGGTAAACAAACGGACTATTCCGTTTTCTGATTGGATTGTAGATTGTAGCACAATTTCACAGCATTTTGTTTATTGAACGCCCCCTTTGTCCTCAAGGTCGGAAGGGTGCTACATTTCCAGGCATGTACTACAAACTGCCTGCCTGTACTGTGCGCTTACTAGCGCGCTTAACTAGTTCATTTTTCCATGGAAGGGAAAATCCAGGTTTTTTCAGCAGCATTTTATAGTTGTGGTTATCAAGACGGAGAATAAAAGAGAAAAAATAAAATAAAGAATAAAAGGTTATCAAGACGGAGAAAAGAAGAAAGAGAACACGGCAATTTGTATATTTGTTTGTCCGATATTTTTTAGTCTAACTGCCTTTAGTCAATTTGAGCCGTATGCTCAGAAAACTTCTCTTGTATTTAGTCTTTGTAGGATTGTAGAGATGCTTACACAAATTACCGTGAAGTGTTTGCGTAAAATTTGCATAGCCTTTGCTTTAAGGAAAACATATAAAAGTAATAAAATCGATCTAATTTTACATTTTAAACGGTTTTCACAAATGAGTGTTTAAACACAGGAGGAAAGTTATTTGTAGACGTATTCGCACCGCCAGCCTACATGTCCATCTCCTAAAAAAATTATATTCGACGTCCTTGCACGGAACAAAGAATACTTTTTTCACCGTCACCTATTTGGTGCGCGTATTCTGATCCCAACGATGGTGTCTCAGCACAGTTGCAGACGGGTTTTCCTCTGCATTTGCTCACACACTGTTACTTGGTATTGGCGTTACTGGCGTCACTTTTCAGTGATGTTGCATATTTTATGGCTCATCTACATTCTCTGGGTGCACACCATATCGTCTGAGCTCATACTGCAGGCGTAGTGTAAGAAGTTAACGTATAGGTGAACACCAGGAATAAATATCCTTGTCTAAAATGTATTCACAGGCTACACAATTTCAAACGTGCGTTAGCGTGCCATTAAGAAATATGCGTAATGACAGGTGGCTTCTAGTCTGTAAACAGTTGGTTATAGTATCAAAACGATTGATTTGCCATCGCCCAGCACTTACGAAACATAAGTTAAGTTTATCAATTTATGTGAGATGTTGTATTTTACAATAAAATAAATACTGAAAAATAAAATAAATGAGCATACAAGCAAATGCTCTAAACATACGAATTCATTATAAAGGTTGTTGTTTATGTTCCCAACATACAATTTTCGGCGAATGCTGTTGACGAAAAATAATATTAGCACAAAAGGATTGCATTAGTGCATAACCGTACGTAAACAACTGAGACCCTTTTATTTATGAGCAGAGCTCGAATAAATATTCTGTCACAGTTTTATCCTGGAAAACGCTCTATGCTGCTATTATTCTTCGTACGCTTCGATGATTTTCTTTTGCCTCTTCTATCAAAATACATTTCCCTAGCACGCTCAACGGTGCACCTTATATTGGTGCAATTTTGATATCATCTCACCCAAGCACTCGTAGTCTCACCCAACGACCCCTTCATAAATATATTTGACTCTAATGTAATGCAATGTTTCCTGTAAAACCTTCTTTCTGCGACAGGCCACCGTAATCATTTTTACGTTTTTTACAATTTTTTGTTTTAGTCGTTTTTATGAAAAGTTATTTTTTGGACATCGGAAATGTCAGTATTCGTTGAAAGTTATAGTTGTTACTGTAATTATTAAGAAAGAGACATACTATTAAGAAAGAGAAGATTTTGTTCCAAAAAAGTTTAATTGGAAACAAAACGTTTACGGTTTATCGTATGTTTCTGGAACACATTTTATGCATGCACGAAAAGGATTTTTTATTCACATTCACAATTTCGTTTCATTTCATGAAGTAAAATACCATTGCTTCCTGCTGGCATTCCCCATGATTGGAGGAGACGAATAAAAGCATCGTTTTTGCTAGATCGCAAACTCAAACGTAAAATTGCATGTCTCAAGCAGCGCTCCATAAATAGCTTCAAGTAGCACAGGTGCCACTAGATTCTATGCTTCTGACATAAACGTTTTCTATGCAGAAAACAAACATTTAGCTATGAATGAAATCTGAACTGCATTACCGTTACGATAGCGTGAGCCATTAATCTTTGGCTTTGACATTCGTTTTATTAGAATCGTCACTGGTGGCATACCCAGCGAAAGTATGAATGTTTTCAGAATTTCTGTTTCAACGTCGAAAACCAAGGTAACAGAATGTTCCTAAATGTTGTCCGAAAGTCAATGATTTATATCTTAGTTTTCCAACTAGAAAGAACAAGGTAGAAAAAGAGGGGAAAAATCACACCTTGTTTCATCCTGTCTATCCTGCTTGCTCTTTCTTCTGAATTGATAGTCACTTACGTTTCCGTCGTTGTTGTTATTACCATAAGAAATATTTTGAATATGGAGCTTCTTTCGTTTATTTTAGTTTGCTGGTTTATCGTTAATTTTATTTTTTGTTGGTCAATTTTGACCTATGTGTTCGTTGGTTGTAAAACGGTCGGTGGTTGTATGTAATTGCCGGATAAAAAGTAGAATCACTTATCATGGCAGAGGCCCAAAGAAGAAAAAGAAATTTTTGAACTGCTGAGAATTTAAGTTTTTGTGGGTTGAGCTTTGTCCATGATTAGTCGTGCCTGATTTTTAGTGGAACAAAGCGGTCGATTTGTAAGGTGATAATTTCTTGCTCTCGTCTCGCTGTAGCAGGTGTGGTAAACATTATATTTATGTGACCTACGACGTAAGTTGCACTTCCTATGACTATTGCTAACAAACCTTTAACGAACCTTTCGTTTTCCGATTTGAACTTTTTTGTATGCCTGTGGGCAAGACTCTACCCAAAAACCATGAATTGGCGTTAGTACTGCCGAATTTTCACGCGATTTGGGCTCACACTTTCATTAGGTATTTAATATGGTCTGAAAGTTTTGTTTTGCGCGGACACAATAAGAAATGTCTGCTCCTGACAACTTAAGCTACTGGTTTCCGTTGTTATTTAGTTATTGCTATATACTTAGTCTCTAGTACCTACCAGACACTTGAAGAGTCGCGTTACGACTTCTCGCTGTTCCAAGTTCGCTAGACGCTTCGCACCAATACACGCCGGAGTCGCTTTCACGACGTGAGTGCACGACCTGGAAAATCAAACATCATCTCATTACCAAAGTTCAACTTATCTGGCCGAGTGTCCATATAGGCATTTGCAAATAAAAAAAAACTATGTGAAAAAATGTATTGAACATCGATCTTAGTATACGATTATAACTGTTGTTATTTTACGGGGCATTTTCAAAAACTTATATCCAAAAATACTATCCTTTGAACAAGGGCTCAATGTTCTTCCAACTAAACGAGGTGTCCTATGCCTGCGTAGACAGTAAGCATACAACATTTACTGCTACTATAAAAATTCTTTACGCAACTGCAGATTGAAGGTATTACAGTTGTGTGTGATGCATAAGAATTGAATAATTGTTTGCCGCTTATGTGATGTTAATAATCCAGCATTAGAATCGAAAAAATAATAGTTTTTAACGATAGAAATGGAAAAAACAAACCGTAAAACAAATGTTTAGGAAAGGAATATCGAAAACACGAAAGGAAACACTTCCGAAATATCAGGTATCCACCCTACTTGATGCTGGTGCTCATGATAATGTAACGACCTGCGGCAAATATATTGCTCGGAATCGAAAGGATGGAAATTGAAAATTGGAAGGCACAACAATTGGGATATACATACAGCTCTGTCCGTTCCTCTAATATAAAATAATCGATAGTAGGGACTAAGTGTAGAACAGGGACTGTGTTTTCTTACCTTTAAAAAAAATAAACCTCCAGCGGGCAACATGATTTTGCGGGAACCCTGTTCGGCTTTAATCGGCTCACCATCCTTGTACCAAGTAATTATTGGTACCGGTGTGCCTTCTGCCTTGCAGTTCAACGTGGCTGGCTCATGACGAGGCACTATCACGTCTAAAGGATGTTCGGTAATTTTGGGGATCTCGGAGACTGGAAAAACAAGAAGATAGAATCATTATAAAACTAAATGGAGATGAATGTTTATGATAATGTCAATATGGATAATACATTGATAAAATAAATGTTTGTCGCAAATAAATATTGTATGTCGCAGTGTGACTACGAAGCTATGGTCGAACATGATGCGAAAGATTGATGGGATCAACAACACCAAATAACAGTCAATTACTATTACAATCCTCTCAGTTTATCAAGAAAGAAAAAGAACTCCACAGATTGTAGAACACTAGAAAACAACGCAAATCGCTTATGCGTTAGCAGCACGTGAAGCTGATTCTTGATAGAGTCTGTTATTTTCGGAAACACCTGTATCAAAAAGACATCTGAACCTGATAAGATGAGCACACGCCGGTCAGCGGGGAAATCCTAGGAGTTGCCTAAGCACATGGTGTGCTCAAGGAAGTAGTTGGAGATGTAGTTCGTATAGATCAGATCGTATAGAACATCGTATATAGATCGTATAGATCCTATAGATCGTATAGAGAACATAGAACGTATAGGATCGTATAGAACACACAGATCGATGTTCGAAAATGAACAAACATTTGTCGGAAGTAGTGCGTGCACATCGCGGCTGGAAATAAACCCGTGCGGATCAGAAATTAGAGAAACCGAAGCACCTGTATCGGACCGAGATCGAGAAAAGGAACAATTTGAAGGGTATTATACACTCCAGTTCGTTCCTCTACAATTGAAAACATAAATCAATATCGCGGGCCATCGCGGACCTAATCATACTAGAAACTATTGCAAATAAAAACGGTAGCAAAATATATCGATGCCCTCAGGTTTAGTCTTAGTTTTCCCTTTTGTCTTATTCTCGCTCTCTGCTTATGGGACAGTCTATGGGGGGCGTAGCTGAACTTAATATATTCCTTCAAGAAGTGGATTTATCTAAATTTTCGTTACATGTAGAATATACAAAATTTGTGTTCGATTTATTAAATACTGCCACATTCTGAAATACTTTATGATTCATGACACAAATCAATTTGAAACAATGAGCTATAAAAAATTTAACTAAACGAAGAGCGTAATACATACAAAAATGACAGATATTGGCATAAAAATATTCGAGCAACATCTTATTCTGTTTTAAGAGTAATCCAATTACTTTTAAAATAAATAAAAAGTCGCATAATAGGTCACAGCTATAGAATTGTGTTGTGTATTTTAAGATTCCAAAGATATTTTGTTTTTATTTTTATTAATAAACACGAGAAAACTTCCCTAGCGAACCAACTGAAGAGCGAATGTGGTATGAAAACAGGACCGAACAGGTTTGAAAATGATAACGCAAGGAACCAAAATACACAGTACATATAGTTCCAAAGTTTTCATTCAACAATGCTGTTATTGTAAAAGATGGCTGCTCCATTCGCGTTTGCAAGACGATGCTTCCGCATACTCATACAGCTTACGCTAATTAGCAAAACGCATTTGGCCGACGTGTTGCTTTAAACTTAGTACACCATACTTCTCGACAGACGCAAACATTTTCCGAGTATACCAAAATAGAATTTGAACAAAAATCGCACATTTATTTCCATGGTACAAACAACTAACATCTACAAATACATTTTTACGGCACATAGAATCACGGACAAAATCAGACAATGCATATTTTTTGCATTGTTGCATTGTAGTTGCATTGTAATTAAAAATAACAATCAACATATTTGTTTGTTACACTTAATCCATTGTCACAATCGCATTCCCTTTTCAGACGGCTTACTATTACATTTACAATTATCAAACAAACGAGCTTTACTTATTTTCGATTATGTTTTTATAGTTAAATAAAGAGCCAAAATTGATTGTACATGTTTGTTGCTTTAAGTCTTAAACGAGTTTCTTTCGTCGTGTTTTATTATTGCAGAGGTCCATGATTATATTCTAATCAATGTTGACGCTTTTTTGTGGGGTTGGTTAGGTTTGCTGTCGATTAGAATTAAAACAGTAGGTAGCAATAATTACAAAAAAGCTAACGATTTTACTTATTGCATCACATAAAATAGTTCATTCATAATAATAATTCACTAATAATAACAATTCACTCAATTTTACACAATGCATTTTACTGTGGTAGATATAATTGTGTTTCATCAGCTTTATTATCTGCACATGTGCCTAAAGGTGGTGTATTTCGGTAAGATTCCAAATAAGAGGAAACAAAGCTTGTTGCACCTTGTAATTTTCAAACGTAAAATACAAAATCGCCAAAAGATAAAAATAGACATCACATTTAATTTCCGGAATACAAGCAATTCAGGAATACATAAAATATTTTCTGCATGTGTAAAGTTTCAGCTAGAAGGTATAGAAAGCAGTTAACTGTGATCCCTGGATCACTTTTATTTGAACAAGTAATAGAAATATATACTTTATACATATTTTGCATACTGATTGAACGGTTTTTACATTGTATATTTATTTTATATTCACAATAATTAGCATGCTTCTGCAAATTGCTACTTCTTCACTACGTTCGATTGGACATCTCCAAGAAAACACGAGCACAGATCATTGTTTATTGTTTGAGCAAAGTGATGAGATGCAAACCGCTCGATCTTTGTTGAACATGTCATACCACACGTTTGAACCTTAAATCGTTAGGCAAAGTTTTGTTTCCACTACCAAATAAACACCAATTAGTAAATATCGAAGTTGAGCAGAAAGTGACTCACTATTTACTCAGACAGTAGGCTCAGGCTCAGACAGTATCCACAAATTTTCATTCGCTTCTTGAGGCTGATCAATTTACTCACCTCACCACCAAATTTACAAATATGCCACCAACTCAACTTTCTTTCATTAAAATAATCCATTTGACCACCCTGTACATTCCTTTTCTCTCTCTTCACGGCGTTCTTTCTTTTTTTCGAATAAGCAATAAGCATCGTTTGTTTGATTTAAAATACCACCAGCACCTAAATGTTGTTCGTGTTCGCTCTAAACAAACTGAAAGTACGTATCAGAACGAGCTGAACGAAACAATTGGAGTAAATAAACTCTGTCAATCTTCGGACTTCCTGCAGCTGGACAGTTACTTTTTGATGAGCTTTTATCTTGCCCCTACTTAATTAGCGTTTCTGGTATTTTCATTATTTGCAGTAACCATTTATTTCTGCGTTTTACTGCTTCCACCTTGATGTTGACAAAAGACAAACCTTTTTACAAATGTAAACTGAGCTCTTCGATGTCTTCGATGTCTCTTCGAACAAGGAAGATTCGGAAATTTTTTTAAAGGCTGCTTACAATTCTACGATACGATTTAATGATGTGCTATGCAGAAATCTTTTTGTTTTGGTTTCTTTCAATTTATTTCAAACAATTCAATGTTTAGTAAATCTGTTATGTTCTAAAAATGGGATAAACCAAATCCAATAAACTGCTCCATCAACGGGAGGCAATATCAATGGGACTCTTGAAATTCATTTAAATTTGTTTATTCAAATTTTGTTTGAGCAGTTTGATCACTTTTTTCATTTCTTAGTCTGTTTGCTTATTTCTCACTACTGTCTGCCATTCTTCGATTCTTCAAATCAGGTAGAAATAAGAAGGGTTATTATTCAAAAGTCAACACACCATGTTTTCAACAAATCGGAATGAGAGTTTTGCGAACTTTCGTTGTTTTTGTGTCAGTGTGCTTCTGATGAATGGGCTTTTATCTCAAGACCGACTGGCGAATGAAACGTTTTACAAATATTATAGATAGAACTTTTAGTGAACAAAAACAGAATAAGCCACAGTGAAAACCCTTCTTGCTTTAACATCTATTTCTATTTCATAATGAAGGTTCGTTGTAAAAACAAGTCTGACGTTGTACGAACAAGCTACCACATTCTTTCTTAACCTTAAATTGATAAATTTAGTCAGCAGCATAAGACAATCTGAAGGAGCCTTTTTCCATTTTTCAACAGTATCTATGGGAGCTGTTCTTTAAGGACTAACTTGCTCAACGTTTCGTTCTCAACCCCTTATTGGGGGAAACCCTTCTAACGAACCAACGAAAACACTCAGCATTTCTCTACGACACAGTTCAACAAAAATCCTTTTACGTTTAAGAGAAGCTTGAAGCAGTCTTTCGAAAAAACGAAATGTAAGGGAACTTTTGGTCATCAGTTTGTTTCGCAGAAACCGGAACATCAACGTTTGAAATAGGTACAGATGGGCACATTTTGTACATACTCTTTCCAAGTATGCAAATATACAATACTGCGGTGGGCTTTGGGAATACATGAAAGGGCTGTCTACTACCGGTATTTTCAATTTAATAAACCTGCACTGATGAGACCATTTCGCTTTTGTACTACGGTCTGGCATTATGTGTTCCCACGCAGGGTTGACGTTCAGTTAGGCCAAGCAAAATATATCACGTTACGATCCTTACGGTTGTATAAATTTTTTACACATTCTGATTTCGTAATTTTTCTTCGAATCTTTGAAATCATGGAAATATAAGAAAAAAAATTAAATTTCATTGCATAAATCAGTATTCCATTATTTTTAAATCTAAAATTGATTTTTTTTGTTGCATACAGTTTTTGCAAACTAACCATCAACGAATAGCAACGCTGCTTGAAAACTTTAATTTTTCTTGCTTGATCAATTTAAACATAACATTTTTTCCCCAAAGCTTATGATATTTTCCGCTTAGTTCGGAAGTTTATTCTCTTATCCGAGATTTGATTTATAGTATGACTAGTCTATCCTTCGATCTTCGCAGCTCCCAAAATTGTTATAGGTATAAATTCGGACGTTCGTTACAATCAAAATTTTGAAATCGTTTTAAGATATGATATCGAACAAATTGCTTCATATTTGGGTTATGGAAACAAGTGACGGAAATCACGGTTGACCCACCGGAGCCTAGCGCAGCGTTCGCGTTGCACGACAATGGAAATTGCGTAAAGTTCGTTGTTGTAGTGATTTCTCCATTATCTCTCCGCATATTTGGGGCGAAATATCAATCTGAGCATCTTTCTCTCCGACGCGATTAAGAGCGTTTCGTCAGTTTTGGACAGAGTCCATGACTTCGATGCTTCGATTTGTTGGACTATAAAAGTTTTTTATAACCCCCGCCGATCGTCGAACGCCTCGACACGATATGTGAGCGAAACGGTGATCACAAACTGTAGAACGACCTGTTGGCTGCTCAATCCCTATCTAAGCATGAGCTACATCGGAGAGCCGTTGACCTATAATGCCTATGTTATCAGCATAGGCCAGGATCTGGCTGGAGTTGAAGTTTTTGGTTTCTGAGGACTCCACTTCAAAGTCCCGGATGGCTTGCTTTAGCACGGTGTTGAAGAGGAGTCAAGCTAGGTCATCTAGGCTAGGCTTGGGGCTTGGTGGTAGCGAAGGTAATAAAGAGCTTTTCATCATCCTTCATTTGCCTCGTGACGTTGGTCATTCAAACAAGTCTGGTAAATTTGGCCGGTGTAACGAAATTAGTCATGGTCTCATACAATTTACTTGGGCTATGGTGCCATATGCGGCCTTGAAATCGATTAAGAGGTAAGATCGATTAAGTTGTCTCGATTGTACACAATCATTTCTTTAAGGATCTGCCGCATGGTGAAAATCTGAATAGTATCTCATTATCTCGGCAACGTATGCGACAAGTCGCTTCAGCAGAACGAGGGAGAAGATCAAATATTCAGGACCAAGGACCAAGCGCTTATCACCTTTTTCACGCATTGTAAAACTTCCTGAGTGATAAGAAATTGAGATCAAGAAAGCATGGAGGAAATAGAATGCTCGAGTTTTCGCCAATAATGACCAAGACGTCTACTAAAGAGGAATTATGAAGGCAACAATTGCTATCTTCGAACAGTGCATTTTTTGACAGTAGAAATCTGAACTTAGTGTTTTACCACATGAAAGCAACTCATAATGAACCACTCCTTTCAAGTCTCACCATATACCCAGTAGAACCTTTCCGTCCGTTAGTCCTGGGTTGGCCACTGGTTAAGCTGCTTCATGGCGCTTAGACCACGATTGTTTTCAGACAGTATTGTCGTATATATGCCACTTATCATTCCCAGTACACATACGTGTAAGAAATGGGTCGATTTCATTCCGTTTCGCCAAGACTTAGAAATTTGAAAGACAGTTAGAAATTTGATGCACACCAAAAATAACTGAAGCGGGTCGACGATACTTCACGAAATATAGATCATTAAAACCATATACCGAGAAAATAATGGATTTCATTTTATGCAACCCAATATTTCATAAGTAAAGCATAGTTGTGCTCCACGAATGCCGTATTTGATATGGGATGTATAACCTTGCCGGTGTTAAGCAGTCATCAGCATAATAAACTTCTACAACTAGAATCTTTGCAGTACAGTTGTTGTATAAACACATAAATATTTACAATCATCTCACACACAATCATAGAATCTCTTGCATTCTTTTAACAATAACGTTTTCTGTGCCTCATCTTCAGGGATTCATTTGCATTTGCGGTAGGAATCGTTCAATGGTACGTGTAGTACCAAGCTGAGTCATATGCTCTGTTTGTTTGAACCCATGAAGTCCCACTTATGCTCAATTGCCAATAGATAGACGCTCAATTGCCATGTCAATCAATCACAAACCAGCAGTGTATCACTGTCTAGATCCAATCTGTTTCATGCACGCAGTTTCTGTTTCATTTGGTGTGGTTGGATTGTTGGTTTGTTTTATGATTTTACTGGGCAAGCACACGACGTATTCTGAAATGCTAGTTGGCTGCAAAAAATCTGAAACGACTTTGAATAAAGTTGATCACAGTTGACCATACAGAGATTTTCACGAGATTTTTAGCCAATTTATATAATTTGTTCAGTTTGTGTCACGCCTATACTGAATTGTACCGCTTTCTAATTCTATCATACGTTTATTTCTTGGATAGTAAAATTAACTAAATATTTTAATTAGAAGATTCAATTACGACGTGTTTTTATTTACTTTTTTAGTTAATTGAATTTTAAATAGAAGAATTCAATAAAGCTCGTCTGCTGTTTACTAAATAATAAACTGTTTATTGGATAATTTCATATACTTTCATATGAAATTATTCATTTAAAAAGTAAAATAGAACGTCATCCACCTCGCCCATACTCATTTGCCGTTGGAAGTGATGGCTGGAGTGATGCCGCTAAAACATCCTTATGAATAATTCGTACTTCGCATCTTGATCCGTTTCTCTGTATCAAACCCTTTGGTGAGTGATATCTTTAAAGCCTTGCCAAAGACAGGATCCAAATCGAACATTTAAAAATTAAACAATGATTTGGAGATCCTTGATTGTACCTTAGTACACTTTCGATTACTATTAGCAGCAAACTTATCGGATACTTTAAGTTCATTCTTCAATACAGACACCTCCTACAGAGGTGGTATAACTAATCTTTAAAGTCTTCGAGAGAGGTGGATGGTGGTAATTGGTGGAGGCTTCGGATACTCCAACTCAACAATCGAACCATGTTTTGAGTCTCACCCAATTTATGCCGTGAAATTGGCTATTATGGCTCTAGTGTGAATCAGCGCAAGCATCTACGAATATTAATTTTATTTTGACGGATATAGCTGCAACACCGTTGAAACCAAACACGACACTTTTGGACATCTTCCTAGTAGCATAAAAGCCTTTAAATTATTATCTTCTTCTTCTATCGGCAACGACCGCTGACCCTCTGAGACCGCTGAGATATCTTATCCTGCACTAGAAACAATGTTGGACTCCATTGCTTTCTGCAACGGTTCGTTTTCACGGACGGGATTGTTGACTCCGCGCCCATGACCACGGGAATCGAACCCATGACCAGCTGCGTGACAATGACGAGCGTTGCAGACTGCTCTACCAACGGGGGCATAACAAATAACCAAAGTAACCATAACCAATAATTGAAGGCTGACTATGAGTAACAAGTCAACGAAAAACATTATTATATAGATAGTGAAAGTTATAAAAGTTTCGCAAAGCTTGTTTATCAATCAACATTGGCCCTGCTAAAACTTTACAGGAATTACCTGACGTCTTCAATTCAATTCAAGTAAGTCACGTAAAATTAAACAGTTTATGTGACTACACGATACAAACCAAAATTAAACAAAAATTAAACACAAATTTTGCAAACCAAATGGTTCCAAATTTACCAATACTTCCAAAGCTGCTTTTCCTGTGTGTCGTTTGTCTGTGTGCGAGAGATGCGCTCAGCTCCTCCGTTTCTGAATGCCGTTTTGACTGGGACATTGAAAATCAGTGAAAACAAGGCTGGGAAAATGAGCAAAATATGCAGGAAAAGAGAGACAGACAAACGAAACGCGTTTGCGCTCAAGAATCGAACTCTTCGTCATCTACACACAAGCAGTAATCGCACCCTTCTGGATTTTACACGGTTGCATCGCTCCTCTACCCAACTTCGCCTTTGACCAGAATTGGAATCATCGAACACATCAACCCCGCACACGAGGATTCAATCGTCAATGCACGCTTCTATTCGCAATAAGGGTTTTGTGAAGATTTTAAACTTGTTGAGGACTCGCCAAACCCAAGTAGATGAAGAATATAGGCTGTAATTGTCAGCCAATGTAAGAGATTGTTTGCCAGTATTTCGTATGAGTATTGGACATAATTAAAGTTAAGCAAAATTGTAAAATGGATTGTTGATAGAATTGAAAACAGTTATCTTCAAAGTTTGAACTGTTAGATAATCGTCAACAATTTTTTTGACAGTAAAACTAATTGCAAGATCCGGCCAAATTTGAGCTACAAACACCATAAAAGCCGAGCAAACTGATGGACCCTGCTGCTTTTCACCGTATTTGGCTTAATAAAGAAAGCTTTGATATAAAGTAGTTTCATGGTGCGTTAAAGATGTAGTCGAATTTAATCCTAATCGGATGCTCTAGTTTTCTATGGCCAGTTTTAGTACTTCTATTCAACAAGACTTTCTTGTTTGCATCTCTCGTAGGTATTCGTTTTTTGGGGCGTTAATTGAGGGGCGAGTGACCAAATGGAGGAAGTAATAATAACCTTAATGGAGTTTGTATTGAATTAACACACCGAGCATGCAGGAAAACCGACCTTTGTGAACAGCTGTAGCCGAATATCGTTATCCATCATATATTTTCGTTTAATTAATGGACGATGGACGATGGCCGAAAACACAATGTGACGGCTATTGGTAAATGTGATTTGAAGACATGGTGTAGATGATCGTAAACCTCATGGGCTTCGGATGGTTCCTTTATATCGTAACTTTTGGGAACTAAGTGAAAATCTGCTTCAACCTATTATGTCTGGAATTCAATACTAGCCCGCTCAATAGGTTTGGCGCTTCAATAACAAAGGCTGCTGCCAACCCATTTTTTTTGTTCACATGGAACGTATGCGAAGTTTCATTTCAATCTATCACATCATTCTTTGTTTAGAAAAAATACTGAATGTCGTATTGGAAAATTGTCGAGTGACTGAAAGAGATTTATAAAAAGTATAAGGCCTAGCCTAGTATAGGATGAAGCTGTGCCCAAAATGGCCGCAATAATTGAACAAAAACGCAAACGAATCCAACTTTCTCGACAACATTTAAAGCGTTTTCGAAAGGATAAAGCGGTTTTTGTGTGTCGATTCATCACTATGGACGAGAAATGGGGCTGTCATCAAAACAAGAGGCTAAAGAGTGGTGTGAACCTGTTTCTTCGGCTTCGAAACGAGTCCGTCCGTTTCTAGAAATTGCCCAAGAAGGTGTTAGCATCAGTTTTTTTATGAGAATGGAATTTTGTTAGCGGACTTGCAAACCGCAAAAAGAATAACTTTCGATTGTTGTTGTAACCTTTTAGACCAACTGAAATGCAAAATTCGTGATAAAAGATCCGATTTGCAGGAGAAAAACATTCTCTTTCATCAGGGCAATGCACTCTGCTATAAGATAATTTGGTCCTTAGCGACTTCCATCTGTTTTCAGAAGCAAAAAAATCATGCGTGAAAAGCGTTTTTCATCAAATAATGACGTCGTAACAGCTGCTGAGACCTATTTTGAAGCCCTTCCAGTTTTTCACTTCAGGGATGGAATTTATAAATTGGAGCCTCGTTGGAACAAGCGTATTCGGGAAGACCCTCAGGGAGACCATGCTGAATAATAAACTGTTTTTCAAGCCATAAAAATGTGTTTTTCTTATCGACCCGCACAACTTAATGGCAATAGAATTGCATTGGTATTAGATCTAACCTACTCTCCCCCGTTTCAATTATACCAGAATAGTTTAAATGTTTTTTTGTGTTATACTCTAAATCTGCTTACACAAGTTTCAAACAAAGGCAGTTATTAGGATAAATTTCATTGGGATTTAAGTTCTTTCTAATCACTTGAGACATCATGAATTTCCATTAAAACCACTTGCAATGATCAAGAAATTGATGCATGAACGGAACGGATGCTTGCATTAGCTTGTAACATGTTAAGGCTAGCCCATTAGAATCAGAAGAACATGTTTTAAATTAATTTCTTGTTATATTGCAACTGCGATCGTCTATTTTAAATACGACCCAGTGCGTTCTTCTAAGAAATAAAAAACAAAATACACCCATGTATTGATCCTGGCGTGCAACAAAAACTTCCTCCACTTTCTCCACACTTCCTTTTCATCTACAGGGCCTAAGAAGATTTTGCGGGAAGGTTCATCGTCCGCTATTCCCATGAAATGACCATCATGAATTTTGTCTCGCTTTCGTTTATTCGCAGACCAAGATTACCGGCAGCTTGCTCAATCCCTATTATTATAATGTCTATGTCATCAGCATAAGACTTTTATAAGATGGTCGCTGAAGTCGACACTCCAGTGTCCGGTTGAGCCGCTTCGACGTGACCTTGAACAGTAGGCATGCTAGGTCATCCATTTGGCAGAATACCTTTTGTGTTAGCGGAGAGATTAGACAGGTTGCCATCCTCTCGGGTCGTGACGATGGTTGTGGTCATTCTCTAACATCATTCATTTGGTGAATGTGTCCGTTATTCTGATGCTAGTCAGGTTCATGTACAATTTTACTCATGCCTTGCGATCATATGCGGCTTTGAATTCGATGAAAAAGTGCTGTTGCGAAATCCTAGCTCCCCTTTCGTGTATGAGGTAGATGATGCCGAGATTCCAGTCACAAGACATTGATTCGATATTTTATTCTCTGCTATCTCCCCATTCTGTGCACGCTTGGCTACAAAACCGTCTTTGCCTGGTTATTGCTTAGTCGACGAACGACCCTTCGAATCTTTTCGATTGTCGGTTGCAGAAACAATTTTGCCTCCGCCTGCAGAGTCTCTAGTTGCTCGGTAACTTGACTGCTAAGTAGTTCATACAAATGTTGGGTCTATTGCAAGAGGGATTCTGGCTGGAGCTCTTGGCAAGCCTTTACGCATGCCCTCGTCCTGCGCCGATTTTTCATTGCCCTGTACGTGATATTTTTCCGTTCCTCTACACTGAGCATCGTACCAGACTAATCTGGTCTTTCCTCTACACCCCCTTAAGACTTGTAGGTCATAGTTTTTAGAGAGCTCCTTCTCTGGCTCGTATTCAAGTTTTTAGAGACTGCTTGGTGACTTTCTGTTGTACTTGTGCGAGTTATGATATATCACATCACTTTCGATCACCCAGTTTTGTATCGATGTTGGCCCCTATACCCTACACCCTCTGTACTGATAGTTTCTACCATTGAGTAGACTCGATTGGTGTCGACAATCAATCAATCATTTATTTATTTAACCAAGTGACCAATACGTGAATAAGTCATTTATTCTAGAAGTAGTAGCTCCATCCGGGCCTTTGTGGATGCCTTTCAAATTAAATTTTGCCTCTTCCAATCACCAGGCTCCTTGCGAATGCAAATATCATCAATATGCAACCGTTATCGTTTGTTATCCCATGTAGAATGAGAAAGTGATACATCGGCTTTGAAGTATCTTAAAAAGTCTTTAACTTTTAAAAGTCGTAAACTTTTTTAATCTTAGAAGAACGGACCGTACCGTATTTATCATTGTCTATCATTGTATATCATTGTCTTGACATTCAACACATTTCTACCTTTACTTTAGATTACTGTTCAGTCTGTTTACACTGTTTAGTCTTTGTCGAAAGAATTAATGAGCACTTACCTTTCTCTTGGCCGGCAACTGAACAAAACATGAACAGCAACCAACTTATGAGCAATAGAACTCGCTCGCTGGCAGCCATTTTGTTGCGCAGTTAAAGCAATCACCGTAACTCTTTTCTTTTTTCACTTATTCCGGAAACGAGGCGAATAATAGTGGCGAGACTACTCTTTTGCATTTTATTTCACCTGTGCACATGCGAGGCAGTTCTCACAAGATGTGCTTATTTCCATCTTTCGATGCAATTGGTCATACAACACAAAGCGTGTAACTCAAATCTGTAAGGTCGAGCTTTATAAGTAAAACTTCTCAGAAAAAAACTAGACATTGTTCACTACACTGTTTATGATTTCTTTGGTTTTCATATCGGAAAGTGTAACGCATTTTAGATAGGTTTGCAATACCGAATTCACAATTCATTATCGTCGCATCATATTTAACAACTGCATTATCCATCGCCTGCAATAGCCAAAGAACTATCCTTTGGCTAGATAATTCCATGTAGACATTTTACATTCCCAGAGTCTGAAAATATTGAGAAGAAAATGGTACTATTATTTTACTTTACTATTAGTGGTTTATTACTTTACTGCACAATTGGTTTTAGCGTGTTTAACTAGTTTTTATTTAGCAGATTAGGGTGTTTTTCAGCATTCTACCTTGTACAATAAATATGTGGGGGAAATAAATATCTTGTTTTTGGTGTCTTAAACTCCTATTGTGAGCCGCTAGTTTGAACATTACTCTAGAAAATTGGCCATGCTAGGTTTGCTGGCCGGCTGGCGGCACTTAGCATCAAGTTCCAATGTCTCGCAACAGTCTTGAACGAGGTGTCGTGTTCGCTTTCTGTGGCGATGGCACGCATGTTGACTCGAGCTAAGTAAGAAATAGGACGAGTGTGAAGGTGCTCAACAACCATCCACTTATGTTCCGCCAACACTTAAGCACACAACACCTTTCTTTTGGTTTGCACCGCATTAGTGGTTGTTCACCGTATCTCTTACAATAGGACGTAGTTGTACAGCATCCTAGTTCATATCCTCGGCTTGTTCAAACACATAAGCTCTTCAGTAGCATTAAAAGAGTATTTTTATCACAAAAAATTTTATCACAGAGAAGCTACATTTCAGCTCACCCATTTTTCAACAGGGAATGTTTGTTTCGTTTATATCTGTAACGAATAAAGATTGCAGAATCTTATGCGTAATGTCATGGAGTGATATGCGAATCCTCCATATCCATCTCGACACCGAAACAAGCCCTAATCTATTTCAATGCCCAGAGTGCACAGATTTGGTCAGAGTGGGGAAGAGAGAGAGAACAATGTTTCCTTTTTTTAATGGAAAAGGTGCTTTTCCGATAAGCCTAAAATTTGCTTCAAGAAACAATGCAAGGATGTCGTTTAACAATGATCCAAAAAAGGGTCTCCAGCTAAATCATAGCGAAGAAAACGACTAGTGCTGAAGGGGCTTCCAGATAAGGTCAGAAAGGTACGTAGTTACGTACTGATAAGTATGTTAGAATGAAGAACCATGCAGGCACAATGGGAAAAGCAAATACTCATATTGATACCCTTGTCTGATCATCTCATCTTGAATACTCATTCTGAACATAATTTATAATATCACTCCGGTGAAAAGGGACGTCTTGAGAGACGCTTGCAAAAATCGTTCATCGGACACCTTCGACATAACCCGTCACGGTGTCTTAAAAACCGACGTTATTTGTGCATTCTTTACGCCTCCTTTCTTGGTCACACTCGAATATTAAAAGTAGAGTTAGAAAGAAACGAATGTTAGGCCATTACGGCTCAAAGTCTCTATAATGCATAAGAAAAAAAAACACTCGAATATGAATTCGAATATTGACTTTACTTTCGTCAACAATCTGGGCAACTTAAAACAAGCAAAGTTTTTGTTTGTAGCCAATTGTAAAGTTTACTGACTCCACAGCTTTGTTCAGCCCAAAAATAAGCTTGATTGACCGAAGACAGTTATAATACTTAATAGCAAATGAAAGAAGATATATGAAAACATCGCCGCTGATTGCGATAAACAATTCTCACAACAAGGTTGGTACCGGCATAGAGTTGTAATCGATTAATATTCCATAACAATATTACTATTACTCCAATGGTGCTATGTGAGGGCATTAAAATAAAAAATCCATCAATAGTTTGAATATTCATAAATTTTATGAAACACGTTTTTCCATCAACTGGTCTGTCATCGCCACAAACATCCCAAACTATTGGAGCTACCGTAACTGAAGGCTTAAGGCTTAAGGTTGGTCATTCGAACAACCCTGTTCGATTGCCGAGAAAACATCATTCGCATTCGAATTTACAGTTTCAACTATCTATACAGAAATTCGAATTGCTAACTAGAGAATACTGATGCTGATGCTTATTTATGTGTTTGTAGAGAAGTTGAAAAAGTTTGGGCAATCGTCTTGATTTGCTGGGTGCTACGTTCTACTGATGCTGATTCTTTCTATTGAATTATTTACTGTACTGTAGTGTACTGTGTATTTGAGTCTTTCGGTTGCTTCATTGTTACTTTATTTCACTATACGTTCATTCTTTGCATATTTTTTGCGCAGTGCTGCGAACGCAGCTATTAGTCATCAATTCTGTGAGATTCGTGGCGATGCGTACATTGCCCGTGTCAGTGTCCTTATTTCTATTTATAGCCAAACTGATTTTTCAGCTACTGTTAAACGATCAGACTTCACCAGCGGTGCATGTAAGTGCGGCTCTTCACCTGCATCGGTTTCAAGCATCCTTCTTGACATGACATTCCGAGACGTTCCTAAATTGCGAATGGATCTTTTTTGAGAAGGAACAAAAAGAAGTAGCGATGCGATGAAATGACGACACTTTCTGCACTAATCTCCGCTACACCCGTTTGAGATTACCAAAAAAAACGTTTCACTAGACATCGAAGTGCATCGGTGCAAAGTAGAGTGTAGGTATGAGGTAACGGTTTAATGCTGTTTTTCACGCACCCGACGAGAGTCGAGTTCAATGATAAGCTACGATTTTGAGAACGTGTCTTTATTATTACACATTATGTAGGCACATTATGTTATCTTAGAAGAACGGACCGGAAAAATTAAAGGTGTTTCTTTTTTAAAAAAAATATATTGTGGGTATCGTTGAATAGGCTTAATCAAAACAAACAGTCCACACTCAATTGCTCCATCAGTTAGGTCCACCTATGACACGATGAATCCGTACACAGCAAATGAACCGAAAGTATCAGTGTAGACCGGAAATGCTGTAGTCTAGGGATCGTGTTTTTGCAAACATTTCCAGAGTTCTTCACAATCTCTCTTCGAATATGTGCCACATTTCATTCAATTGACAAAAACATGTTTTTTCTGAGTTGATCAGGCGATAAAATACATGAATGCTGCTACATGACAACATCATTGTTCGATCGACTTAAGGGAAGTTCGATGGACTAGACACGAAAACAAATTGGCACATACATAACGCCGATGTACAAGTATCTAGATCACGTTCATCAAATCGCTAACGTGAAGAAAATAAATATAAGAGTTTTCTTTCCAAGATTGAACTATTTGATACACTGGGTGAGACTATGGCATACCGGCCATCTTACATTCGACCACCTTACTTTCGTCCATCTAGTGTTTGAATTTCGAAGATGGGGCGCAAAATATCGATTGTGACTGTCGATGTATGGCACTTACGACCGTCCTAAATCAAATTCCGTCCAAAGTTTCAATTTCGCCGAAGAACTAATCAGCCAACATTTCTCGGTAGCATACAGCACCGACAGTTACGGCTTGTTCAACACTTTCGCAGAAAAATGAGCCGATGATGCCGCCAGACCAAAAACGGCAACAACAGTCACTAGTTGCAGAAAATACGAAAATTCTACTTATTAACTTAACCAGCGAGGTGGAAATGAGCTTTTCAAATTTCGTACAGTTTGAGTTCATCAGACTCATCACTTTGGAAATAGGTTTTAATTATTTCCCAATTCGTCCCATTTGAGAATGGCAAATGTTTACAATTTCCTGAATGAAGTTTGATGTTTTCAAAGTCAAGTAATCGGTAGTTTACAATCAAAACACTCAATGGGTTCAAACTCGAGGTGGATTGTCATTAAGCAAAGGTTGTTACGTTTCACGATCGACACGATGCACAAATAGAACTCCGAAATATTGTTTGTCATTAGTTCAAAGGTTTTGTGATAAAAGTTTATTAATAAAGGACACCAGGTAAAAATATGGTGTAATCAAAAGAGGTGCACGGAATACACAATAGAGAGGTTGGTTTTAGCATCTTCAGCCGTCTTTTTGTCTTATTTTTAACAACTGTGGTCGTAAAGGCGAAAAATTGAATAATTAAACACAATCATCCTTTTTCAATTCAATTCAACACAATTCCGACTTTACGCCAAGCTAAAAACTTTCTATTTAGAAAGAACCTTCATCTTTGAACCTACATATTAATGTTCCTGTTCCTCTCCTATTAATGACATTCTCGAATAAAACTACAAAATGACGGTTGGTGGTACGGGTGGAATCAAACCCTTGACTTGTGAATGATACTTTGAGATTCACCTTGTAAAATAACTTACGTAGAAATGTAAAAACATAGACTTAAGTAACAACAACCTACTGAATATAAAAGGTCTGTGAATGTTATACAAAGATATATTGACAAAGAAAATTTTAACGTAATACAATGGAATCATATTCTTCAAAAGTTCATAACATCGACGAACTTTACGATGTTAACAGGAAATCCCGATTCATTGAGCATCCAGTAACCTTATTTTAAATAACATGCTAGTGGTTTGCTCTTTTCATGATTATATTACGTGTAGAAAAATTAAAGGAATATCAAAACAATAAACAATTTACCAAGAACAAACTGATAGTGTCGAAAGAAGTTTCTTTGCCTTTGGCAGAACCTTCTAGTCAATCAATACTCGAACGCCATAGATGCTCATTGTTGAGTAGATTCTTGGTATCATGAAACCCCTAATTTTACCGCCCAAAGCACAATTGGTGTCGTGTTTCGTTTGAACCAGTAAATAAGGATGAGCTACTTGATACTACTTTCTCTGCTACTCTGCTACCCACAGAGCATTAACAAAATGGTCGAAAACATTTTTCATCGCATTCGTTTGCAGTTTGTTGTTCGAATTTTGATCAAGTTTGCTGCTTTTGCCATCAGTTCCGAAGATATTGCCTTCTCAGCAATATTTGTCCGTACAAAAACTAAACGCACACCATTAACCTAGCAACTGCTACAGACCGTGATTAGCCTCTTCGGCGAAATATTTTGGGGTTTTCGACGAAGGAGTTTCGAGTTAGAGAGTAGAGTGTGGGATGCGTATTCCGGGCCGAAAGTTGAGACGAAAAAAAAAAGAACGGAAAACATGGTATTACATTACTATGACGGCCTTTCGGATTACACTCGTCGCCACAGCAGTTTTGAGCATTAAGCAAAATGCAAATCTGGAATATAGATGATACGCGATTGAAGTATGCACACAAGATAGGTATTCTTATTATCACAGAAATACTAACAGCATGGTGTAAAAAAGCAGGAGTAATTAAAATTTCTACTATATATAACATTTGCTTTTGCATCCACAATAGAGACATGTAGCTGTAAATTAAGTTTGTACAGTATCTTCATTAATCACACCAAGCCATTGAGATCTCACAACAATCCTACAACTATGCAACGATTGTCAAAAGGCATTGCAAAACTGTGACAAGTTTTCGTTAAATTAAACATTAACATTATATGCTGCAATTTATAAAATGCTTAGGAACATTTGTAATGTGATTTGGCAGCGCAGTTTGAGGTTTTGTTTGTTTTTGAATTTTAAACAGATACAACTGATGATAATACTCGTGTACGGTTCTTCAAACCTTTCATACCCTTCATTAATAAGAAGAGAAATCTCAAGGACCTAAACGCCCGACAAAAGTACAGAAATCTCCATGTAATCACATTATAATCCTGAACATTTTTCTTGTAATCTCTCCCCTGGAGAAAAGGGCCTATGTCTTACATCATTTTTTTCATTAAAAATGTAACATTGTTATAATTTGAATAGCACGAAAAATTACGAAGCCTAGAACCAATTTTTCGTAATACTGCGCACACATTAAACAATCCAGAACTAATGTACCTGCGGATAATTCACATTTAGGAAACTCTCCTAGAACCCATCGTCAATTGACTTACCGGTGTTACAACGACGCGACATTCTTCTGATAAGTGGTGAATAATCCTTGGTTTTCTGCCTCAGGCTCGATGATGCGAATAATCCTTTCAGATTGTATGCTTGTTTCTGCTACCTGACTCCCAAACGAATTGTTTTCTCATTAGAAACAAACATAGTTTTCTTTCAATCAGTGGCATAAACATTGAACGGAGTGGTCACTCCTAGCCTGAGAAGCAAACATTCGACAACAATGCATAGAAGCAGTGGAAGATGATATTTTTTCCAAACGCCACAGCTACGACTTGATTCACAACACGCCGGACGAACGATATGATCCGGTTCAAACATTTTCGTGAACACAACACTCATTCTGGGTTGGATTTTTTAAACGATATCATCACGATTAACAATAATAGTGATACACGGAAATACAACATACTGAAAATCGATTAAATGTGCTGCACTTGACACATCACCACACAGCAGAGCCGTTTCACTTTTTTGAGAGACGTGCAGCCGTAATTGAAGTTACGACTTCTTCTTTCCTTGTTAGCAGGAAAATGAATTGATTTTATTGGATTTATCGATGGATTTTCCAGTTTCACTTTGGGAGATTTCCCCACTCCTCCCGATTAGGAACATTTACACCGGATAGAAAATACAAAATACACTTACACTTTGCGCTGACTGCATGATTTGTTTTTTCGATTGCAGTGTTTCAACCTTATTTTTCCTGTGCGACACTTGATTAGGAAAATTCATATACTCGAACAAAAACTCGCGTGTCCCAACTTCCAAATTCGAATTTTCAGTGGAAAAGCTGCACACGAAAAATCCCGATCGAACCTACGAAAATCCCGAGAGCGGATTGTGAGAGAGAGAGAGAAACGCTTCTCTGTACTTCCTGACAAATTCCTGACTTTCGAACCTGACTTCACTGCCTGCGCCTGTCTCGCACTCGCTCCCTCTCTCTCACACAAACTCAACGCGAACAAAACCGATTTCATCCGAAGCGTGCCGAGCGAAACAGCTGTTCGCCCTCGGCTTCTGACTAGGTTGTTCAAAGAGTGTTGCGGTTCGATAAAAACGGTACTGAAACGGTAATTGTACATTGCTTACATTGTATCATCTATTAATTTTTACTAATTATAAAATCACGGTCTATGCTGTAGACTTTAGTTTTTTATAATTGACTTTATTTTCTACTACTGCAATAAAAATATGTACTTTAGTTTTAGTGTAGTTTGCTTTTTTATTCAAAATAAATCTTGCAAAATCAGATTCAGATAGCAAAACTAGTTGTATTATGTATTCTTATGTAACATGAACCTATAATTATTTTCAGATGCGTAATTGTGAACGAAAACTGTTTCAACCATTTCCACAACCAACGGACTCTATTCGACCTGCCAAAATAGTAATCAACTAATTACTATGGCTGAATAGGTCAATCGGGACAGGAAGATTGACTTAAAATGATTCCGCTGATTTTCCTCTATTTCTCATACTACGGACGGTGTATAGAAAGGCAGCAAGACTCGGGTGGTAAAATTGATTGACTTTACTCAAGATTTTTTGCATCAATACAACCCAGCGTACAAATGAAAGATTGCAGCCGGTCATGGCGTAATAAAATAAATATTTTGCATTACGTTTCGGATATCCCTCGGTCATCTAAAAGACAACATTCGCCAAATTGGAATTGTTATTGTGTTGATGAATGCGAATTGCAAAAACTAAAAAGAGGAAAAGTAAACCTAAAGTTCAAACATATGACAACTAAAATGAAGCCACTATTTACATCCTTCTATAAAGTGTCCTTAACCCAATATAGGTTTTTGCCCATGAAATACGGCACCCCTTTTAAACTATACCATCGCAGGGTCCATTATCTACACGAGTACAATAACGGGTACCCTTGCCTATCATCGTGATTGTTTTTTTTGCTGCAGCCAAAAGGCTGTCGGTTTGTCCTATTTCAGCCATAACTTTATTTTTTCATGTCTAACCCTTAATGTATGGTTCGCAACGTATATACTCCAAATAGCGTTATCGTAGTCACCATAATTCTTAATCCAGTATTTGTCAGCATAGCACAAATTACGTCTCTTTTGGAAGCGATTTTTTTCATTTTATCGCCAAATTAACTATTTTTCTACCAAATCAGAAAACCTTCCAAAACTGGAAGCAGTAGTGACAAGTATTATATTGCTTGAGCCTTGAGATTGTCTGACACTATCACTATCTCACCATGGCACTCCTTAAACCACACTGTTATTGCAGAAGCTTTAAAGATTAACTAGAAATATTCATAATTGAAGCAAGCAACCTCATCGATTTCCTGTGTTGTTTCAAATAATCTTTCCTAAAAGTTAAATAAATCACAAACTATTTCTTTACAAATCATTATTAAACTTTTATGTTATCCGAAACTGATCACTTATTTTTAAAACACTTTCATCGTGATTGTTTAATTTGCAACATCACTGACAAAATTAATAGTTTGTGTAAAAAGTTTATTTCCGATTTTTGGCTTATTTCCCATACCAAATGTTTTGAAAATATGTTTATCACAGCACTACAGTTCCTTTGATTCGCACTACAGAGCTGCTATCACGTATGCGCGTTTACCTCATGTAAATTGGAAAACTACTCCATTAAAATTATGTTTTGTCGATATCATAGATTCATGTGAATCTAGAACGGAACTTGGCTGTGTCTGTGACTGGGATTTTTGGTGCGTTTGCCGTTTCCGTTGTTATGCGTTTACGGGGCAATTGGAATGTTGCAGGTAGAAGTTATGACGAAGGCCGCACAGTCTAGAGATCCATTTTGAAAGAAAACGAAAGCGACGGAATCCCCTTAGTGAAAAGTGCGAACGACAAGGGCCAATACTTCGAGCTCAGACCTTTGTTGACTATAGCAGCCCTTTGTCGGTGTGCACTTCAGTTCTTCAATCACACGATTTTTTTTATGTTGGCCTTTGTGGACTTTTCAAAAGCCGAAGGGACACGTTTTCCACAGTTTGACGGTCGCTGGAATTGTAAAAATATTCCGCGCTACCTGAAGTCTAGTGCTGCACAGCTGGTCGAATATTGGGGATTTAATGACGCTGTCCGGTTGTTTGGTTTTATGACGAAGAATTATTATTTCTATTTCATTCCTTTGAATACCTCTGGCCGCTTGGAACATCTTGAAACAGATTTTTTCACGAAGGATTAGGACGATGAACGAGTGGTAAAGGTTACACATAGATTAGATCTAATAAATTATTTATTATTAACACCATATTTCGGCCGTATTTTATGTGTATGAAACTGAAGGACTAGAATGTGTGAATTCTTAGTCGAGTTATCAGAACGATTACCAAAGATTCTTACTGCTACAGCTACATTTTCATCTGCAATCGAGAAAACATACGTTAACACAATATACATTGCAGAAGATTTTTCAAACATTTTAGTGAATAACATTTTTTAGAGCATAGCGTAATCAGCACACAATGCTGGCGCTGGCAAAAGCAATGTTTTACTCAACTTTATTTCACGTTCATAGAAGTGAAGCCAAAACTTTGTTATAAGATAATTGATAAATGCACTGAAAGAAGCAGCCTTGAAACGTGTTACCAGCTGTTAATAAGAACAACATTGGCAGACGCCACTCGAAATATCTTCCGAGCGTGCAGTGAGACTCATCAATTTCAACGACTCGGAGTACTTCGTTTTCGGTCCCCTTGTCAACTGCTTGACATTAAAAATTATGCCATGTTTATGTTGACGAGAGCATGCTCTTCCATTTGTTTAAAGTGTTTTTGTTTTCGGCTCTTCGCAACAACATTAGTTTCGTGGTGTGGCTCCTCACTTTTAATAGAAACCAACGCGCAGCCCCACTTTAGCCTGGACAAACCCTTGGGATTAAGCTATTTAGCTCGTTAATTTATGTTGGTTTTCTCGAAATCGATAAGCTCTTCAGCGCGAGCCCAGGACAGGGGATAAATGGTTGAAGCTTTCGTGACCGGCTCGACGACCTAAAGACTTCTGTTTGATGTCATACATCACTGCAACATCTAACAGGTTCAACAAGATTTAGTGAGAACGTAAACGGTGCTACTGTGTCAAATCTTAGGGCATCGAGATGACTGTGAATGAAGGAAATGCTACGTTAACGCCCACCATTAGTGTTCAGGATAGTTAGTGAATAAAGTTGAAGGCAAATCTTCCTGTTACTGATTTATGAAGATTGATTTCTTAGCTTAATCAAAAAATTTAAAAAAAAACGAAAACTACCTGTTAGCCTACTTTGTAAACATTCGAACTATAATAGTAATAGCGATTTCCATTTCGGTTAGTGTAACTGAGTTCAACGGTGATGTCTGCGACTAATTTTAGTTTAATTTTCTTAGGGAAACAAAGTCACCGAAGGTTTCTTTTCCTTCGACTTGTGTTACACTGGGACCTTAATTAATCAAAAGCTGTCGTACACATTAACGTGAATTTCCTATTCCGTCAATCAGAGAAACCTACTGTTTGTAAAATTTATCGAGATTTTCACTAGGTTTGGTTGAAGAATTTAATATATTTAGTTTGGAATTTAAAATATAGGTTTCGTTATGGAATATAGAATTCTATTAATTTTTGGGATGAAATATTTATGGAAAATATGCAACTAGCTA
Organism: Anopheles bellator; assembly: GCF_943735745.2. Classification (NCBI taxonomy): domain Eukaryota; kingdom Metazoa; phylum Arthropoda; class Insecta; order Diptera; family Culicidae; genus Anopheles; species Anopheles bellator. Next base: position 49,787,237 of record NC_071286.1, read on the forward strand.
TAGATATTTTCCAACCATTTATAGCGATAGATATTTTCCATTTCCATAACACTTTGTAATCCAATGGATTGATAATTGCTCGACAAGGACCCCTTGGACCCCTTCGTAAAAGTTGTATGCCGTGTTTATGGCTAAAATCTTGTCCCGCGACTACAAACAGCTGACTGGTCCAACTTATTAGTCAGGCGTCGGTATCATCCAAGAATGGTACATTCTAAATATATGTACACAACCCGCGGAACGATCGTGTTTGTGACGACATGTTGCGTGTTCACGGCAGCACGGCCTTTTCTATGTGCGGTTCGTCCCCAAGCGTAGATCAGTTCTTCCTTCCGCGTTCAGTTACCAATTTTTCTTGTTATGTTCTTCGCCATGATAGTTGACTTTCGGGTAGCGAAAGATAGAAGTCACTTGGAAAGTGTAAAACATCATGGGGTGCAGCTGTGGCATTCTATTACTATTAGAATTGGTTAAGTGGTCGAAGAAATTAAGCCCTCGTTACTTGACATTCACCATCCATTGTATTCCAATGTTTTGATAAATTCTATTTAAACGAAAAGACCACCCATGGCACAAATCTATATTGCTGTTTGGAAAACCACAGTATACTAGTTCGACGACGCTTCAATTTTAACACAGATATAACTCATTTTGGAATATACCCTTTCTAGTTTTGGGGAAAAACTAGGCTAGGAAAATTTAATGCATTTCTTGCAATATTGTAACCACGAAATACTTGTGGATTGTAGAAATAATTCTGATTGCTTCAATATTTGGATGGATATGATATTTTCAATATGGAGTAACGAGTGGGGACCATTATTTTTCTCCAGTACTTTACAAAAACGTGATTTTACTAGGGCTCTGCAATACACCCGTTTTGTCGAAAGAAATAACAGGAGTCAACGTTTGCCGATAGTCTGTGAAATGGCAGTAAAGCGCGTGGAAATGTAGGAACGATTCAAATGTCAATATCTGGTTTAGGACACTATATATGGTATTTCTACACTATAGTAATATTGTACAATCATATAGATTTCAACGCATTGACACATAACAAAACATATTAGAGTAATAAGATTATGTTACATTATGATTATGTTATGTTAAACTTTACAGTTTTGCTTGAAGCATTCATGCTTCGATTATGTGCGTTTCTGTGAGGTGATCCGACGAAACCCAAAAAGTGTAGATTTCCATAAAACAAACAATGTCAGGTGCTTGTAAACGTTTCTAATGAACTTCAATCCATCAAATAAAAACAAACTCCACTGGAACACACAACGGCCAAGAATGTGTTCCACGCACTGGAACAATGTGCAAAAGATTGAATAATATGCCGGTTTCACAGAAGGGACATATCCACTTACAGCAGAAATATATTATTAATCGTTTCAACAGCATGAAACCGCTTCCGATGCTCAATCGCAAACAATAGCCACTCATTAACGATTAGCAATAACCAGGCTATTACGAATCGAACAATTTTTGAAGTGAATTTCGTCTTTTCCGTTCTCCATTTATTCTCCCTCTAGAATAATAGAAGGGCAGCTTACGCAGGTGACTGTTGCAACAAACCATGCACGTGCGCATGTTGAGCGCAAAATAAAATATTGGCGGTGGTGGCGATCTGGCGGTGGTAAATCAAATCCGATTTGCTGCAAGGACCTGAGCTAATGTATGTAACGGTTTTGTAATAACGTTTATTTTCCCATCATCGAATAGCAGAGTTCTCTGGCCTGAGTAAAGTGTGGAGGTCCCTGAAATCGGTAGAGAGCAAATGACTGAACTGTATTTTGCAGATTTTTTCCCTCGCTGCTGAATCGTATGGAACATTCGAAACTTGAAGAGTGATCTTGAATATTAAACAAAAACGCTAGAGTTCAAACGTAAATTAGCCAGCACGAGAGGGAGATAAACAATTCCAACAATCCTTCAGTGCCAAACACAGTTTTGGTTACTTCTGTTAATAGAACTCTTGGTTCTTGGAGAACCCTCAAGTTGAGAAATGAGAAATTTCGAAAAATCTGAATAAGAATATAACAAGGATAGGAAAACAACAAAGAAAGAGGAATTATGAACTATGTTCAGCTTTAATAGACAAGAAACTGAAGCTATTTTAGAATAAATAGTGTTCAACTAAATAACTAAAAGAATTATGTTGACCAATATGATATGATATGTGTGTGGTGATATGATATGATATGAAATGTCATTTATCATTTTTGATATGATATGACATTTTTTTAACGTTCTTTTCCATTCGTTTATAAATTACACGCGTTTCCTTTTTTTGTTAACGGTAGCTTCAAAAACTACGCCTGAGCATTAATCATATTTGCAGTAAACTCCCATATAAATTCAGCAAATGAGCTGTTCCCATACCTGGACAAAATATCATTATAGATATATCATCAAAATATATCATGGTCCTCTCACCTCAGATACCTGGGGCTACTACTGGACAATAAACATAACCACCGTCCACACCTAGAAATGTTACATAAAAAAGTAGATCAAACTGCTATACCCATAATCAACAGAAAATCAAAACTAATATATAAAACAATTTTCCTCCCTCTCTTAACCTATGCCTCTTCTCTGTGGTCGCATTGCTCCAAAACTAACTTCCAATCAACACAAATCAGACTGAATAAAATTCTCAAAATGATCCTCAATTTACACTGAAGAACACCAACTAATCTCGTCCTAAGCCTCGCTGGCACGCAAAGACTATCGTTTGAAATTAACAAACCAAAAGAAGGCCTAATCAATAGATACAATAATTCTATCCACCCTACAATACAAGGCCTAATTATCTGAACTTTTTAAAGTTAACTAGTTGTAAAATGTTTTTAGTTATTAGTTATAAGTATGATAAAATGACTCAATGCCACGTGGCACAACATGTAATTTAAATAGATTTTAATCGAAATATTTTCATTTCAATCATTTTGATACCTTAGAATTATTAAATAGCTGCAATTCCAATGTGGAATATCTCTGTACTCTTATGTAACCAAGCATTTATGTATAATAAAGATCCAAAAAATCCTTTAAAAAAATATATTTGCAGTAAACTAAACACTGCGCATTAAATAAAATTATAGGACATCACAGGAGATAAAAAAATTTCACAAATTTCTGGGTGTCAAAATATACTTCGCAAATATTATCCTACCTTTAGCGACTTAGTTGGTGTGTGTGTGTGTGTGTTATTCGCAACAATAGAAAAACATATCCTTCTACAAACTCCAGAAAAGCCGGCCATAAAACCTTGTACCTGGCTATCCTTTTTGCGATGGCCTGCGGGGTGCCTCTTCAGAACAGCAGTGTATGACCATGACATGTTTTTTGTTTCATGCTGTATCGATTTTTTCTCAAACTTTTAGAATATTGTTGTTGATGAGCCAGTGTATATTATTATTCCTGGCAAAAACTCGAAAGATTCTGCATTACGAACAGGGTACCGTGTCTTTGTCTATGTGGGTAAAGAGATATCCTGCGGTGACGACTTTTTTTTCAGAATATCCAGTATTTGAGGGGATGTGATGTTGCTAGTGTTATGTTTTCTCAAAAGCAGCCTTCCCATTATTGTCAATAACTCTGCTTTGCGCACACGGCATGGTTTGGGAGCAACCCAAATTGTTTAATTATCCTGCTGTCACACGCTGGAAGATTTTCTTGTTTGAAGTGTAATGGAATTTGTGTGGCACATTCTACTTGTTTTGCAGTTGAACTCTCAGTATGTTAGCTGTAAATTCTGGAATTATAATGAAAAACTTTTAGTGTAAAGATCGATAAAACGAACAACAGTTTTACCAAGGCCGTAAAAGCATGGAGCAACATGATGTTGAATCCATTTTGAACTTCCTTATGATATTATTTTATATTATTTTATGAATCCTATTAGGATTCGAATGAACTGTCAGATATAGCATAATTTTCATTCTGAGCACAACTTTTTTTAACTACTTGTAATTAAAGTAAATAGAGTTTCTAGCAAGTAAAGTGCCGCAGGCGAGCACGTGAAAAGCAGAATAACAAATCTAATGGCAAAAGTTCCTCATACCAAAAACCCACGTCCTGCTGTTCGTCATTATGATCAGGTAGGGTAAATTGAAACAACCTCGCTAGCGCTGGTGGAATAGTTTTATGTGTCGTGACGTACAACCTCAAAAGTAAGCAGTGTTATCCCGATTTTGGTTCGTAAATCCCCGGCCGGCCAAGGGTTCAACAAAGTTCTGTAGAGCGCTTCCTTGCGTCATCACTGATCACTGACTGAAAATGCGTAATTCGATGTCAGCTCTGTCCATTCCACACAGCTTCAATGGAGTATAACGATTACATTAAATATGGCGCGTGCATTGCCTATATAACATAAAAAAGAACCCTCATTACGCACCCTGGTGTGACAATCATCACAAGTTGCTCCACAGGAACGAGAGAGACGTGCGCGAGAGAATATTAAAACTAATGACAACATTTATTTAAAAAAAAGTTTCTTTGCCAATAAATCGTTTTATCCCTCTCCAGATAGCAACCCCAGGTGTAGTTTTTTTCGCTTCGGATACCAATTGATTGCACTTATTCCCCTACTTGTGAATGGAAATTAATGGCTCAGTGAAAGTTTAGGACACAGTTGGGAAACTGCTCATTACTAGCCCGAGGGATTTTCATTTGTATCATCTCACTCCGACAAGGGCATTATTCTGTTTTCATAGCTTAACATGTGTCGTTGCAATTAACCAACTATATCGTTACAAAGAGTCGATACAGCAAAGATCCGTTTACGTTTTTAGCGTAAACTTTTCCACTGTAATCAAGCATCGCGCTCTCCATTCTCTTAAGCTTTCACCATAGAGTATACAGTAATTGTGAACTATAATCAAAACATAATAAAAAACTAAAAACAAATAAATATAAATATTTAGAATACGTTCTATATGCGTGATATTTCATGATGAGATTAAATGGAGATTGTACATGTTTATCTCTATTGCATGGAAAATAAAATACAAAAAATGGAAAGATCAAAATAGTCTAGTATTTTGGTCAGCTTTACTTTACATGCTTCTATTCTATTAGTTATCAGTCAAGCACATAGTATTCATTAGCTCCATTGCTGTCAACCCTTTTAACCTTCGAAACTATAAGACCAAATTTATCACTTTAATTTCTTCGTACAACCGTTTCATTACAATTTAAGAAAAAACGGTCCCAGCCAGATAACACACTTCTGATTTCGGCAGTTTGCTAGTTTCTTTTTCTGCTCCCGAAGAAACCCAAAACCTTATTTATTGCAATTACGTTGCTAATCTAAATCAAACGAAACATCAGAAGCCCTTCCCCGGCACAGTAACCAATATTTCGACGTTCGAATGGAAATAAATTGATTCTGAGCGAACGTGCACCAGCTGTGTCAAAAAAGGTTGCCCGACATTTATATTTCCCATTCCTAGCTTATGCTTGTTCCTGTTTCAGTTAAACACTTGGGGCCAGCAGTTTGGGGGACCAGTATGCTCCTTAGTGGTGGGCTGAGTTTCTGGTTGTGCTCCACGTTTTCTCTAATCGGCGGTGATAAACGTGATTTTCATCACAAGTGACCAACTGCGTGTGACGCATACGTGGGAGCACCTTTGCTGTTGAGATCGAGCATCTGTGTCTTAAAACTTCCTTAACAATCCTTTATTTGTAAAGAAAGAATGATAAAGGGCACACATGACCAGGAAACGTTTGTGTGTTGAAAAGCTAAGGCTATCATTTCCGACTTTATCGTTCAATAGCGTTACATAAATCATCGTCGCACAGGCTGCAGACGTGTTTGAACTCTGCACCTTTTCACAGTGGCGCAAACCGTTTATTTGACGATATTTTTCTTCCTTACCATCGTGATCAAAGAACAAAGTACACAACACGTATGGCCAAAAGGAAAGATACTTGAGCAATGAGCAATAAAATGAACCAGAACGACCCCCAAAATTGTAGTTTTAAGCAGAAATATATTTTAGCTTAAAAAATACAGAACAAGCACTGAAATGGTCCGAAAGGCCAGAAAAATCGTTGAAATGTGAAGAATTAAATATTTATCATAGTTGATCAGTTGAATGAATGAATGTTTTTCGCTATATTATGTATGACGATCGGTGCATTTATGAAAGATTGGAGCGCTTTGTTGCAACATAGATGCACTTAATTGCAATGGTAGCAACTGCGAACAAAAGATTTTAAAAATTTTAAAAAAGAACAAATTTACAGCTAGTTTCCCACACCGGTATGACAGCGGATCACTTATTCTAACATTGTACGAGGGTTGAAACTAGGTTCATGGAACGTAGGTACTCTGAGAATCAGCTCGATGAAACTCTAGCGCACGCTAGAAATGGACCTCGTGGCACTACAACAATTGCGCTGGCTAGACAGCCGTGCGCAGAACCGGCATAGTAGCAACTACTACATCTACTATAGCTGCCACGATCGTGAACACTTTCTCGGAACCAACTTCAGCGTAGCTCCGCAATAACTTTAGAGAAGACGGAATGTGCTTCGATGAAGGTTCTTCTCAATACTACGAAACCTGATGCAGTGTTTTATTATTCAATAATTTCATTCATGAAACTACTTGGTGGTTCATGTTTATTTACTAAATCACCATGTTATTTTACGAAAACTCACTGGAGCTGTTATTGAGTAGATTAAGAATGATATTCATGTACACAGCAACGGTGTGCTCCTATACATTACGTCATTCCTGCTAAAATGCTGCGTTTTTTCTGTACGCGAAACCTTTCTTTTTTAAACGAAAAAAACTGAAGGGTTTTGTTTCAAGAGCTGTTTCAAGGCAGCGAAAGTGGAAATAAAAATTTATGGCGCTACCGAGTGCCTCTGCAGCGAACCATATTCAAAAATATATTCTATCCGTGACACCGTTTATGGTCACAAACTGTGCAGAATGTGCGTGTCCCTGCGTATCCAAAAAATATTTTCTTCGATGTCAAGTTTTCCACTTGTGTGCGTATGTTCTCACCATTTTCTTTATATTCCATGACCAGCCTGAGAACTCAGAATCGCTTTTATGACTGCGGCGCACACAGAATTTTCTACAGAAACGTACATGTATTCTGTATGTTTGTCGTGTATGTTTGATTGTGATATACGCAGAAACAAAGATTTGCAAGATAGCTCGCGGATTGAAATACACACCAGTCAAGCCTAACAAGGAAATGTCGCTATGTGGTTCATTGTTTCTTCCCTTTGTAGATAATTACGCAATTGAAGGTTGGGCCAAAGCCAGGAAAGCTGTTGTAAAGCTCGATAGGTAAGATTTTTCTCTGCTCCGCCTTAAGGGACCGATGGACGGTCCAGTCTTAAGGATGGGTAGTATTGGGCAAATGATGTTATTGTCGAGTAAATCAGTAAAATTATACTGATTTTGCTTGGAATTTTTATAATGTTTTGTTGTGTATTTCGGTGAAGTTAAATCTCCGGTGAAGGTAGCAGAAGATAATAGCAAATTCTGTGCTGCTAATCACTGTAGTCATAAGTTGCTACAATGTATTATTCTTGTGGGTTTGATTTTTCAAAACGTTGCTAATATTAAGAGTAGTTGTTAATGAGTCAAATTACGAGAGAGAACATCGTTTTAGCATTCAGCAACTTTTTTTTAAAATACAGTCCACTCCGTTCTTCTTATGTTTAAAAAACCTTTGTGTACGAGTAGATGTTTCCCTGGAGCCAAATTAGAACCGATGGAGAGTTCAAAGTAAAACACAACAGGTCTACACAGTTGTATGATTGTGGCAAAATAGCAAATGAACATAATTTCTGATTTAGAAAAACAATAACAACCACCGTTCGACCGGGACTCATTGAATACCAAAGAAAGCGGGCAATATTCCTACAATGTTATCATGATAAATGTTAAACATCCGCCGCGGCATAGTCTACCTCGAAAACTTTTGATTCGTCGCATTGAACGATTGTGAATGGGAAACCCTTCAAACTTAATTGCTAAGCAACCCATTTCCTGCACCCAGCAAAGGCTCAGGGCGACCTTTTGCAACATTACAGCAACGGAAATCCGTAGCTAATCTTTCGTATCACATGCAAACGTTGGTCGCCACCCCTCGCCGACAGAAAAGATGTGTCATCTGCGATGTGGCCAGGAAAATCTCCTTCAGAGGATCATATATTTTATATTATGACCCTCGAACTGCACTCAATGCTTAGGGGACGGCATTGCGCCGCTGAAATGAAATTGTAGCGAATCGAAACGGAACGTGTTGATACTTTTAACGATAGCGACACGATGCCAAGTTTTCCGTAGGGCAAACCGACTACTGCAAATGTGAGATGCATTACCCAGAAAATGCCATGCCGCTAGTCGCGTGCAGCGGTCGTTATCGTGTGACGCGGTTTTAATTTTGTCGAATTTTTCATGTATTTAGCATACTGAATATCCCCCATAATTCAAATGGATTATAGATCACACGTTGCTAAATCAAGAATCCTTAAATATCGGTCGGGTTTCAAGTTTACAAATATGTATAAGAAATTTCATAAGAAGAATAGTTCTGAGGTGCAAGAGAAGCTACAAAATTGTTTTACACTGCAACTTAAGAGATTTAATATTGAAAACATAAGGTAGGTAAAATGCACAATTTAGGCCTTCTCCAAAATATTGAGGATTTCATGACAAGCAAACAAAATCTAACCACGTTAAATTTTGACTAGAGGTTGGCTGTAAAAATCTTCATTATTCCTTCTTTTATCTGTGCACACGTTTACGAGAGCTTAAGCAGAAAGTTTTGAGAGAGAGCGAGAAAGAATAAGAATTCAATGCAGCACACAGTACCAAATTATAAAAATAATCTGATTAAGTTCTGTTCGCATACAATCAACATTTAATGGGTAATTGAGGTTGCTGCAGCTGGCAGAAAATGATTACCTACATTGCCGCGCTCACATTTTGCACCTTATGTCAAGAGAATAGAGATGTGAAGCATTGCCTGGTTATCCAAACACTTTTCGATTCCATAGAAATAGAATCGTTCCAGTATTTGTTTATCGTAAAGCTAAATTAACGTGGACAGTTCTGAGTTGTGGTTTGAACTTTGATTGCGGGTTTCACTTTTTCGTTTGCTTGGTTTGATTTGATTTTGGGTTGACTTAGTTTGCTCCATATTTCCAAATTATTTTTTTCCAGAGTTAATAAAATCGGCAAATCGAAACACTAACACCAAACTAATTGTTTATATTATTGTTTGGAGACTTTACTATGCATAAGAAATCTATTTAAATTCGTCTACTGTTTGAAACCTGTAGGCATCTATGTCTTTGAAGTGTGATGGTTTACACATTCCTGGGCGTCTAATAGCATTCCTTTTGTAGTCCAAATATCTTCTAATATGTTATTTTCCAAGATAAAGTGAAAGTGTAAATTAATTCTGCCAGACGGAAATTAAATTAACACAGTTTTTAAAAGTAGTTTGTCCATCGTTTAGCTGCTACGAAAATCAAAACCAAATGTATATCGCTCCCTAGTCATTGATATAGTGGTATAAATAATCCGAAAGGGTGGTCCAAATCCTGCAAAAACCATTTATTTGCCGCGGTCGTTCGTTGCATGGTTTAATTTAATTATCCTTGCTACATGAAATGGGTGGATCCTTCGATTTTGTAGTGCGTTTACTGTTTTCTCAATTTTGGGATGCATTTTATGCGCGTGCTACTTTATCAATGAATACATCAGTCAATACAATGACATTGACGAATGCGAATAAAATGTGATTCCTTTTATTTGCTGCGTACGGTGTTGGGCTCTGCAGATTGTCTGCTGACAATATCGAATGAGTTTGGAGCACGGATGGTAAGGGAGGAACACGAAAGATGAAGAGGCAATAGAATGTATTTAGTCTCTTGTTTTTCACAACAATTGCAACATCACAATCAATTTACCAACACGAAGTGAACTTGTTGAATTTATTGAAGTGAATTGATTTTATAGAATTTTTTCGAATTACCTCCTGAAATACCTAATACTACTTTCAACCATTCTCTGTGCATTCTGATTGATAAAACTAAACATATCTTATACATTGTACTAAATGGGTTTGAAATGGAAATTACAATATAAATCAGATGGAATTACAAGAAAACGGACAACATAAAGAAGTATTACATGTATTACGAAATGATTTATACGGCAAGAGCCCCTCTGATAATTATTTTACATAAGAAGTAAAAATATGCTTCATCGGCAGTCGTAATTGTTTCAAAGAAGATAGTATTTTCATATCGAGAATTGATTTCGAAACTTTCAATGTTGAAACACATAACAGAGAAAATAGAAAACAAACGCATCTTCCTAAATTTTGCATTTTTGTTAACAAGTTTTTCAAGTGACTGTATTGTGAATTGAGAATGAGTAAATAAGCAACTACTGCAATACGCATTATTCTTAAAACAGACTTAAAACAGCTTAAGACAACAGCTTAGAAAGTACATACTAGATAGATACGTACGTAATAAAACTACAATGATAATTTATTTTCTTTCATTTTATTGTAACTCTGCAACATCGCACTTGTATGGTGTGATATAATACATGCTCTATCAGCACATAGTTTACGTAGTATTGTTAATGGTATACGCTATTCTTGCCGAACAACGAATGTCTTAAGCACCGGGCAAACTTACATTAGCAAGGAGCAATATGTTTGCTTTTTCAGCTTTGATTTTCTTAGTGACTCAGTTCTTTCACAATGACATATCCACCAAATATAAATTATAGTCATTCTTAGCAATCACAAAAGGATTTATTATTATTACTATCTCCTAATAATAGCTACTTGTCTCGGGCGTGTTGCCAGCAAGTTAAGACATGATATTTTTGGGCGTTCCACACATTAAAACTACGCGTTGGCCATGTATTTCTTGCTTTGCATTGCCATGGCTCAAATAATTCGATACCTACAATCTGCAAAAAAATCCCATCGCTTTATCTCTTTGAGAAACATCAGCCGAAGATTCTTGATTGCTGCCAATGTATCATGGTCCATGGTCCATCATATAGAACCAGTTGTAACCAGTTACCCTTAGCTGTCCTACAATTGTTGTTTGTTTCGATTTACCACATCTTGCTTGCTACTTCTTGCAAATTACAATAATTCTGATTGTGTCACTCACGTTGTAATTCTCTTATAAACCTGTTATTTAACAAACCAAACAGCTGATGAAGAATTTTTTTAGTAAAATATATTTCACTGGAACATGCATCTTGCAACAACGAATCATTTTGGCAGTATTTGTACTAGTGCGACGGCTTTATTTTATACTTACTCATTTATCCGCTCGAGAGGACTTATTCATAACTCCCTCCACCGCGATTGACATACTTTGTAATCATATTAATATAACGAAGCATTAATTCAGGATCGAAGAACCACGAGAATATATGATACTTTACTTTATTATGCATGATACATATGATATGATGCGTTCTACATCCTACATTTATCGGCTTGATATTTTTTATTATTGCGTAAACGCCAGCATATAAATTCCTTTAACGACCTTTTCTTTACTAAATAGTAGTCGTTGAAAGTACATCAATTCACTGTGGTCAATAGACAAGAAATTATAATTTCGATTTGAGCATTTCTCCCATCTTCCCATCGAGCCTTCGATTTTGGCATTTATTCGATAAGTAAAAACTGGAACAAAATGTATTATAAAACAAAATGTATTATTATATTATGTATTATAAAATAAAAAAACAATTAAGTACTGTTCAAACGTAGTATCACATGCACCGATGCAAAACGTCTCAATGCATACAAAAAAACACGTAGCAGGAATAACAGGGAAATTGGTTTTAAAAAGTAATCATAAGTTATTGACCCTAGGGGATATGCGAACGTGGGCAAATGAGAGTAACCTGTCATACGCGTAAGTCTGCAATCAATAACGGGTCATTTCCTGTTCGGATATTGGTCCATTAGGAAATAATAACCTAAAAACGCACGACCGTGAAACTTGCAGGTACGGTGTAAAATTTCCGGCGGTGCAAAAACGTGTTAGCTATCAATGAACTTCATGCATATTAGCGAGTTCAAATTTAGTCAGTCAATGTTATTATAAATCAATGGGCATGGTTTCATAAATATAATTTGAAGCCGTAGAAGCGGATATTTACAAAACATAGAAATTTGTTTTTCACTAATCGTTATTATAAGTTGGTACCAAACCAATTTTCGCTAACTGTTGGAAAACAACAGACTTCTACTGTTTTGCAGGTTTTTGCTAAGAACAGGCAAACGAATTTACGCGTTACGCATCCAATCACGTTGGTCACTAAGTAGTGGTGTCGCGTAAATGGTACTTTTACTTTGCCTAAAAAGGGAACAATACTGCGTTGCAGAAGTAGAACATAAGCCCATAAAGACTATTTCCATGGAAGCATATTGAAAAGAACGTGATAACTGCCTCTAATATGACTCAATAATCACTTTGGGAGAAGCTAAAGTTGCTAGAGATCAGATATTTCTTAAAAGGATCTATGGAGGGGTAAAAAACTACGACAAATAGCTGGACCGCTCTAAAATAAACTGTATTAGTAACTTTGCCCAAGAAGTCTTGGGAGGACTTCATGGATTTATCATGCCTGGTTCGACGATAGCTACTGAATGTAACGATGTCACGGAACTGTAGAATGGTTGCTCAAATAGCAATGATAAGTTGATACAGCACACAAAATATCGTATAGTAATAAATGGCTCAGAGGATAAATCATAAGCAGAGATAAAGTTCAATAAAAGTTCATAGACGCAAATGATTATGGGAAGAAGAAATACTTAAAGTTGAAGAAAATATTATACAATACAGACCCGAACAAAGAAATACCTTTGAATGCGACATATTCCATGATGCATAGCAATTAAGGTAAATTAGACGATGGACTTGAGTAATTTTATTATTAAGCTCGTTTTCGAAAAAAATTCAAGAGACAACAATAGAAAAATTACTGATAAGTGATAAGTGTTGGAACATATGAGTGCACAGTAATTTGCAATATACTTATGCCGAAAACAGAAAGTAACTTGAAATGATCGTGTTTTGGATAGGTATAAATGTTCAACATCAGCTTAAAAGTGGCTGAACTCTTTTCAAAATATTTCAAATAAGATTTTAAGTTAGGTTGATAGGTCCCAATTAAAACTAGGAGAATCGATTACTACTACGTATTCAGAATATTACATTCACTTCAGTAACCGTTTAGTCCAGTATCATTCTCCTCTGGTATCTATGTAAAATAGCTAACATTATCTAGTATTTCAACAACCAACGAACAGCACTTTCGTTGCCTTAAGGAATTTATTTGAAAGAAGAGGTTAAAGGACAACAATAAACAAACATAGGAAATTATTCATAGCTATGCCTCGAAATATTATCTAGCCAGAGGGGCGAAAGATTGAAATCGCAATTGCGTGGCTTGCGAATCTTTGATCTTCCACACGTCTTGAAATTACAACGACTTACAACTTTCTTTGAACAAAAGTTTATTGCTTTCAAATCCATGAAAAGACATCGTTACCTATTATTTACTATCAAGATGCCCATTCGGCAAAACATCTATTATAGCAGATAGTAAAATGTTTATGTTGCAGAATTTTTGATCAGGTGTTCTTTATTCAAACCCATGAGTCTCATGAATTTGAAGTTAGCCTGTTTCGTATTTCGCTCCATTTAACAGGTTTTCAACGTGCAAACACAAATAGCTAGTACCTGCCATTATTTACAACACAGTGACACAATTGCAGGTAAACACGAATTTGTAAAACCTTTTTGTAAACGAATTTTTTCACAAGGTTCTAGAATTTGCTTGATATACCAGCCATTTACAAAACATTTAACATTTACAAACACTTTACAAACACAAACAGCATCGCAGAGGTATTTTAAAACATTTAGGATTAAGGTGGGAAATTTCTAATTCTGTCACTACGTATCTTTTGCCTTGTCGCCTTTTTTGCTTTCTTTATCTAGTTTTCCAAGCCAAAACTCCAATTATCGTCAATTATTACATGGCCGTGCCAGACAAAACTTCATGACATTCAATTTAGAACAACACAGTTTAGAAGACTTTTTGTTGAAATGAACGTTGGTTTTTTATTTACGAAACTCAACATTGGTTCAAACGAAATTCTTAGGACCGACCAGTAATCTACGATTATAGTATCTTGAAATAAAATAAAACCATTTTTCCGAACAATCTGATTGGAAAAACTTTCAATAGAAGAGACTAATCCTAAAATATTCAGATTAAGATAATAATATTCAAGAATAGTCTCGAAACATGTAAGCAATATATATCAGCGCCCTGAGAACAGCTGAAGATTCTTGTCCATCACTCAGAGAAACTCAAAGATGTTTCCCCATCCTAAAATTTTTTTCACTGCATTCTGCCAACTGCCAACATCGATTCCATAATCTCGAAACATTTTCACAAACGATCGGAATTCCCTTGAGCTCTGCAATCAAAAGAATGTTCATGATCGGTTTAGATCCATGGTTAGAATTTTGTCGTTCGTAAACGATACCATTCAATGATGCTGATGTAAATGATGTTTGTCAATGTAAGTGCCAATGTTAGTAGAGTATTAAATATGACTTTAATAACTTACGGAATAAAAATTCTTTATTTGAACGTAGTCAAATCCTCTAAGTTTGTTGATAAACTCCTTAAATGCCGGACTGTTTTTCATTTTCTCTGCATACAGTTGCTGCCATTGAGCGACCGGTAAAACTGAAAATAATTCTTTGACGAATCCTTTAAGTCCACCTTGTCTTGATGCTTTGAAAGCTGTAAGACCAGATGTTATAAGAACACTTATAGACTTTAAATTATATGGATAACATCACACCTTTGCCCTGTGCTGTTCTTAGATAAACACTAGGCTGTCCAATAAAAGCTGCAACGATATTTATCACATCATATACTGGGACGTTAGCGTTTGCGAGGTACTTAGTAAAATCATCAACAGCAGGCAATGCAAGTATTCCGTTCCATACAACAGAAAACTCGCGTCCTTCTAAATATGTTAAGAAGGTTTTGAAATCTGTATCTGCATTGTAATAGTCATTTGTAAGTCTAAACAAACGATCTATTGGCAACACATCAACAAATTGATTATAATCGTTTAGTAAAGATGTTAAATCCGTATCAACCGGCACTCCATTCACCGTTACTATTATCACCAAGAAACCAACTAGTTGCAGCATTGTGAATCAAATAATCGAATTAAAATTCTATCAAGAACTTAGGATTTGATACAAGTGGGATCCGTCCATCAGTTCTAGTGTTTATATACTACGAGCCGTTAATACTACAGACAACTGTTCATACAAAGTATTGCTCAATTATGTTCAAAGTACAGCAACAACGAAGATACGCTTTATTGCACAATTTTTAAATATTGCGTAGGTTCTGGAAACGAATGCTTTCACAGATATGGGCAAAGAGAAAGAAAGGCGATTGAATGCATAGTTTCGACAAAAAAAGATGCTTCATTTTTTAAAGTAGCTAAAGACCAGATATATAGGAGAATTCATATAATACAGTAGGAAGGAAGTGGCATTTTGACTTTTATCAATAAGATACCAGTAGACGATCCGGCTAACATTTTTTCTGAACAAGACTTGTTCGTCGTTGAACAAGTTGACCGTCGTTTATTGAATCATTGCGGTGTTGGTGCTAAGCCACATTTAGTTTTACGCCATGCGAAAAAAGTTTTCTCGAACCTAATGATATGAAATGAAATAAAACACCACATTGAATCTGAAAATCAAAGGAGAAAAAGCATCATATGATGATTTGAAAATGTTAGAGTTGATTTTAGTCGATTTATTTTTTTTGTTTTAGTTGATTTAGTTTTTAGTTGATTTTTGGAGTTGAATGTTGGAGTTGGCGTTAGTCATGATTGTCTGATGATTGTGTCGTAGGAATCCCAGTCGTTCGTTCCTTACATTTCAACCAAGAATTTTGGGCACAACTTTCGAGCTGACTTATTAGTGGCTTTTGGTTTGTAACGTTTGATTGGGTTGTTGACTTTTTGCCGCAGTAATCTTTCTTTTGCTGTGAACGATGTCATTTGAAACTCTCGTAATCGTAAGTTCATAATGTACGACGAAGCGAGCTCTTCTTATGTGCGCCAGAGTTAAGATCTCTGGTGCTATTCGCTACGGTTCGTTTTTACGGGCGGGGTTGTTAGAAGTTCACAACCGGTCCCAAGATTCGAACCTAGGCCAGCTGCGTGACAGTGACAAGCATTACCTACTGCTTTATCAGCGGGGGCCGAAGCAGATATTAGTGCTCAATGTACTTGCTCAGTAACTTTCCCAATATAAAAGTCAAGTATCGTGCAATGACTGAATTGTAATTTTGGAAAGTTTTATGGAAAGTAATTTTATGAACGGATGTTAAAAGTACTTAAGGACTCTTCGCCTTCAATTAACATACATAGTAGAAAGATGGGTTGTTGAATTCAAACGTGGTCGTACAAGCCTTGAAGACGAGCTTAAAAAACTTCTTAAGATAAAGCAAAGGAAAGGAAAGAAACAAGGAAATCAAACTAAGAGCCTGTTTGATTTTATTCTTAGGTTAGACTTTCGATTCGCATGACCCTATGCCTTCGTCCTTCGTGATGATAACCTGCTTCAAAATTCCACATTTCTTCTTTCTGCCAATAATACCGAACAGCACTTACGTTAATTAAACGAGTGATGATTAAATGCCCGCAAGTAGGAACACAGTAAAAGCTGAAATGGATTTTGAAGTAGCAGTCAAACAAACACACAAAGTCATCAAGAGGATAGTCCCCTTCATTTTTTGATTTTTCGTTTGGACTTCGTTTTCACACACTTTGCAAAATATTCTATGTCAAATAAATTTATCGATAATATTATTCGGTGGAATTAAATAACATTATTAAATTATTACATTAAATTAAACTATTATATTAATTCACCAACATTTTTTTCGTATACTTTTCAATGCTTGCAAAGGCGTAAAGAAATCTTTGTAACTTAGAATTTATATTGGGTCAAATACTGCGGTTTTTGTCACTCGATGACGACGTTGCCCGATACTCGATTCCTATCCTATTACACCTAACAAACACAGGCAAAGCGTTTCGGGGAACAGTTTTCGAAAATTCAGATGAGTAATTAATCGCTGTAGATACTTAGTAGATACTTTAAGAATTTCGCCATGTGATGCTTTTTCCCGATATAGAAAGTTTATGGTGAAAATGCTGTTAATGTACCCGAATAAGAAGTGTTTTCATTAATTCCGTTGCGGACATTTCAATGTTGAAGAAACACCTCTATTGCAAATGCGACTTGAATGCGGATTTCCGGTTTAGTAATCCCGCTGCCAAGCGGAAGATTAAAAAATTTGTTTATTCTTCCTTGTGCTGCTAACTGTTTCGTGTTACCATTTATTGTAGCTGCTTTGGTAGGTATTTGCTGTTGTTGGGGTTTTTGGAGAGGACTTGAGATATGAGTTGGTCTATATTACAGATTGTTCTTTCTGAGGAGTATCCATGGCAGTCGAGAAGGATGTGTGCTACTCTGTGATGGCAACTCGGCAGAACTGGAATAAAGGCGGACTGAATTTGTCGATTGGGAATGAGTGTGTTAGCCTAGTTTGCCCTATTCTCATTCGAGAAAGCACTTTTTGATTTTGGCGGAGGTGTTGTCGGTCCAGGAAAAGATGGAGGTTTTTTTATATCTGATGGAGTGGTGGGTTTTGGTGTTCTATACACGGTGCCGGTATGGTAATGGTTTCGAATACTAGAAGCATTTTGACGACAGAATTCTACTTGCATTGGATTACTTTGGAGTCCGATTTGGTTACGGTACGACGGCTTAATATTTTTCTATTTTAATAAGTCTGCATTCCACATTCTTATCACGATACCACGAGCCAACCACGCCCCATCTGTTTCTCTGGGCCGAGGATCCACCGAGGACCACCGAGGATCTGCTCTGCTAAACTTCTTCGAATTATTTGCTCGCCTAAAGCCTAAAGTATGCTGCAATCACCTCTTAGTACTCTTGCTGCAGTGCTGCTCGAGCTGCAATCACCTCTGTACTCAAATTGTACTGACGCAGATAAAAAATTAATTATATCTCTAAAAATTATAAGTTTATCTCTCCGGTAAGATTATGATTTTCGCCTTTGAAATCATTCACTGTACGAACATGGTACTTTAACATAAACATTCTTGGGAGTGAGAATGGACTCATAAATAAGGTTTCCATTCGCTATGCACAACCAACCTTTAAGTACATCACATAAATAGAAACGATTTACCAACGCGTAAGTATCTGACGTGATACTTTTAGATCGTTGCCGTTATCAGCCGATGTTAGGTTCCTCTTCTTTCCAGCTTCTGTTTGCTTGAAAAAAAGCTAGGTACATTTTTCAAACCCTGTATTGTCTTATGTGTACACATTTGTTCGAGGTCTGTTCCCAGATCTCTAAAAGACAAACAAATTCTGGGGTGTTTTCATCGTTTTCATAACGCACAAGAACTGTACCATGGCTCTGGTCCTAGAATAGCTTTAGCTGTTAACTCGTAGCATTGGCCAACATTGGTAGTAATCCTACTTCATCGCAATAGCCTTAATCTACCATTTGCATTCTTGTGAATTCTGGTGACCAAGAGGTAAAAGCGATAGTCCTGAAGTGTTCGTGATAGTCCTCATTCTAAAAAGTGTTCAAGAACTCGCAACCTTTTTTGTTAGCGAAGACAGAAAACTAAAAACCTGTTACCTGCACGCAATTGTACAAAATTATCAAAGCGGCAAAAATAATTATGTTCATGCTGTTAACGCTAAAATCCAAGCAAAAGTATGTGTAACCAATTCAAGGCGAAGCTATAAACTATCTAACCGAGTTGTTGAATTCGCTTTATATACTAGGCATTCCGCCTAATGTTTAAACACTTGAAAAAGATCCTTCTTCGACAGTCTCTGCTTCTTTGTAATGGGACCAGGCTTGCAATGATAAGAATTGTGAACAATAGCAAGGAACTACTATTCCAATCGCCAAATTTAAAACTTCAATATGAAGCTTACGATGCATTGTTACGTTGAATTTTATTCATTCCCACAATTGCTTTATTATAATTCAAATAAATAAAGTTTTTAGAAAGATAATATGTACATCATTTCAACCATTTAATGTTCAACTTATAAATCCTTAATTATTATTCGACCAATCCAGCTGCCACAAGATCTATCGCCCGGTCTATAAGTAGGAGAGATTCCTTTTATTTGCTTTATTTTCATTATTCACTACATTTTTCCGTTCGTCATTGAAATCAGTGAAGAACCGTTCAAATTCATCTCATCAAACTCGTAATACGTGTAGCATTATGAGTCCAGGATTTTGTTTTTTATTCTCAAACGTTCATCAATTTTATTACGTTTCCACTGGCATCTCTAACATCGAAGAACCATTTTCGTTCCGATTCTTTTGATCGATAATGAGATTTTCAAAACTTGGCCGTTATAGAAAATATCTTCAGCATCACCACATGACATTGTCTTTCCACTATCTGCCGTATCGCGAAATGGACAGCTGCGCAGTTTGATAAATTGTCATCGTTAGACATGTGCAAAAGTTTAAGAAGAGAAACAAAATCTTCTCAGCCATCGCTTTGCTTTTCATGGCTTCTTCACTATCGTGTTGCATATTACACAAGCAAGATATTGCCGAATACGAAAAACATGTGAAAGGCGATGATTACTGTTTAATGCCTTCGTGCAATAATGGCGATGGCAAGTATTACATGTATGTCGTTTGCAACACAACGGAAGAGGTCACACGTGTTCCAGCGTACATTCGATAAGAATTGATGATCTTTGATGATAAGATGATGATCTTTTTTTCTGTTCAGAAAAAAATATCCAAATGTTTCTAGGATATCGTCATCCTTCCATGTGTCTTTTGAATGTTTTTTTCTTTTGTATTATAAAGACTTTGAGCTGTATTAGTCTAACATTCGGCTCTTCTTTTGAATGGTGACCACCAATGTAATATGTGCTTTTTAATACAAGAAAGACGAAAGAGGCAAAGGCGGAGGCAATAGGCAGAGAACCTTATACGGGTAGGTCAATTTTTTCTTTTTAGTACTAACTACGGTTACTGAATTTGAAATGTCTTAAAATATAGAAAACAAAAATGACAAACGTACACAAAAAAGAATCTCATATTAAGTAATTTGTAGTCATGCTTTATCTGTGTATACCTGCAAAGAAGCTTAGACTACGCTTTTAAGACTTCAAGTTTTATATATTTTTTGCCTGTACTTTCAAGATAGGAATTCTTGCCCTTTTCGAGAGGAATTATTCTTGCCCTTTATGTGGAATAAAACTTAGAAAATGATTGCTTCTCTCACAGGTAATTGTATGTGGTCTGCTAAACAGTTGGAAAAACGTAATATTTTCATATATATGCATCTGTAGGAAAAACTAAAAACATTATCTTCCTAGAAACACTACAATAAATTCCATTGAAATCAACGATATAAACTTCCATGTTCAATGCAACAAATCGGAAATATCCAATTCTAATTACATTACCATTACACTATACATACACATTACACATTAATTATACCGGATCCCTGAAAACGAAATTCCCATTTTAAATTCCTTGAATAGGAGCAAAAAACTGCTTCAATTTATTTTATTTTTTCTTTTTAATAACTTTTTTTAAATAAATGTTTTATTACATTAATGAAATATTTATTTCAAATAGTTTGTTTTCAATTATCTTTAAATTTACCACAATGATTTTCACACACCAGTATAGAATAAATAAAAAATTAGAGCATTGCAACCCCCAAAAAACTCCGCTAAAAATATCATTGTTCCCACCAAATTCGCATACACCATGGAACCATACGTTTTGATTAAACTGTTTCACACTGTTTTTTCCAGACATATCACATGCACACATTTCTGTATTATCATCCATGAAAACAGTTCGGAACAATGTTGCTGGCACAATTCCAACGCTAGATTGAACAATTCTTTTTGCAACTTGCAGTTTCAGTAAAGCATATGCATGAAAAAACGCAGTCCAATTCATGCTTTTTGCTACAAGCCAAATTTTCCATTTTCGAATTACTAATTAGATATCATTAAATGCTTAATTCACATGTTGTTGCTTAGTTCACGATGAATTAGAAAGATTTTAGAAAGCATTTTTTTAAAAGCTTAATATGAATTAATTAAAACACTATACCGAATGCAGTGTGCAAAATGGTGAACGAATAGTTACCTTGTCCATCATTCACCAAGATGAACTTTCTTCGGTATGATTACTGATTCCTATGAATCGACAACAGCTAGGGCGTTAAGATATTTCAACATACCAATCCTTGAGAAATCTTCGATTTCATCCACATTTATTTTTAACACAATCAATAAACGTTAAGCTGGTCTCAAGAATCTATATCACTCGAGCCAAACGAACAAACTCATACTTTTTGTTAAGTTTCTGTACGAGTGGCTTAAGTCATTAGGATCTTGTCGAATTTTTAACATCATTGCAATAGTATGCACCTCATCACACATCATGTTTTAACAAACGAGTGGATAAAAACAAGTGAATAAAACATACACGTTAGATATTAATGAAAAGATATCACTGAGCTTCTATAGGGCAATATTTCGATGAACTGACCGATCGCCATTAAAATACAACCTCGGTGTTAGTAGTAGAAAAGGCGAATGATTTTGTCCAACCACATTGGCAGTTACCAACAACTGAAATGACTATCTGCAGTGCCTCTAAAACGTGTACATATCTTGCAGCCACCACTATCATTGTATGTTGAAGACACTTCTATATAGACATTCAGACAGCAAGAACACCATGACTAACCGAACAAAACATTTATCACAGACACTAAAAACCGGCGTAGCCACATGATGCACTCGCCCAAACAGCGACACAAGAGCTGAGCTAGTTAATTCCCTTCAAAATTCGGCCACGCAGCATGCACGACAATCATACCCCTGTTCCTGTACGCCCCAAGACTGCCTAACATAGTACGATATTGATCATTTCGATTCGACGATCATGGAGTACTCTAAACAAGAAAACACTTGTACCTATGAGGTACATGGTGTATGAAAAATGGGTAATAGTGACTGCGTTTGTAATACCAAGAGCCAGTTATGTGCCATGGATAAATCCAACCGACGTATTGACATCGAATGTAGATGTGTTTACTTTTTATGGTTTTAGTTTGCTTAGAGCTAGAGTTACATGCGCCAGCTCCAGAACAAGACACATTCCAAATGTGATCGTATCATTTATTGGAATATTAGATCTTTTAAGGCAAGAACTTGCAAGCCAAAGTTAGTTGTTTGTACTTGTTTTGGATGCTTGTTTTTGATAATTTTTAAATTCAATTTGCATTTCTCTATGAGCTACATTGTCTTTAAGACACGTTATGGTCAATTATTTGGAGCTAATATTTTGCTTGTAAATAAGCATCGGTACTGGGAAAAGAATATGATTTCAGAAAAACCGCTTCATATTGACAAAATTGAATAAGCATTTACTAGAGAAATTTAGAAAGGCTCTTAAACATGAAGCCTTTTCTCAGCATACATAAACGCTATTCAAAAAGACATAATAATGTCACTTTTATAAGTTTTTGGCAGACTACATCAAATATGTCGCCGAAATAATATTTCATCTAAAACAGTAAAAGTGTTTCAAATGTTCTTTCTATTTTGTTACCTGTCCGGATATACAAGGGAGACGAACTTATCCTCCTACTATTTACTTGATTACTAATCCGGCTACAACAATCCCGCTATCTCAAAAGTAGCCTAACACACCCCCTCTGTCTCTGTGGACGGCCTTAGAAGACTTTGCAGGTTGGTTCGTCGTCCGCCATTCTCATGAGATGACCAGTGCACGAAAGCTTAGCGAGATGAATACGTTGCACGACAGACGGAGGTTGTCGTATTGTAGGTGCTTTCTGTTGGCCCTCACCACATACTGGCCATAAATCAACCTGAATATCTTCTTCTCAACGCGGTTTCAAACAGATTCGACCAGCATAGCCCTAGCTGGACATAAATTAAAAGCTCCCTGTGGTCTCCACTCCAGAGTTCCGGATGGCTCGCTCCATCACAATGTTGAAGCTCGCCCCTTGACGCAGATTCCATGCAGTTCCTGGACTCCAGCAATAATTGATGAATTTTGAATTCATTCAGCACGTCCAGCAAATCGTACTAGATGAAAACATGAGAAAGAAAGTTCTATGCACCATCTTTATAACCTCTTCCCATATGCTTTATCTTTGCTATTTGCTTCACCATATTTCATGAAAAAGCCTACGCATTTTGGTTCATTGTTTGGCCTCTGTCGTTCATCTGGACCATGTTTTTCTTGGCGGGGCTGAATGAACTGCAACCCTTTCAATCTTATTGGTGACGCATTTTCATGAATAATCCAAACAAAGGAAATCGAGCGAAAGGCTTAAAATAAAAGAGTCAAAGACTCAAAGTTCTAAGAGAAAAAATCTCCAACATTCCATTTATATGCTATATTCTACGGCTTGAATCGGAAATCGGATACAAAACACTCTTGAAAAATGTATATTTATATTGAGCACAATAGTGACTATATACATGGTTCAATCGTTGGAACAAACGACGTAAAGGTTTCTATGGAAACTGTTCTAAAGTTGCTATGACAACGATACTCAAAACAGAAAATGTATTTTTTTAAAACACAGTTTCTTTGTAAGCAAACTTTGGCAGCAACAATGACGAAAACGATTGATTTTGTTGCGGACTTAAATGAAAGATATGCAGCATTGGAACATGACCTGGACGAAAAACTAAAAAATATGTGAGTAAAATAAAATCCAGTTGATTGTGCGGTTTAAATCTGTACTGAATTTTGATCTTTGAGAAAATGTTCATTTATTGTAGCGTGCAACCAAAACTGAAGCACCATGAAGGTGGATCAGAATTCCACAATGAAGATCGCAGTCAACCGTCGACAGCATATCATATCCTGAAAGCAAAACAACAGCGGAACCACCATTTAGTGAAGTGTTTGGAAATCTCAAAAGCACGACTTCGATCACGTGCAACTTTCAGTCCCTTGGAAACAATTTTACAAAAAGCAATTGAAAACTATCTGAAAGAATCTGCACTTATTCCTTCCAATACCATAAAAGCTTACGGTCCTACATATGTATAGTAGAAAATATTACGTTTCACCTTAATATAAACAATAAAACGACATAAAATAAAATAAGCACTATGTCAATCATTCGAATAATATTGAGATACCTTTTTATTAAACTTTATTATTTTGTATTATCGTTCCTGAAACGTTCTGTTCCTTTTTCTAATATTTTTAAAACAACACCATGATTAACCTTCCCAATAACGCAATTCATCCATACAATAACCAACGTATTTCACCAATTCATACAGGGCTTCATCGTCATGCTACATGTAGCTCTGACATAGCATAGTGTTAAAATTTCAATACAATTGATTACACACTACAAGGCTGTATTTGTCCGGAATTATAGCTCTAGCTCTGTCAATTTTTTTTTTGAATGCAATATAATCTGAAGACCATTACTGTTCCTGAATTAACCGAGTAGCACAACCTCCTTGAAGCCCACGTATTGTTTCAGTGTATTTAGGAATTCTCTAAATAACGCTAATAGTTCACGACCTGCCCTATGTTTATTTGTAACATAATTAACCATTATTCTTAATCCTCGAGCAAAAACTGGCTAACTTCATTTGATATTCTTTCCGGTGTTACCAGATGTAAGTGATGGGTTCCCGAAATTTCATAATAAACAACCTTCGACGCAGAGCGATGTAACACTTCCATTACCTTTTCGTACACTTCAGGATTGCCAAAATTCATTCCGGGTTTTCCGCGAATGTTCAACACCTTACATTTTATACATTCAGCGTAGGCAAGAACTTGTTCCAGGGAAAGCATGCCCAGTAACGCCACTTTCAGCCGAAGATCTCGTGCAAAATGATATCCATTTTTGTGCATATGCGGTGGAGCCAATGCCATGCCTCGGCGCATCAGCACCTCCACAGAATCATGATCTACTGAGCCTTCATAAGCCGCTAGTACTAGATCAATCATTTCTTCATAACCATAACAAGGCATCTTAGACTCGGGTAGCGTTTCATAATGTAAAAACTTGTCGATGCTATCGCCAGTACTAGCTGCCAATTTGATGTGATCACGAACCGTAGGACCAGCAATATCGAGACTAATGAACCGATTCACTTCATTCGGAAAGCTGGCGGCGTACATAAAACTAAGCGCACCTCCTAACGAATGACCGAGAAGAGTAATATTTTCCCATCCATAGTACTTCACAATGCGCCGGATCAGTGTAATACCATCCCAAAAAATGAAATAATGCATGCCCTTTGGATAGTGAGACGACTTTCCATGTCCTGGGAGGTCGATGGCTAAAATGGAAATTTCTGCTGGTAGCAAAGGGCACAGACGATCAAAAGACCCTGCATTATCTTGCCATCCATGAATCGCTAGCACAGGTTGCTTCAGGCGAGAGCCCCACCATTTACCTGCAAACAAACAAATAAAATTGGAATAAATATTCACGCAAATAACAACTCAACACTTGAATAATACTCTCATTGAATAGATCCTTAAACTTATAGAATTATGTGTAAAACAATAAATCAAAGGGTATCAAACTTAAACCAATGAAACAGCGTATTGTTCCTGTGTACACAAGCTTTGTTTAAGTCATACGAAACAAAAATCAATATTTTTCCCTATATCCGCTCCATCATACTTCGATCACTGTCTACAATTTGTATTTTTAGTTTAAACTTTATAAATGTTTATCGAAACTCTAAAGGTTTTTAATTTCTCTCTTAATTTAATATTTTTAATTTCTCTAAACAGCAACAAACGTGTGATTGTTGCGAAATGCGCGAAGCTGCTTAAACGAACATATTCTTGTGTAAAACTACTTCAATGCACATTCTATTCTCGCAATGCTGTTTCAAGTGATTTCGTTCTACCGATCGGATTAGATGATTAGTAATGCAAATTATTCTCTATTGAACTTGAACTGACCTAAGTGAACCACTGGACTGATGATGCTATAGAACGATTCACCACACCATGCATCAAGAATTCGTTTAACTGGGTGCTCACTCGATTCAGTCATGGTAGTTATCACGCTTTACGTGATAGCACAAGCTTATCAATAAAGAGATCCGTGACGGCGCAAAAAAACGATGACGTCAAAAGGAAGATTTACGTAAAGTCCAATGTTCGTAAGCCTTACCTGCAACGATTCCCCATGGAACAGGAATTTCTACTTCTTCTACCATAGGCTGGCCAACGCTAACCTCACCTACAATTTAAAGCGTTACATATCAATTATGCGAAAGAATATTATCGATTATTCGATGTGATGTTCGATGTTGATGTCCATACCCATTTCGTTAGCTTGTATCTATTTTGCCACCTGAAGATACGGTTCCGTTTTCAGGCGATCAACAATTTCCCAGCAATATTGAATGGATCGATTGAGACGCAGCTCCGTTGTGGGTAATTTACGAAAATTATCGAAGCTGAATAAAGTTGCCATTAACTAAAAATTACAAACGGCTAACGTAACACAGCCTCGACTCGCACAGCTGATGACAAACAAGAGCAAGAAGAACTCCAAAGCAAGTTTCGACGCTGTTACTGGGAGGCCACACGATCGTAAAAACTAGCGTAAAACTAATTTGTAATGCCAAACCGTTTACGTTCGTGTTTTTGGTCAGAGAAAATAAAAATAGAAGAGAAATGAATTGATTTTTGAACATTTTTTTCTGTTTTTTCGATTTTGTTGCTGTACCAGCAAATAAGAACTTAAATTATCCTCTGTTTGTAAACAAAGCGTTTTCTAACAGTGTTTACGGTCGGTAGTTTTCTACGCTTCGTGTGGCCTCCCAGTTACAGCAGGTGGAATAGCACTAGAGGTAGAACGAGATGCAAATAAAACGTGCATCAAACGTCAACAACAACCCACCAGGCCGACTGTGAAGACATCGCTGAGACTTGTATTTACTCTATCGTTAAACTGTAATATAAAGCACACTTAATTCTATCAGTAATTTACAATCTTTTTTGCTTAAATTTTACACATTTATTTTGCAAAGCCTTGCACATATGCTACGATGTCATCACAAAGTTCACGGATCCTATCATTTGAGACGTATTCTAGTGCTAAAACAGCGTTCCCAACAGCGATAGTTTCCCTTACGCCCTTTCCTCGTATCCAAATTCGCCCGTTGATTCCGACAGCCATCTCAAATGCAAGCTCTTTTGCGAGTAAACTCAGAAACGTGCATTTTGGGTTCAGAATCTTCCGTATCAGATTGAGACTACAGTTCAGCAAAAACCCATCATGAAGAATTCC
The DNA here is from genome assembly GCF_943735745.2 of Anopheles bellator. Taxonomy (NCBI): domain Eukaryota; kingdom Metazoa; phylum Arthropoda; class Insecta; order Diptera; family Culicidae; genus Anopheles; species Anopheles bellator. The sequence goes on from NC_071286.1 coordinate 49,814,779, forward strand.
TAGTTTGCCCTTTTTGCCGTGAGAATCAACACAAACCAGCTCCGGTTCCACGTCTGGGTGAGCAATTAACAGTCGAGCATACACAATATCGCCTACATTAACATCCGGGCGATTTTTCTTCGTGGCTCCTTCGAAGGCGACATACGACAGGGACGCAGTTTCGCTGCTGCCGATATCCACACGAAAAATGTCCCCTGCTTTTGCGGTCACAACACCAATTACCAGCTCTCCTCGACTCGGCGTGTACCGTTTCTGGTAAGCGTCCACCCAAAAAGTGTTGGGAGCCTTCATTTTCAGTTGGCCGCACTTGCTTGCCCGTACGACTTCCTGTTGCAGTCGCAAGCCAGGCCCAAGAATCACTCTTTTGTTCGTATCCATCAAATGTATCGGCTCCTTAACAAGATCACCCGCAAGAATGGGATGGCCAGCCATTCTATTTCTTTACGATAATACAATTTATCAAATGCAAAATGTGGCCAAGGCACTGTTCACCAGCGTGGAGCCAATGTTTACGTTTGTTGAATGTCAGTTCGTGACAGAACCAAGTGTCACTCTGTTTCGTTATGTTGTTCATTTTCATAACATTGAAACGGCATAAGTTTTGTCTGTACCAACTTTTCGTACGCACTATGGGGAGAAAATATTACTGTGACTTCTGTGATAAAAGAATTCAAATCGATTCTCTCATCATAAAAAAACACAAGGAGGGACTCCCACATCTCCGTGCCAGAGCTGAACATTTTGAACGATTCAAAGGTAATAGTTTAAGAAACATCTTGTGTGCGATTAGAGTGATATTTTACAATACACATTGCTTTCAGATTTGGAACAAATCATTCAAGAATCAAAGAGTAAAACACCCTGTCGCTCACTACAAACCGGTAACGAATGCATATTCGGTGCATTGTGCAGATTCGGACATTACACAGACAGACAGCTGTGGGAAATTCACCAACACTGTATGTGTTTAATTGTTTTTGTAAAAACTAAATTCTTCACAATGAATTGTTTTTTTATTCTTATCATTTACAGTAGAAAAATCAAGATCACGCGCAGCCAAGGAACATTCTAAAAGGCTTTACCAAAGAATGCATAATGTGAAAACACGAACAAATAATTTCACAAAAAAACGGATCGAAAAATATGAAGGAGACAGAAACGAACCCTTACCACCATCGATGCAGCTTATTGAATACGAGAATGACCCAGAATGCCCAGTAGCCGAGTGGGGAAGATATGATAATATAGCAAAATAACACTGCTTTTGATTAAACCACGGTACAACGACCACATCGCCATATACATTTGTGTAAACCTTATATATTTATTTGTTCTTAGTTTGGAGCTATGCAATCGTTACCATTGCTAAAAAACGATACTTGGTGTTACACTGAGAGTTACAGATGGACGTAATAACGTAATTTTAATTGATATTGCTAATCATCCCAATAATACGGTTCAAATTCTAGTGGAAGAGGAATCTACTTTGAAGATCATCTTTCACGATCACGTTAGAGTTCAAAATATCTAAATGTCAATATAAGCTCTGCAATGCATATTATGTTTAAAGTTAAATTTAATAACGATGATGCTACAAGAAACATAAATAATTATTTTAAAATTAGATAAACACTATAAACCATGGAATTGTTCGTAATGCTTGTAACGATTTCCAACTTCTTTTTATATCTTTTGCTATAGATCAATACGACGACTGTCTATGGCTACATTCATTTGGAGGGTTACATGTTTGATACAGTATAGCCATACTTGGTTTCGGTCGTCGGCAAAACAATGTCCAAGAAGCTTCCAATTATTTCCATTTCCATTCCAATAGAAAAGTTTTTTTTTCTGTTAATTCACAGGCACTGCAAACACCCTTTCGTAAAATCCTCAGAGAGTTGTGGAGGTGACATCGTCGATGCCATGGACAAGAATCGTGGGTGGAAGATCAAATGTCAGCTCAGTGAGCAAATCAAGATAGTGGTGACACTTTTCTTCATAATCGATTGATGCTGTCGCGGGAGGAATTGGAAGGTACATAAAGGTCACGGCCGTTGCGTTGGACTTCTCGCGAATAATATGATTAATTCTGAAGAATACGAACACAGTTGCGATATTGGTAAAGGCTCGCAATCTTCCATCCGGTTGTACTCACCTTTGCATGTACAGTTTCGAACGGTTGATGTTTTCTTCCGTCATCGCTCGGTTACTACTGCTTTTCCCTGTAAATGGCTTCAATATACTCCGATATTTGACAAAATCAATATCTTTGTTCCATTCGGGTATCTGATGAAAAAATCATATAAGACACACAAACGTTTTCGAAACAAACAATAATGATGCTTTGTAGTATACCTTGTGAATCGAAGCTGATATTCTCAATAGTTTCAACCGTTGATCAAGTCTGTGTTCCGCTGAACGTTCAAAGTTAGCACTATAAAAATTAAAAAAATATTGACAGCATGATGCTTAGCTTAGCTCGGGCTTAGCCATTCTCTCACTCACCCATTTTCAAGAATCGTTTCTGACTCGCATAGGAAAACGCGTAATTCGAGCTTCTTCCAGACTGGAAGCATGTTGATGATACATGCGAGCTGCAACATAAACTGTGAAACAACGTCGAAGGAATCTTCATTTTTCGGCTCAAAAATGTTCACCGGCCAGACGTCGATGTAGCGAATATGGTTGTTGCGTGCTATCATCTGTTTATCCAATCGATGGAAATGCCGACAGAGGCAGAGATTCTTTTTCATTCGCAGCACATCATCGATTATTCGTACGTATTCAACAACGCCCAATGTCTTGACGTCTCCATTTTTGCGATAAGGGAACAGCTTCATTCCGTCACCATCGAATTCGTTCGTCCTGTACGGCGAATCTTCACTTTAAATGTAGAACAAGCAAGGTTAGGGCAAAGCAAGAAAATACAAAGAGACGTGTACGAAACTTACTACTCAAAAAAGTCTCGAGCTTGTTCCTCGTCGTAAAAGCCTAAAATAGTTGTGTTAGGTTTCATCGCACCCACGCCGGCAATACGTATTAATTGCTGTATGCCCTCGCGTACGGTTCTCGATAGCGTTAACTCTACGAAAGCTTTGACTTTCATATGATCGATCAGTGAAAGCCACTGCGTGTACTCATCAATTGTTGGATCGTTTGAGGAGTCATTGTCTTCGAACTCGCCCACTTTTACGTGTCCTATGACGTACAAACCCCCTTTCTTCATATCGTTTACAAAGTGGATTAACGGACAGCAAGAACGTGGACTTGACACGAGTAGCAACATTTGTGGACGCCAAAACTTGACGTGGTCTTTACGGGAGTCAAGCATTAACAAGTATTTACGAACCTGATGGAACATCAATGCTTGAGAAATCGATCCCCACTGTGCACCCTGCGATGCGGGTGAGAAAAGGTGCAGAGCGATGACGAGAAACATGCAAAGTATGATGCTAGACAGCGCGTAGATAGAGTTGATCACAAACATCATAATGCCTGTCCCGAGTAGCCCAACAAAAGCCGTATGCCATGTAAAATATTTGTACGTTGGGCGGAAGTTTGGTGCTCCCGTTATTTCGATACCGAGACATGCCAAATTAGTGGCAAGATAGGAAAGCATGAAAAGTACCGAGTTGATTTGAGCGATAGTGTTGAGTGAGCCAATCAATAAAATCGCTTCAACTAACATCCAGCTGGCGATCACTGCTGCTATTGGGTTACTTTTGTACGTCCCCTTGACTACAAAGTTCATGAGTGAACCAAAAACGCGATCTTTCGCGAGGGCTTCCATTACGCGACTGGCCCCAATTAGGTTACTTAGGCCGGTGGAAAAGGTCGCTGTAAGAATACCTATCGTCACAAACGTTGGCCACAGGTTTATCGGGCCAAGAAAAAGAAAGTTGTTTTGAAGCAGGGTTCCCGTTGTAGTGGCCGCTATTAGTACTGCTAGTGCCATGTAGCAGAGGAATGTGAACAGAACCGCTGACAGAGTGCCGGCTGGAATGCTTTTGGATGGATTTTTCAGCTCGCCAGACATATTTGCACCAGCCATGATGCCGGTAACACCGGAAAACAGCACCCCAAACACGACGGCAAAATTCACCTGATTGCCGTCCGACGTGTAATCTTTGGTGTAATTGCTGTGAAGATTCGCCCACAATGTATCTGCCTGCAGCCCGCTGTAGTGTGCCGCCGTGAAGTTAACCAGATGATTCTCGCGGGGAAGTTTTACCTCAATTGGGCCTTGCGTGAGAAAACTGATGTAGGTTGAAAGTAAACAGACGATCACCACGCCGAGAATGACCATCGACGTCTTTGCGAACATTTCTGCTCCGATTAGCACCACAATCAGCATCAAAGTATTGATGCAACTGCAGTATAGAAAACGCCACCAGCGCCCGTCTGGAATCGACCCACTATCGATGCTATCGTCAGTTGGCCCGAAGTTCTGGATGATACCTTCAGCGCATCCCGATATGGCCAGCCCGCACCCCACAACATTGGCAAGAAAGAAGAGAGTACCAATCGAGCCTCCGAATTCTGGACCAAGCGTGCGGCTTATCATAACTGCAATGACATCATTGTTCAACACTTGAACTGAATTCATAAAAAATACATTTATAACGTACAGTAAACTCCACCGCCCTCAACGGCTCCATTTGTCGAAATCGCGCAGACCGATGACACGGTAAATAGCAGAATAACGTAGGCTATGATAAATTGTAACAGCGTTACATACAGACCAGCATTGCCTACGATGAATCCTGTGGAATGGAAAAGCATTTTGATGTTAGCTGGTTCCGCGATCTTTTAAGCGACTCATACTCACCGACGCGGATAAACACCAGAGCACTGAACATGGATAGTGCCACGGGACAAAAGACGCCCGCGAACGTTCCCAACGTCCGACTACTGGATCCGGGAACTGGGTCGGATATGCTGCCAAACTCGACATAACCTGCGGGATCGTTCGGCGGTGCGGGAGACGAAAACAGGCTGCCAAACTGTCGAAACAGCCGTGAAGCTCCCGTGCCATTCGAAGATCCCGTTATGGGCGATGAATCGGACGATTCGACTGGATCGTTGTTGGTACTATGAACATTATTTTGGGCAATCATTCTAAAAATCCACGACCAAACCTAATTGAACGAGACTCGTATCGCTGACTGTTTCGTGACACCATCCGTGAGTCATGCAAAATGGGAAGATAGTGGACAAAGGCTTATGGCACAACTGTTGGCAAGAGACGCGGACAATGTTACCTATCTGCACTTTCAGTGTTGATGAAGATCTTCATACAGGCATAACTTTTTACACTTCACGCACACAGTCTGTTATGACGTAAATCACAACCAAAGCGCGAAGAAATGTTGTGGAATCCTAGTCGATCGTATCCCCAAAAGGATGATCGAATGCGCACTAAATTCAACCCGCATCTATCCTCGCACAGTACTAAACGAAACCATGCACACACAGTAGATAGTAGACTAAGCAGTCTACTCTTTATACATAACTTCACTATATATATAAAAATAAATGTTAGTAAACACAAGACTCATCTATGAAATTTCACACGAAATCCTGGAAATCTCATGACACGAAACGTCAACAAAAAGCGCTCTCGTGAATCGCCTTGGACGCAATGTTGCGCGCAATAAACGTATTTTTTAAATTTCTCTTTTCTGTTATTGTGAACACAGTTCAAAAACTGATAGTGATTGGCTCGTAAAAAGTTACTTGGAGAGGCGGCAAGAAAAGTTCTTATGTTTGCTTCCTAGTCGCTTGAATGTTAATCATTACGCCGAGATATCGAATTGCCTTCAGAGACCTGCCTTTTAGGTTGTCGATTGTCTTCCGGCGCTAAGACTTTCTTTCCAAAAACACATTGTGTTGAATTATGAGTCATACATGATACAACATTTGAATCATACTGTTTATATTTGTTATCATTGCTTTCCGTAGACATATTTTTTCGTGGACCACATCAGCTTTCTGCTCGGATGCTGTTGCAGTCGTTCTTTGTTCCAGGTTAGAAATCAATGCCAATACAGCATCCGCATTATTTTGCATCGCATCGTACGGGACCTTTTATAATTCGTTTATCTTTCATTCACTCTTTTACGTTTACTTAAACTGCGATGTGCTGATCCGTAATCCGATCACGTCTTTCCCTACCTCAGCTACCTTGCACACGACACATGTTATACCTTTGTAAGGCGGTTGATACGAAGCCGCGCACAGTGAACATTTTTCTTCTGGTTTTCCGCGATATATCGGTCTGTATGTAACTGCGCACAATGTGAATGGATTATGCTCGTCGTAAAGCAGGGTGTGTTCATCCACTTCGTTCATCTCACAAGCCTGCAGTATCTTTCGTGCTTGCTGCGCCACTTCCGGCCGTGGGCCTAGTTCCAAGACTCGACGTGCGAACGAAGCCGCCGTTTTGTAATTCTTCAGTTTAAAAAACAAATTGAGTGCGGTACGCAACGTAAGAATCTGATGAACGGGCTGTAGGTTTACATGCGTGAAGTATGCAGCTAGTTCACAAATCCGCTTTTGCTCGTCGAGCGTATTCTTCGGCAGAATTTTCCGTTCGGTTTCCATCTGTAAACCGACCACATATTCCCGGCAAATAGTTAATAATTGTTGTGCTTCCGCGATTTCTTGACGTGTTTCCACTATTAGTAGTGGAATACACAAGATTATATATTGAAGCTTTTCGATCGCTTCTCCGAATTTGCCGGTCGTTGTCAGCTGATAACAGTTCTGTAGACTTTGCACCAGATCGTTTAATTTGAATGCTAGGACAGGATGACCGTTCTTAGGATTTAGCTCTTTCCAGTTACGGTTGGGATACGCCGACAGTGCCGGTACGTGTGGCAGACATCGGTACGACGTTCTAGAGGCGACAAACGACTCCAAAAATAGTTCTTGATAAGGTTCAAAGTGGACCACACCGACCTGATCATTCAGCAAGCGACATGCAGAGTCGTAAGACCCGGCCCGTACGTGATCTGCCGCCAGTTGCGAATTGAGCGACCAAAAATGTGACGGCACATGTCCCTTGGGTGGAACAGCAAAAAAGCTTTTGTTCCCGGTTGCGTTCGAGGCAGATATTTTAGACATCAGCTCCTCAGGAAGCTCCAGGTCGTCGTCGCCAACATCCCAGCCTGCTCCGTCGCCTCCATCGCCACCGGTCCTGCCACCATCATCCTCTTTAGCATCTTCGAACCGATCACCATCATGTATATCATCATCTACACCCCATCCGTCTTCCTCCGCGGCAGCTTCAGCGACAGTTTCGCTAGGTGCTAGCGCTTGATGAACAGTTGTGGCCCCGCGTGACATCATTGTTCCTTCGAAGAATCCTTTTGACACGGTTAGCAAAGGCCAGTTACTTTCAGCCTGCTGTATCGGAACCGGCGGGCGGAGGAATTTAGCATTTTCGTACACCTCCGGCAGATCCTTGCCATCAGCCACTATTTCTTCTGCTAGTTGGACTGCATCATCCTCAAGTCCATGCGTTTTGGCCGTCAGATACGCTAGAGACGTTTGCTTGCAGTTTTTCAAGATCGACACCCTCTCTTTAACGTCACCAAGTAACAAAGCACCCTGATATTGCGCCGAAACATCCTTTCTAATTTCAGCTATCTTGTTCATTTTTTTCAATTTTTCCAAATTGCCCGTAATTAGGTAAAGGAAAGAGAGTTTATCGAAATTTTTCGTGCGCTGGTAGCACATCTCTACAACTTGATGGTTGCCCTGCATAAGAGCACTTTGCGCCAACCGCTCCCAACATTGTTTGTCATCCATTGCTTTAGCCGCCTCTAATGCCACCTCGATGTTACCACATTCAAGTGCCAATCCGAAACGGGTTTTTTCGTCCTTAACGAAATGCAGGGCCACTTCTGGATAACCCTTCTGTTGTAGATAAGCAATGATGCTCTGACCGACCAACCGAGCATTACGTACCATGTGCAGCACTTCCTCGTACTTGCGGTTGATTAATGCCAGCTTGAACTTGTACTCGGTGGTATCGATCGTCAACAGTCGGGTGCGACATTCGCGATCCAAACAGAATACCTGACTGTTCTTGACGCGTGTTATGTATATCGGAAGATCGAGAGTACGAATAATGCCGTGATCACCATTAATGATCGCGTACTTAATGTGATTAGATGTGGTGTAGATGAAGACGCCCGATTCATCCCATGCTCCGGATTTGATGCGAGCACTCTCATGGATGGAACAGAGCAGATCTAATCGGCGATTACAAATGTTGAGCGTATGTTTGGCCAACAATGCTACGTGGCTCATATCCGTCGACCATACCACGTACTTACATTTGGCTATTTTGACCTGCGCCAGCGATCTTAGTTGCTGTACATCAAAGAGCGTCACATGCTCAGGTTCACGTAACAGCAACATGCCAGTGCCTGCATAGAATATCTCATCGCAGACGGGAGTCTGAACTTTCTTAGTTACCTCGTTTTTGAAGTTCTTTATCACGAGCTGGTTGGTACGATCTAGAACAGCAAATCGGTTTCGCGCTACCCACACGGCCGTCACTCCCGATGAGCGCTTGCTGTCCGTTTCTTTGTTCTGTGATCCGCTATCTTTTTGCGGGATGCTGTACAAATCGTATGTACTGTTCTCCAAATTGGAAGTTCGCGTGCAAAGTAGTACCGCGTTCAAGGCCGGATTGTAAGACATGCTGTATACCGGCATCTTTCCACCGCCACGAATAGTCATGACTACCGCGTCGGTGTTTGTATTGAAGTCCAGTTCACGAAGAAATCTTTCCTTTACGTAATATAAGCAATTTCCGTACACTGCATATGCCGGACGCTCTCTTTCCAGCTTGAAAACAATCGTGCCTGAATCGTGTCCAGCCGCAAACAAATTCAAATTCGGATGAGCCGCCAGGATCCAAAAACGTTCATTCTCGCGCCGAAAAGTGTGGATGCACTGCCGCTTAGTCATATCCCACACTCGAATACTTTTGTCTTCGCTATTAGAGATGATCAGATCGGCCCGAGGATGGAACAGTACACACGAAACGTTATGATAGTGACCACGGCAAGTATCTACCTCCCATGCCTTGTACTCGTTCATGCGCCACAGCTTCACTTGGCGATCGTCCGCACCCGACGCTATCAGCGGCATCGAGGGGTGAAAACTGGCCCAATTAACGCCACGATCGTGGCCTTCGAGGACATGTTTTACAACGGCATCCGCTTGACCAAACAGATCTGCCGTTCCTGGGTTTTTCAAATGGTCGTCCAAACCTGCAGGGCCAGGCGCTACGTTTTTCTTACGAAGCCCAGAAATATCCCAAATGCGAACGGTTTGATCCAACGACGCCGATACAATTATGTCCTCATCACTCATGTGGAATTGGGCGCACATCACGTAATGGTTGTGGCCAGTCAACACACAGATGCAGGAGCGAGACTGCCAGTTCCATATGCGAATGGTTTGATCGTCCGAAGCACTTAGAATCCAAGGATATTCATGGTGAAATACAGTTGTCCGCACATAGTCTAAGTGGCCCAATAGCGTGAAGATACAGCGACGCTGCTTGTAATTCCATACTTTGATTTTGAAATCATCGCCACCCGAAACGAAGAGCGGCTGCTGGTTATGAAATGCAATGCCGCGTACCGGGCCATCATGTTCGTCAAACTTTTCGATTAATGTGCTGATGCGATAATCCCACAGTTGTATGACGCCACTGTGCAAACTGCAAATATTTCAAAAAGTACAAACAAATATCAAGTATAAAAGTAAGTTTAATGTATAGCGATTATCGATTCTAAGAACACACCTTGCAAGAATCCACGGACGTTTAGGATGGAACGATAAACCCTTCACACGAGCCGACTTGGTCTCGAAATTAGTCAACATCTTCGAATACTTTCACTCAACTAATCACTCAAATCAATGTTTTACTTTCTTACTTTAAACACTTGCTACTTTCGTAAAACCTGTGGAGAAGCAATGCTCAATAATACGCTTTAATTACTCGCTTTCTGAAAACGTTCGACAGAAAATTGCATTGCTGTACAAAACAAAGTTGGACATGACACGTCAAATCGTAAAAAGAAAGAGAAGAAGAAAGAAAGAGAAAGGAAGAAGAAACACAGAGCCATATTTTCTTACATGAGCAGAAAAAGCCATATTTTCTAGCATAAGCAAATGCCTAGTGGCCGTGACCTTAGAATAAAGAATGAAATTAGAATTTGAATTAAATTGTATAAGAAGAATATTCAAACAGTGAACCAAATTTAAAATTATCACAAAATACGCCAATTATTTGAGGTTGTTTCTTAACTCTATGTTCGATGTGTATTGATGTGTATGTATATTTTTTGAATCTGTTCTGTTCTGTTGTTAATCTAATTCTGTTCTAATTTTAATTTTGTTCATAAACATATAAATTTTTGTGCATAACATTTCTATTTCAAAGAGCTATTGTATTACTTTATGTAAGTCTATTTTCGACGAAGTTTTTATATATTGCGCTCGGCTCTGAATGTGCCTAGTGATTTTCGCTTTCATTTCAATTATGGCTTGAATCCATTGTAGTAACGAAAAAATGTCTTGTTAGAGTATTGTCAAAATGGGCGGAAGTTAAGGAATTGTCATTCGAAGCTGTCTTTCGCTCTTTTTCCGGCATCTCTACTTGTGAACAGGACACATTAGATTTGGCTGATTATTGAACAATGTCTAAGAGAGGTATTTTTTGTGTTTTCTTGCCCAAAATGTGAAACAGTGATCATATCTGTTGTTTCGATGAGCTATTGCCGTGTTGAGGAAGTTCTTTGACGCTGTGCGGCTCGACTACGCATGTTGTTTAACCACCAATACAAACCGATGTTATGTTCTTGTTAAAGCAAAAAATTAAATAAGTAATAGATGATTTCTTATACTTTTTAAAATAGGACGTGGAGGATCCGCGGGAGGGAAGTTCCGTATTTCTCTCGGTCTGCCGGTGGGCGCAGTTATCAATTGTGCCGACAATACGGGCGCCAAGAACCTGTATGTAATTGCCGTTCATGGAATCCGTGGTCGTCTGAACCGTCTGCCAGCGGCAGGTGTCGGAGACATGTTCGTTGCCACGGTCAAGAAAGGCAAACCGGAGTTGAGGAAAAAGGTATGGTTTATCGAATTGTCACACAAAGTTGGTATCAAATATTTCAAAAATGATTGTGCTCTAGGTAATGCCTGCTGTCGTCATTCGGCAACGCAAGCCTTTCCGCAGGCGAGACGGTGTTTTTCTCTATTTTGAAGACAATGCTGGTGTAATAGTCAACAACAAGGGTGAAATGAAAGGCTCTGCTATCACTGGACCCGTTGCAAAAGAGTGCGCTGACCTGTGGCCCCGTATCGCCTCCAATGCAGGTTCAATTGCATAAAGGACCGTTTGTTGTTAACCAAGTGGATTAACAATGACGTGGAGTGTGTGAAAGAATTTGTTATGTTTCAATACGACAGTGAAACAGAAAAAAGCCGGTTTTTGATGCTCCATCTTATCAATAATCGGAATAAAACACACAATGGATAAACCTAGTTTGAAAAGTGCATTTGAAACGCTTGTAAGCCTGTGCGGACTACCGTTAATTGTTTCGTTGAAAAATTGTAGAATGGATAGCAGCAGGTAAGATACCGATATTGGCACTCTAATGTAAATATATTCCGACACAATGCAGTACGAGCGACCCAAACTTGCTCTTCGCTTCATCACAAAATATATTATTTTATTTATCCGTCTACCATCGAGTCCACCGGTCCTGACATGCTATAGAGACTCTACCACTTGGTGCCGAGTGCCAGTGCCAACAACCCCTTTTTCAGGCCATTCTCGCATCGTTATCGATGCAATCTCGCCATCTCAAAACGGACCTACCACGTCCCCTCTTTCTAGAATTTTCTTTCAACTGCTTTCATACTTAATCTCATTCTTTTGCTCAGTCTGTCGGTTCTACTAACAATAAATCATAATTTTTGTGTTAGTAATTTATTCCTCTTTCGTTGTAGAATGTTTTCTCCTCATGCTCATTACTAGCATTGTAGAAAGAATTCGGAAGACTGGTTTCACGACAGCCATTTCCGGGCACATTTCTGTTGCCAATGCTTGAATTCTGGTTGTGATTCAACCGGTTGTTATCACTAGTTCTCTCAAATTCCATCTCACCACGATTTCGATGGTTATTTGCCTGCATCCTTTGGCCAGAGAGCACAGAATTTACTGGTCTTGTTCGATGAGCAGCATGCCGTAAATTGGGTCTATTTTCGACGCTATTTCCATCGTCCAAATCTTCTTCATGACTAATATCAAAGATGTTGGATATTTCCGTTTCAAATGATTCCCCGTAGTCTTGTGCGTCCGGGATACTATCTCGATGGCGGCGGGAAGTGTGACGCTTGTTTTTATCAACATTGTCTCGGATATCTAATACAGCCTTTGTACTAGCAACTTCTGTTCGGTATCCTCGAGTATTGTTAATATTGGCCATCTGGTGTTCGTCGTCATTTCGACTACAAAAATATCGATTACGTGTACAAATGATTGCATCGCATTTAATATTTTATGTATACATTCTTAATTTGATCTTACGCTTTCGGTACATTGGTTTTGTAACCAATTCTTGGTATTTCTCCTAACTCACTTTGGTGAGACGGTCTGTGGACATTGGTTAACTGGTCTTTTGGGTATCTGTAGACGAATATGCAAATCAGTACGGTATGCTACCATTGAGCAAAACGACCTCAAACTTACCTTTCTGCTTCATTTTCATTGTTCAGCAACTTGACAGCATTTTTTATGTAAATAGACAACAAAACAATCAAGACAAAAATGAGGACAATCAAACATCCAAAGACGGCAATGAGCAAATATATTTGATTCTGCAGCTCCATTATTGTAATTTGCGCCGGAGTTACGTAGATGTAAAAATGTAGATTTTGAATTTAAACTAATATTTCTTCAAACTCCTCCACTGGTCTTGAAGCAAAAAAATTGCTTTTACTTTATCTGCAACCAAAACAAACGAAACTAACTACTACTAAAAGCACACCTGAAATTTCGAATGAAACTGGAAGTCGTCTGTTCCACTTTTTCGTCAGATATTTACCAAACGTGGTTTGGTTTATCTTGAAGATGTGAAACTTGTTTATCTTGAAAGATGTGAAACTCGTCAGATGTTGCCGATACATTAGAAATTACACGACTACCCAAATGGATGTTTCGCGTTTCGTTTCAAAGATAAGAACGTCCTATTTCATTATTGAAAGGTAAAGTGAATGCTGTTTGCATTCTACATTATTTATTGTTGCTCTGAAGAACTTTGTGTATTTAATAAAGATTATTGTGCCATGCTGTCCAGCTAGTAGGAAATGTATGAAAGATTTTAACAACAGAACTAAGTCTCTTTCTTGTCTTTATACATTTGTTTTGTTCGGTGCTATTGTTCGGTTCGGTGTGATTTTGGCTATTTTTTCCTTCAATACACAGTTTCAATTGCCTAATTTTTTAAGCATGTCCTCTTTCATCTGAACAGCAGTATCAGCAAAATTAGCAAGAAGTTGGCAAGAAATATTCAAATGTAAAGGAAAGAATTTATCTTCACTAGATTTTTGCATTAAATGGCATCATTGGTTTTGGATAATTTTTGACAAACATCAACTTTTAGACAAAAATTAAAATTCCCTTGCATTATTATTGCATTATTTTTGTAACATTCGAGTGCGCAGAACGTTACAACTGCAACGGAAACCAGATTTTATAGTTGGCTGGCAACAAATGTCAAATTGTCAATTGTTACTTCTCATGTAAACATATGAAAGATTTGTTGATGAAAGCGAAATCAGAACTAGCAAAGTAAGAAAATGTAAGAAATATAAGAATCGAAAATGTAAATCTAACTAGCGACAGTGGCATTCTTTTTCAGAAATGGAACGGAAATCACTGGTTTTGCTTTTAATTGGCACTATTGTAACTCTACACGTCGGATTTATTTGCATAAAACCATTAGTAATTCATCCTGCTTCGAAACGGTCTGCAATAGACAATGAACGGCCCAAGTATTAACCAGCTTAGCACCAAAGCATTTTTGTTAAACCTATTACAGTTCTCAGAAAATACACATGAGCCAAATCAATGATTAAGACAGCAATTAACTTCCGTTTTATTCAAATTTGAAGGCAAAGAAAAGACAATTAAATGTCATTTGATGAATACAAAATTTTCTTTTAACCGTTTTCAGGGTGAGAGTTTGAAAAGTTTTAGGGTGAGAGTTCTGCCCGATATCCTCTCAAACTCCCACCCATTATCCCAAGGACGCTAGAGGAAAGCAGCATTGAAGTCGATCCAATGATTCTAAGATGTATAGATGGCTCTCTCTGCTGCTCAAAATCGCACGGATTCATTATGTCAATTACGTCTCCATCGCAACGACCGGGATCGGATCCGCTGGTACGTTTGGGGGCTGATCGTCTCCATCATCTCTCGGGGGCTGGTCGCCAGCGGCTGCCTCCGCAGCACCACCACCCCGCCGAACAATGTTGCTCAAATATTTGTCGTTATCTTGCTCGGTCAGTATGTTGAAGTTTTCATCCTTGCCCACGATCGCAATGGAAATGTTCTTGTTGTTTAATTCCACTTCGTTGGGCAAGGTATCTTGGAGAGCTTGCACCCCATGGCGAATTAGTTCGTCCTTCGTGTAGTCGGCGAACGTATTCAGATGCTTTTCCAGATAGGTTCGTGCACTCTGCGAGCGTGACCCAATCGACATTGCTTTACAGTCGAAAAAATTGGCGCTGGGGCAAGTTTGGTAAATATGTGGACCTTGATCATCGTAGCCAATCACCAACAACCCCACACCGTATGGGCGTCGGTCATAACGCTGTGTGCACACTTGCATCTTATTTCCAAGTGTGCTGATTAATCGGCCCACCGGATAGTACGCGTCGTAAGCATACTTATAGTTAAGACACTCTTGCCGCAAATAGCGACTTAGGATCCTAGCGTCGGCCGTAATACCGGCAAACGACAGCCCTAGATGATCATCTACAGAAATGATTTTTTTCTGGTACGAGGACAATTCGGAAGAGGCGCGTTTCAGAGCGATCAACACTGCGTAGTCCTTATTTTTCAATCCCACGGTGGCAGATCCAAGCTTAACCGCTTCCATCGCGTATTCCACTTGATGCAAACGACCCTGCGGACTCCACACGGTCACATCACTGTCGTACTGGTTACGGAACTAAAGTAGTATCAAAGGATAGGTTATAAGCAGCAATAATAATCTACAATAGCAGCAAACAATACAATTATTCACTACTTAGCTCTCTTACCATTTTCACAAGTAGCACGATAAAGCTTCGTCACTTCACGCCGCAATCGGATGAAATGTTTGGATGACAATCGAAAACCGCTCGCTGACAGATGACTGACAAGCAGGGATGCCAAACAAACTTGAAATATTTTATAAAGATGAGTTTTGAAAATATCGCTTAAACGGTTGAGAATATCGTTTAAATATCGTTTAAACGTTAGATAAACTGGGGAATAAAATTGTGCATAGCGGTGTCTTGAGCACACTTGTGGGCTTTCCTGTGGTTACTTGATTAATGCAAAGCGTTATCAATTGCATTTCTGTTCAGAACAGAGTATTTAGCACGAAAACCTAGATCGAAAAAAAAAATCTGAAACTAAAATGTTGTCGGTATCAGCCAGCAAGGCGGAGGACAGTAACCGTTTCTTAATATCAAAGAAGGATCTATTAAAGGATTTACTGAAGCGGAGTGATGTACAACTGGCGAAGACAGATATGGCGAACACATGTGGGGATCACCCAGCGATGTTCTCGGCGATGCTAGAAAACATCTGGCAAACTCGTGGATGTTTGTAGAAAACAATACGCCACGGTAGATTGGTTTAGTTTGAACCAGGGTCTTGCAGTTTGCTGCTTGTCCGATTTATTATTCAGCTTTAATGAAAAACCCATCGTGCAAGAACCGCGCAGAAACTCAATTCTGTTCAAAACCAGATCACGGGACATCTCGTCAAGTACACCGAATAAAAACATGATAACTTAAACCATCTGGTCTTATACTACTCCAATGTGAAAAAGCTTATCATCTGATTTTACAATACTTATCCGGCGACAACCGCTGAGTGGTCTTGGCCTGCACCTGAGACAAATCTCTGTAGCTCTCTGTAACGGTTCGTTTTTACGGGCGGGGTTGTTAGTCCCGCGCCACCCCCGTTCACGACGCCATCGGCAATCAAAACCATGGCCGGTTGCGAGACAACCAGACAACGTTACCGACTGCTCTATCAACGGAGACAAGGGGATTTTACAATGAAAAAATTAAATATAACTGCGAAAACATAATTGAACTACTGTCAAAACGGGAAAATTAAAATAAGTGATCCAAAAACTGAAGCTGTCTATTTACATGTATTTCAAGAAACAAATAACAAAGAAATAACAGATGGTAAAATAGTTAAGAATCCACTTCGGTCAAATACTTATTTAAAAACAATATAATATGAAAATATATTCAAGGCATTGAACTATTTCATGAATAAAATATCACAACTTAGCCTAAAGAAGAGATTACACATTTATTAGGTAGCCTTATGGCCTTGAAAACCATATGCATCGCCAGTTTGGAAAAAGTGTGCTGTAGAAAGAAACTTTACATTATTCAGAACAAGCTCATAAAATCAATCTCAAGCTTACGCCTCGGGCATATATTCAATGAAATTCACGGAATAAGTTAAGATAAACTACCAAACGTACAACTGACCAAACAATGTTTGCGTTGCAAAAAGAAATGCCGTGCTTGAACTTTCTTTAGTTGGTAAACGTTCAAAAGTGTAGTGACAATTTTTTGTCCAAGTAAAACATAAGTAAAAAAGTAGGAATAGTTTTTTTTGAAAATGACATAGCATTTTTGGATAATATTTTCAGTCGCATAGGACGATCTCGTTTAAGTTCCTTTTATATTATCCAATTCGTTTCAGGTTACCCATTTTTTTACAAAATGAAAATATGATTACCTGTATTTATTAATAATTATTTATTAGTATTTATTAGTATTTATTAATAATACAGGTAAGCATATTTAATTTAATCCTAGTTTAGAGTTGATTCACTATATGGCCACTCATTCATTTATGTATTTATAATTACTACCGCTAGTGTACAAGACAGGCCTTTGAAATTTAAGACAAAGGATCGGAAAAGTATTTGATAATACGTACAATATAATAAATAAAATAAATATAAAAATACTTTGATACGATTTCGGTACTATCAATTTACAGTTATAAGTTAAGTTTTTTATAGTTTTTATATATTTCGGGACATACAAATACAAACTTTAGTTATAAAATATTTGCAAGAAAAATGTGTTTCAGATCGAATTAAATGTGTGTCAATCAATGACCGTGAATGATTTTTTGCCAGATCATCTTCTTATGTTAGAGTGGTTTTAGTGAAGTGACTGCATGACTTGATGTTAAGACACGGGCGTCATTTGACGATGTGTGCTGTAATGGGCATAACGTCAGCTTCATTTTATTTTTATTACAAGTAGTGAAAGTATTTTCGTTGTATTCCACATACCGTTGGATGCCCAAACTGTGCCGCGATTGCAGACACGGCTGGTTTTTTACGTTAATGTAACGGGATTCGTTGCAAACAGGTACGTTCCTGCTTAAGATTGCGGTTGCTCGGAGTTTGTGAGTTCCATTGCGTCATAAGCAGATTACTTTTCCTGTAGATTACTCGAGCTTGGCATTCGCATAAATTCCGGCTCACTAACACGTTTGGAACAGTGGATTGACTAGGCAAGGGCTGAGGTAGACTGTAGAAGCATTGAAAAAAAAGCTCTGGGTGATGCAACATGCAGTTCATTTGAATGCTTCACTTCCACATGCAATGGTAGAATTATGCCAGAACATCGTACATTGAAATTAACATTACTACTCCAAACATCCTTCCATAGATTTGAAAAGTAGAGATCTTATATTTGTTTATTTTCTTTTATTTGTAGTTGGCTACAGTCTTCATCTAAATGATAGTTTGATAATGGAAGATTGAAACTTGGCCAAATCCATTTTCACAGATGCAGAAATAATACTAAACAAATAACGTTTGCTTCGCCAAGTTTACTACATATTTGTAAGAAGAGCTCATTCAGCAATATGTGATTGATTAGAGCAGTAGGGTATTTCTTTTATCTAAACTTTCAAAGTAATTGAGCTTTTTTTCGAATGAGTTGCAATTAAATTCGGTCGGAAAATTTTGATAGTCAGAATGTTTAATACTATGTTAACAATGCATATTATATACCCATACGATATAGTTAAAAAAGGCAAAATAAAGTAAAACACCACTTTATTGAGAAATTAACAACTTTAACATGACCTAAATTCTAAACTTTGAAATGTATTATTTCAAAATAAAAAAACTTATGTTTTAGAAAATTTCAGCTGTTGTTATGCTGTTGCGCGACTCATCAGATCCTCTAGCACGCATTTAAAGTAGTTTTGTCATCCTCTATTAGACTACATAATCCTCATCCCATTACTCCAAATTAGTTAACGCCAGAAGCATGTTGCTCATCCGTCTGGTAAACTTAGTAATTAATACGTATGCGTAGCTGCGCATGCCTCTTGCCCGAATGGAGCGTTGACCCAGCTTACTTGGCCGTCCATAATTTCTCGCCATATAAAGTGAGTTTAAATGACCATCGCTTGCCATTGTCAGTGGCCGTTGCCTCTACTAGCCGATTCAATGGATGGAAGTACGCTTCACACAGACCTGGCGGATGAACGATTGACTGGATTAGATAATCCACGGCGTATTCCGTTTTTGTAGCTCAGCAAGTCATCGTGCGGAATCCCCACAGGCCATCATTGCCACTGGGTAGTCGGTCCATGGTTGGTAATCTTGATTAAGGTGAAGTATGACGAAATAGAACGAAACACATGGGAAAGCCGCAGTAATTGTTGATTTTGAAAAAATTAAAAGCCATCTCTACCATACAGGGTTGTAAAAATTAACCGAGACTAATTCCTCGGCTCATGATGCCGAAAAATTACGTGCAGCTAAATGATCCAAAGTTCGTACGATGTGGTAACATTGAATGTGTTTTTTATGTCTATATAGTCATGTGTTTAGCGAATATGCATTTGTGAAGGTTAGCTGTTGACAGGGCAGTCGATAAAGCTAAATGGTTGTCACGCATTTGGGCATGGGTTCAAATCCCGCGGTTGGCGCGAGACTAGCAACCTCGCTCGTAAAACACAACGTTACAGAAAAAATCAACAGAGATCAACATTGTCTCTGGTGCAGGCCAAGACAGCCGTGCAGTTGTAGACGGATGAGAAGAAGAAGTTAAGTTTTGTTGGTTAAACAGCCTTTTAACTGACTAAAAAACCTTAATGCCTAGGTGAGCCTGATTCGCCACCCATATCACTACACATATACTACATGGTGCTAGCCAAAATTGGACGTTGAGAGAACATAACTGTGCTGTGTAACGATGTAACAAGAAGGGCACGGAAAACTCTCCGGCTGTGAATCTTCTGCGGTTTACGCTGTAGCTGGGCTAAGTGTAACATAAACACACTTTCAAATCGTTTCCGGAACGTTGTTCACGGTAGTTACGGTGTTAGCTGAGGCGACCCACTCCAATCGTTGGCGAGTGGACGCAAGCAGCGGGTATTGTAAGGTTTGCGAATGCTAATTGTATCGTTTTTCATCCGTAGTATTGCGTCTTTTCACCAAAACGCACCTATCAATCTTACATGTGTTGAAAGAGGACACATGTCGTAAGATTATTCCATGGAAGCACTAGAAACTGCGTTACGTATTTAGGATTACATGACACACTCTAACAGTGTACTTCCAGAGTGTCTTTTTATTCAAATTATATCACGACTATCGAAGGAGTATTCATTATGGTAACCTAGAGAATCTATCTGCTAATTTAAATGATGAATTTAAAAGGCAGGAGTAAAATAATAGATGCAGTTCATGGCTTGGTCATTTAATGTCATACGATGAATACGAATTGAGGGATTTTTTTGCATCCGCATTGGTCAATGTACTGCACTTTACACTTGGCCCCTCAACTCTTTCAAACTGTTGAAAGGTTACTTTTTTGTTTTGTACCAATTGAATATGTGATAGTTGAAAGATGATCAACTAGAAAGACTAGAAAGATGAGTAAATTTCCGTTCTTCTAATATAAAAAATGGACGATTGGAGTTTTCGTTCAGACTAATATTTCGCACGATTTACAGTACGGGCGAGTTCGTGATCTACTATCTCCAATATAATCAAATTGAGTTACCTGTGATTATTCTCAAAAATCAAATTGCCAAAAATTCGGTAGTCGGTAACGCTCGTCGCTGTCACACAACTGGACTGGGTTCGATTCCCGGAACCAGCGTAACAGGAAAGTTTGTGCCAGGGCCCATAAACGCGTATAAACGCGTAATAAACCTATAAACACGTAAAACAACGTAAAAATACAACCTTACAGTATGCAAGAGAGATTAACATTCTCTCTGTTGCAAAGCAAAACCGGGTGGTGGTTGTAATTGACGGATAAGAAGAAAAATCACTAGAATATGTAGAATAACGAATTCTCATTTTCTGCTCTGTTTCGTTGCTTTACATTCACCCTTTACAAGTTTTGCCCACCCGAGAAGAGTGCAGAATGTGGTCGTTTACAATGCCAGATGCTGCAGAGTTCGAGTATGTTTAAGGAAGTTATGGAAGAATGTTTAAAAATCGTTTCTTTTTGTTCTGAACGAATTCGAACGGACACTTTAAATGTTTTGTAAAACTAGCTTACTGGGCGATTTTGGTTTCGCCTTAAAAATACTTTAAAACATGAATAAAACGTTTAAACGACAGTATTTTGAGTTTGGCCGGCCCGGCCAAAGCGATGCAACCATTATAGTTCAAATCAAATTATAAAAGCCCTTAAGTTTCTATAGTTTCTTTATTCTATTTTGCAACCCTTAATTGCCCTGATTTAAACAAGCGGTTCAATAGTTCGACAATCAATTGCGAGACAGTCAAGTAAAGTTAAAACAACGTTTTATAAGAATTTTATTTGTTATTTTAATTCTTTGTAAACCACTTAAGCTCTTTGAGCTTAGATATCATAATAAACGACACCAAAAACCGTTGAATTGGTGTTTTTCAATGATAAATATATTTAGTGTCGAAAATGTTGAAACAGTGTCATCAAAATGCTAAACTCAAAGCTTATAGCTGAAAGCTAAAGTGTAGCTAAACCAGCGACAGAATGCATTAATAGATTCATAGTGATGCGTGGTGTCAAAAAAGGTTTTTGTTAGAAAACATTTTACTAAAATACAAAAAAAGTCCTTGAGGATTTTTTCTTTGTCTTGTTTGCAGAATCGCGACCAAACGTTATTAGAGTTTTTATTTCTTATTTTAAACCTTGAAAACCACTAGAGCTCCTTGAGTTTGGATATCATCAAAAAACGGTACCAATACCTGTTCAACTGGTGTTCACCTGTTGTTTCCGAATGTAGAATGTAGAGCCTGACGTTACTAGCAATGATTCGAAAAACACTACAGCCGGCTTTTATATGGTACATAAAGTTGTTGCCAATGGTATTAGTTATTTTATTTAAATTTTTGAGTTTTTGTTTTAGTATGAATACTGGATCGCTAGCGCAGAACTTATGTTTTTGAAACTTTATTCGGGGCCTGATCAGTATACTGTAATGTGCATATTTGCCTTTTCCGATGTTTGTAAGATGACCTTTATTTGCTTTTTTAACTAGACTACTAATAACAGTATAACAATCACTGAATCATTGAACAGTGATCGTATTGTTTGGTAACTTAGTTAATTAGTAATATTAAAATGTGAGTAGATATTGAACGTAACCACCATAAACCCTGGCCAAAGCCCATGGTGAAAGGCCAAATAGGTCAATCTTCAAGCTTTGCTCGGGTCAACAAACTGCATCACGATTGTTAAAAATATTTTCATCTTCTCTTTTGAATGATGTTCACTCTATTTATTATGAAACATCCCAGTTATGACTGACCACAGGAACGTTAATTCAGTCAGCAGTGCTTCAAAATAAAATCTATTTCTCTTATTCTTTTTAACCAACAAATGTAACCGAGAAGCTCTGCTGAGGATTATTGCATAGAGTGAACGCGGTTGTCTGATTCGTTCGTACTTCGCAACTCTTGGTTTTTCCTTTTCAAACAATCAAACTAGCTTATTTGTCTACAAACCCTGTCAAATATTAGAAATACAGATATAAAATATTAAATTTATCTCGATTTCGATTCCATGTTAGTCCAGCTGGGCGTGATTGCATACAATAATCAGATTGTATCAATTTTCATCATCACTATGTGTTTTTATTTTTCGCAAGTCATTCATTTCTCTCTTCTGTATAATAAAAAAATTGTATTACAGAATTCCTTGAACGTGTTGATTCATTGTATATTGCATTGTACAACGTTCGTTATAGGTATTCTTAGACAAAGTTGAGTTTATGAGACACCATCAGTTAACACTCACGGTGTTAACTTTATCATTCCCAATAGGCAAATCCAGTCCGCCTTTATGTCCGTTCTGTGGAGTCACCATCCCAGTAGCCCACATTCTTCTGGACTGCTATGACCGATCCTCAGAAAGATCAATTTGTAAAATAGACCAACATATCCCAAATCCTCACCAACCATCACAACCAAGAGTCTAAACTGTTAAATTTCCGCACACCCAAATCTAAATACTTTCAGATAAACTGCAACCAGCGACAACTTCAAGAGACAACTCGACCACAACAGCCAACCAAGAGACGAATGAAATTGAAGCCCTGTGCTCAAAATAGCTATAATAATACAACAACAACAACAACAACAACCATGAGTTTAACCATGACTTGATTTCTCTTCAAATTGGGGCAGACTGTGAATTATTGTTTTAACATCCCTCTGGATAGGTACCGTTACCTATGGGAAAAGACCCTGTAATGGTTTCAATTTCCTCCCGGGTTCGAAAATATCATGAGACATTTAAAGTTACGAGGCATTCTCTTTCTCCTCTTTTACAGGTTACACAACATCGATGATCTTAATAAATCAAGTAGCGATAACATGTTTAGCAGACGTGGAGCAGTTATTCATATCCACGCTCTTTCTTAGTATTCTGCACTTTCAACCTTCGCTATTGTTGAATGCAATTGTGCGGTCGTTCTAGTGACTTGCGCCATCAGGCGAAAACTGCATCTATTTTTATGTTTTCTTTGTTAGGAAGTGAACAAAGTTAAAAGGGTGAAAGCATAAATAGGTTCTTTCGAGCCTCTTTGGAAGGAGGTAGCATTTCGAGAGATTTCAAAATACAAGAAAATGTCACCCTATTGTTTAAGTAACACACATTATCACGGTTGAAATGGTTACCAATAAATCATAGTCCGTTCTTCCAGATCCATTCGTTAAAATAATTTATTGTTATATTGAACGATTGATATCAGAAGATTCGAGTATCGAGAATTCGCTAATCAAACATCAATTGTAGGCTGCGATGAGCAGGCCAATCCACAATGAGAATATCAGGTGATGGATTTTGCGACCTGCACTCAGACCACTTTATATGCATTTCGCGATTGCGGTGAAACTGGTATGTAGCACAGATAAAAATGAAGGTTGACGATTGGTTGATAAACATGGAGAAGGAGCATTTTATTCAGTTTGTACCCATTATGCTAATAAATTTGCATTTGCAACAGGCCACGATAATAGTTATTGCGCGAGTGAAGCGACGAATGCGTAAGAATTGACTTCAAACTTTTTGTAACTACTGGGTAACTATCAAACATATTCAAACAATCATTGATGCATATATTTTAATGTAGAAATACAATATGTTTTTCAGATGAAACGTGCTTCTGATGAGTTATAGCTTGCATTACTTTCTTTAGATTGTAAATATTTTGATTAACAAGGCTGTGGAAGAGCTTATGAATATTTAATTACAACGTTTAATTGTTTCAAATCAAATCAAATATCTATGGGGCAGTTAAAACTACTAAATGCATTCCAACAGATGGCAAATAGATAGCCACAATTACATTACAATCCCCAGGCGAATGGTTTAGGTTTTGATTTTATTGTTTGTTTAAGTGATAACCTTTTCTAAGATATAAATCCATCAAATCAGCCGCTTATAAGATATTATGTAAAATGTCGATGTTGGTTGAAAAACCACCAACTGATATGGCATACATCGTCGGTTGAGCAAAAACTTTATACACCTGAAACACATAACATCAAATGTGTACCACATCGTAGAATTACTGGTCCACTGTTACGCATTGGCGACAGCACGCGGCGAACGCGGCACGCAAGTTGATCGGAAGGTTCGTGTTTAACATTGTTTTGTTTTTGACGGCACAGCCCAAGAGCCCACATTCGGGCGCGTGGTTAGTGAAGCATGCGTGAACATGACGCGAACGATCGATCATGCTGCCTTTGGCCTGTTAATGACGACGCCCCATGGGTGTAACTAGCAGCAAATGAGGAAGTAGGTTGGGATTTGGGTGTTTTTGAGGAATCGCTCCGAAATGCCCTAGGCAAAATATCAGAGCATTAATGTTACATCATTGCCCCGATGGTCGTTTTTCGATAAACCCGTCTAATGGAATTGAACCGAAGCCGAGTTAGTAACCGTTTGCAAAGCCGAACTGTTTTGATTCGCTGGTGTTCATACCGGCATGTTATATTAGGAAAAGGTTGACAGATTATGATAGTGTCTGCGCAAATAATAATGTCTCGTTTGTTTTTCGAGATGCTTTGAATATAAACACAGGAATTTACACAATTACAATCTAAACAGTCTATTCGAAAAAATTATACATGTTGAAAAGAACTAGTGAATGTAACGTGGAGTGGAAGCACGCAAGAAATTGTACTGAACGTCAAAACAAGAATGTAACGGAGTTTATTTCAAATTTTCACAGGCAATCATAATTCGTGCTACAGACCAAATAAAAAATATTAAAAGTACTTTATCCTTTTGACGATATCCAGAACAACTAGTGCAAAGATCCAATACTTATCTATAAACATGTATTAAATATAAATCATATGGTTAACCCCGTATCCTTTTACTTGCAACTATCCAAATGTTTTAAATTTACCTTCTCTGCTACCTGTACCTACTCTGTACGTGTCTGATCTCTAAAACGGCCTTCGGTCCTTGGAAATTCGGGAGATGAATCAGGACACGGCTACTAGTTCTCAGTAGATTTTGTACACAGAGTTTGAAAACAATATTACACTATTTATGTCTGTTAGCACGATTTTTGTATAGATTTTTGCCAACTCAGTCAGGCTCAGGCATCAATTTGGATTCGAATTATGTACAGGTAATTTCAGCTTCTCATGTAGATGAAAAGTAATTCCAGCAAAGGAATAAACGAAAGTACGCGAACCTGTTGTCACTGTCAAACTGATGCTACTACCAAACCCCCTTCGAAGTCTGAGGGTTCGGTTTCCTGGTTGTGCCAGCAGACGACACACAGCCATATTCGCGTAACAGGTTCCCTGTCTATCCTTAACACGAGGTAAACAGTCCGCACGAAAAGAGAAGTTACTGCATAGTTCGAATGGGAGTTAAAGGAGGTCTGCGCACTCCGGTGTTCGCCTCAAAGCATTTCACCGGGCAAGTAGCAGGAGACCATTATCGTATCGCATTCGTGAGCGTATGGTATGCATGGTCGATATTATGTAATCTCCAGACGGCGGTCCGCATTTGGTAGTACAAAACGAGAAAGGTAGCTCAAAATTGAAAGGCATAGAAAAACTACAACTTCTTAACCTCGGCCGAAAGCATTACCGAGCGTCTCTAGTCGAGGTATTAGGATTATGGGAGTCAATTGAATAACTGAGTTTGTTGCATTATCGTACCAACACGAAGATAGAATTTATTTTTTCTGAGCAAAATAAAACTTGTTTTGCGCTGTAATTTGTTTTATAATTGAAAACCAGAAACAAAATTTAATTTAAAATTAATTGAATTTTTTTAAAGCTTCAATTCCAACTTCACATGCCAGTAGATGGGAACCTTCCTAATGATGTGTGTCCTCTTTTATTTAACTATCTATTTTTTGTTCTAAAAACGTTCGAATTTGGAAGTTCAAACTTTCTGTAGCATTTTACTTCAAAGCTTTGCCTATACTATTTGACATATATTATCGCATCAGCCAAACTTATTTACATAGAATGAAACGTAGTATGAGTAATTATTTATTGCACGTTCTTTTCCTTGTTATACACTTCACACTTTTAATGTTATGCTTATTGCAACTGTTGATTGAACTGTACAGTCTTTTATAATACCTGTAGTAATGTTTGTACCAACAAAGAGGACAAATGGCTCGTCGATTATGATGAAGAAGGTAAGTTTGACCTTCAACGGACTTCGTGGTCTATATCATCCTGGTCGCCCAAAGTAGCGCATGAAACTGTCGAAAAAGAAAAGTAAAAGTTTCAACGTTGTTCCACTAACGACCAGGAGAAGGTAATACAATGTGGCTACTACGGAGTGTGTGGGGAGAGGAATGAAGAAAAACCGATTCCCAAAAAAGTGATTGTACGCATTCCACTTCTACCTAAAGACCTAAAGCTCACTGGACAGCTCCAGGCGCCCTACTAGGAATGCTTGAACTGCAAATCCCCACTCTATAAAGAAAGATGAGAGATGGCTTACGGGAGAGCAAATATAGGAGGAAACTAACATTTCATACAAACCGAAAAGCGTAAGTACATAACGATCGGAAGAACCTGTTGCATCGAAAGGTTGCTGTAATCGGTACGTGGTTATGGACTCGCAGTAACTATTCGATAATGAATACGCGTGAAAGAGCACAGAATGATTGCAAAATATGTAAAATTATTTTTAAGGTAAGTTTAATTTATCCCCAAACAGTTTACCTAACTGATAATAAATCAGTCCAAAGAGAAAAATGTCAATTCGTGCCCTGCCAATACATTAATTTGAATGTAAAATTTTAAGTTTACGGATCGTTGTACTTGATGAGAATGAAATTAAAAAGGTACAATTAAAAAGGTACACCATCGCCAGCATGAACGCTTATAGTACGCACACATGCTTCGTTTGCTAAATTTAATGCAGGCTGAATAGGGTCTTTGCTTGCTTATGTCATACTTAAGAAGGTCGAACATCTATCGTTTTAGGGCCGCAAGTACACTGAGTCTAAGGTCAACAATCCGTCGCTTCGAAGATGGAGCTTTGGAGGTACTCTTGGTTCCTTTGTTCGTTTCTTTGATTTTGTCGGTAGAAGATGGCTCATATCGGTCACAGATTTGCAAAATACTCATCAAGAAACTGCTAACACATAGCCATAGTAAAAATACAAAACAAATACTTACAACTTTGAATTTGAAACATGTTTTAACTGAAAGCGTTGTCAGACTTTTGAATACCTTTTTTAGTGTCATAGATTTATTCGACATTCGACTATGGAGTGATGCATTTACCAAAATAGTAGTGAAGGCGTTTATCATGATTTATCGCTTTCGCCAATTGATGAACACTTCTTCCATTAGTGCCATCTTGTACACTAAACGTTTTCAATATTACCTTGTCGCATTAATTTTTTTGTGTTCTTACAGTCTCCATCTGTCGGCCATCTTGTGTTCTTACAGTCTTCAAATATCAAATATAGGTTTCCTTTCTTTTTCTTTTATCTTACTATCTTTTTGAAATTGTATATCCCAAGTGCTGTTTGAATCCAAGCAAATGAAGCTGCAGACTACAAAATGAGCAGCCAAAACTGTAATAATAAACTGTAAGAACAAAACGAGGCGTATCTTTTTAGCGTACAGCGACTGAAACTCTTCCATCTAAGATACAACAACCACACAGTAGAATCGTTCAGTAATGGTCAGTACAATAAGGGTCAACGTTCATCCATGACAAGAGCAAACATAACGACTGATTCATTGCCGATTGATTCTCGTATGGGTCATAAAATTTGAAATGTCCATCATGCTGAAAAGAGAGGACTTATCTACATATCGTGGACAGGCTTACCATGTGACCATGTGGCAGTGACTTTACCATGATACCTACCGTTTGATGAGCTGGGAGCAAAATTCAAACCCTGGCAGCGGAGCTGTCGCGATCGCGAGTGATCGTGTAGCCTTGCCAGAAGTTGATTTGTATTTCCTGTCTCCAAAACCTTCGGCTTTTTCTCCTTCTAGCCAATCGCCAATGATGTTGGCATGAATTTGAAGTAATGTAGGACAAAATGGAAAATAGTTCGAGGTGTGACGCATTGCACAACACATGATCTATCAATTTGTCAGAAAATTAACATTAAGTGTATTGTGGTGAAATTAAAATATATATTGTTAGTGTTTATAATGTGAACACGCACCGTATAATATTGCGGTGAATGTTGGTGCAGTATCTAATCTAATCTAACCCTGATGTCTTAGAATGTTTAGTCTTCTATGAATATTCTCCAATCAGATATGAAAGCCAATCAAATGTTCAGACTTAGTCAAAAATGTGCACAAAGTGTGACGCGTGGATTGAAAGCGGGATACCTCGTGATGTGCTGAGTGATCGGTGGGCCTGCCACCCTGACCTAACCGTAACCCTGTTCTAGACTTGGTTATGACAGGAATCTGTATAAGGATTTTTTGAGGTACCCTTTTTCCCGGTACCCTTCAATTTTCCCTTTTTTGTTTTCCCTTTCCTGTAACGGTATATTCATTGCATTACATGGCCAGATCGCCGCTATCATCGTTGCATCAACTTGGCGCTACATCTCACACTAGCCCAAACTGCGATGTGTGTGTAAGTGGCAGTGAAGAACCAAAACTGCGCCAGTTGCGTGGCGCATACGGCAAAAGCTTTCGCTTTTCTTCGGCTCGACTCGAATTGCAGACTGGGGCAAACTTCAATCTTCGCGCAAGCAACGAACAGTGGTACTTTAAAGGGGGGGGCCACGCTGCAGCCACAGTTTGAGTGACGAACGGGTGGCAAAAGCCTTCCTTCGGCTGCTGATCGTTTCGGTTTGAGGTGGGCTTTCGTTGGAGTGGCAGTTGTGCAAGAGAAATGGAAGCAGCACAAGTTACCATTTTTCGGTATAAAACGCCGATCTTCTTCAATTTATTGACAGTATCAAGACCAGCACGGTCAAGGAGTGTGGAGTGTCACGGTAGTGTGTGGTTGAGTTCGTTAACTACCGAATTCATGCGTCGGCCATTCAAGATGAGGTCGTCAACGCTTCTGGTTAGTGTACAATATGATAGTTTGTAAGAGAAGGTTTCATGAACTCTAATCGTAGTGAATTTTGTGAGAACGTGCATCAGCCGTGGATTAATCGTAACTGAACAAAATCCCACAGAGTTCTAGGACATTGCATCGGTATCGAATCACACCAAAAGTGGCTGTTTGTTAATCTGAGTGCTGAATGAATAAGAACAATTTTGTATAAAAAAGTTACAACATTGCGATGCTGGAGATACATTATTATACTGATGTGAAACAAGCTAGAACGTAAACATTTCCAAATAGAGTGACTGCGCACGACAGTCTAGTTATGGTGAAATTAATTAAATGCTTTTGGACTGTACCGGGCTGTATTTGTATTTGGTTGGATTCGTTGGCCACCAATAGTTAATTCATTTTGTTCGTTAGCTATGGCAATTAGTGTATGGTTTACAAACATCCTTGACGGTTCTGAGACGAGAACGTTTTATGGTGATCTAGAATGTATCGATGTGATCGTAGTAGGCAAAAGTAGAAGTAAGGCGCTTTCATTTCTTTCATTTTGGACTGGAATATGATACAATTTCATCTGGCCGTATCACGTGAAATAACGTCCGTTATTGTAACGCTATCAAATCATGATACAGTGGTGTACCTAAGCCCAAAAGTTAAAGACGTGCGAAAATGATAAAGTACAAGATTTCAATTCTACATTCCAAGGAGATTTCATTTTTAACGGTTCCAGTGACGGGATTATATTAATTTGCTAACAAATAGTGGATGTACTTACATATCAGATTGATCCTAAGAGATAATTTTATTTGAAAAGCTATTTACACCCCGTTTATGCCGTTGCTAATGGCACACAACAACTATGATCAATCGTCTACCTGGAACCAGTTCATAATGATACATACACCCAGTGATTTAATGAATGAAGCAAAACTGGTTTCAATATCACTTGTGCATGGAACGATTGACCATCTCAAGTCATTGATGACTTGGTGTCGTCGAAACCCATAAGTGAGCAGTTATGGCTCACAAATCAATCTCATTAGCTTCCTGTCGACCTGTACTCACTAGCCATTTGTCCGTTACCAACTCGCAATTAATGAAAGAGTAAATGACGAAGCGAATTATGGTGTCACTGTTCTTGCTGTGTTCTTATCAATCTTTCACAGGCCGCCATAGGCTGCTGTCTCTGTGTCACTCTGGTTCTAGCGGACGACTCGATCACCATTCGACAGAAGCGAAGTCCAGCTCCGTTCTTCTTCAACAAGGGTCACGACCACCACGAACCAAAGTGCGTCTGGGAGAAAAAGTTGGCCTGGAAGGAGGACTGGAAGAAGGTCTGGGAATCAAAAAAAGTCGAAGTGTGGAAGTCCGAGTGGAAAAAACATCAAATCCCAGTTTGGAAAAAGGTGGAAGTCCCTATCTGGCGCGAGGTGAAAGTGCCCGATTGGAAGATCATCAAAAAACCCTACTGGCAGGAAACGGAGCTACCCGCTTGGAAAGAAGTGCAGGTGCCGGACTGGAAAAAAGTCAACAAGCCCGTCTGGCGCGAGATCCAGGTCCCGGTGTGGAAGGAAGTGCAGGTCCCAGAGTGGAAGCAAATTTGGGTTCCCGACACGGTGAAGGTCGGCATTCCGGGCGAAAAGTATCTCGGCAAGGACGAACACGGTTGGGAGTACACTAGCCATGACTTGTGGAAGAAGAAGATGGTTTGGAAGCCCCTGTGGAAGAAAGTGTGGAAGACCGTGAAAAAGGAAGAGTGGAAGACGGAGAAGAAGCTTGAATGGAAGGAAGAATGGGTCCAGGTTTGGCGCACGGAAAAGAAGCAGATTTGGGTGAAGAAGAAGGAGGAACTGTGGAAGGAAGAGAAGATTGAGATCTGGCGCATCGAGAAGAAACAGGAGTGGGCGACTGAGAAGAAGCTGGAATGGAAGGAAGAATGGAAAGAAATCAAGGTCCCGGCCGTTAAAGAAGTTCAGGTCCCCGCGTGGAAAAAGGTGTGGAAACCCGTCTGGGAGAAGGCCTGTGTACCAGTCAGCCACGGATGGCATTAGTCGGAAAATCTTTCTAACTTAGTTTTTAGTAGAATGTTTTCGTTTGTCATTATGTTGCCCTTTTCTTTCATTACCATTTCCTTTGCTACGGCTCCTGCCATTGAGTAGTTTTGTGCTTCTTACGTTCAGTTTTTCACTGCAATGATTTCCCACCGTTCGACACTAAGTGTAAAAGGGTACTTTGTCGCGTAACACATGAAACGGACTGTCACTTTTACGTTTCGGGTTTTTACGTACGTACTTTTCCTAGCTTCTCAAGCTTTGTCTATCGCGTTTTAACTGCATCTACCTGAAGATTGCTTGGACATTAACTGTACTTTTATAGGATGTTACATCATCTTGTTAATGACGACCCGCATTGAAACATTCCCACAGAAGCCGAACACGCCAGCACTTCCAATTCACGTTTGTTTTCAGAGATCCGGCTAGGTCGCCCAGCTGTTGTGTATCTTGTAAGCGGCAAGACGACTTTGCTATTGAGTTGGCTGCCTAATAATACTTCCCTTTCGTACATCTGGTCGGTTGGTGAGAAGAAAATATTGTTCGCTTTTACGCTTTCAATTAAAAAAGGCAGCTTTTACTGAAGCGCAAAGACTTGCAAAGGTAGCTTTTACTAGCAAACACTGTGCAACATCACTTTGCACTTTAGAATGGTGCTAAAAAGGGGTATGCGATGCGCGAAGAACGTGTTACTAGCACTTTATTGTATCGATGCTTTGGAATGTTTTGTATTGTTTATTTCAAATGGATTTTTCATATGTTTATTTGATATATAAACATGTTTTGTACATTTCTATGTTCAAGTACATGTACCACTAAATTTCCAGGGCTCGCAATGTCACCTATCGCATTGAAGCTAATATTTCATCGGCTTGGATGAGTGATTTGTTACATTCTGCATACAAAAACCTGAAGGTAATGTAGAACAAATTAAATAGAACAGGGCTTTTGGCACATTTACGAAAAAGCAAACCTTAACCCAATAACATTCAAATGAAGCGGAATTCATGTATTCCAGTGATAACAATTTTACATGGTTAATGATTGCAGTAAGACCGTCATCATCTCGGAGTTTACTATATTTGCACCACACACTTATCGATGGTCAATTATTGTATCTCTTGTAGATGTTTTCGCAACAATGCACGATTCCTACACTTACGAAAAAATCATCTCATGCATTCTGGTAAACACGACTGAATTGGATTACATGTGAAACACGAACAAAGGAAGTGCGATATAAAATACGTCATCCACATACGTTTGTCCAAGCAATGTGTATCTTAGGTGCAGCTAATACCTAATACATGAAGTTCCTTCTCTAATTCAAAGAGCACATCTTCTCGTATTAAACAGAACTGAAACACTGACCTATTAATATGCGCAACAGCTGTCCAAACCTCCGTTGAATTAGAAAGCATTAGGAACACTTCGAATGAAACACTAAAGAACGCTTCAATTGCTTATTCAATGTGTGCTTTAGATAGTCTCTCGGTCAATTATCTTTTACGCATCTTGTACCCTCTATCAAAAGTTTATTGCCAGTGGAAAACTTCATGCATAAAAACTCATTCATTCAACACCGGTCAACGAAACCGGAACAGAAAAGGCAATCATGCGTCGTACCTTTGTAAATAATTGTGTAAATAGTTATGGTTTCATCAGGCAAGTGCGCGTCCAACACAACATTGGTCGAATAAAAGAGAAAAACAAAACCTTTCAATGAATGTCAATACTTGCATGCCATTTTATTTCACAGAATGACCGAACTATTTCACAGTGATGATTTACAATTTCGACCGTCATCGACTTCTGCGATCTGAACTAAATGGATTCGTGCTTCAACGTGTGGAACTGGCATTCCGATGCGAAATGGAACAACTTCCGGTTCCGCGTTGGTCGGGTGAAAATAAAAGAAAAGCCACCGGCAACCGGTCGCTTTGCGTCGTCGCAACCGAACGATTAACTTTGACGAAGTCAAGCTGAATTTATATTAAACGCTTCATTAAAAGGCAACAAACATCAACAGAGGATAGCTTCTTCATCAGTAACCGTATGGAGTGGTGACTCCAACTATTACACCACTTTTGTAGTGGGTAGTGGGTCGCTTGCCGTTCACCGCCGATGATACCGCAGTTTCGTGCTGCGTTGTAATTCCGCGTGCTTAGGAAACCGGGAAATGCACCATTTAGTTCCAGCTTAGTTGAATCGTGTTTCCTTGCAGATAGCAGAAGATCGCCCTTCATCTCCTCTCCTCACTTCTCTACCGCAGCCGATATGGGCAACGCATCATGTTTTTCCCACAGCTCTATTCGAATCGCCATTTGCAATTGGGCGAAGAGGAAATGGAACCACCGCGGTGGGAACGCCATGGTCGGTGAAAAAACCGGTGGAGGCTATATTTTTACCGAACAACGCCGGATCGCCGGATGACGACGCTGCGGCGTGAATAAAAACTTTGTGATAGCGCTTGAGGCGCGGAACTGCAGATGGGGCGGAAAAGAAAAGCACGGTACCGTGTTGCGTATTTCACAGATCAGAGCAGTTGGAGGTAAGCGTGATTGCTGATACTGGCCGCGACGGCTGCTGGATGAAAAAAGGAGATGATGAAAATGGAGAAGAAATGAATGAAAGTGGAAAGCGAATACGCTGTTAAAATTTACGTTTCACTTGCATAACCGCAAAATTTCGACGCAATTGTAAATACTGTCTGCTGGAAAAACTTTGTAGAGGAAATCGTCTCGTCCGAAATTAACTGCTTCGAGTGGGAAAAGATTTACTATACCGACAAACTTTGTTGCGTACGATGCACCATTCCTGCTCTTCATGTTAGGTTTACATCCTATATTATACTTCAATATTACAACGATTTAAGCGTACAAATGTACGTACATGTTTAGATAGCGAGCTGTTTCAAGCAATGAACAGTCATGTAATTAATGGCAAGAATCAAAACTCTTTTTATTCCAAACATAATTTGATGTAATGGCTTTTGTGGTCCTTTACATGCTTTTACTAGTTGTTGAAACTTGAATAAGAAGACTATGCTAATCTCTCATCAAATCTTTAAAAATTACGTAAATCGTAGAAATTCGGCACGAAAAAAGAATAAAGCAAACTATAGGAGCATAAGCATTTATAAGCATTTGAACATGTCAAGTTTTGTTCCATGTTTTTGCGGGGAGTACTTTAATATGACGAAAAGTGTTACCGAACTCATCAAATTTTAAAAAAAAATGTATGGTGAACTTGCTCTTTCTCACAGAACGTGTCGGATGTGGTTTGCACCATTAAAAGTGGTGTTTTGGCTTGCAAGACGAAGTGCGACCTGAACAGTCAAAAATGGTTGACGATGAAGAATTGGTAGCATTGCTCGATCGGGATGCATGTTAGGCGCAAAAAGAACTTGCAGAAATGGTAGGGTGTTAGGTTGACCAAACGACAGTTTCCCATCGCCTGAGTGCCGTTGGAATGATTAGAAAAATGTGTTATTGTGTTCCACATGAATTGAAAAAAGAGACATTGAATGAAAGAAAACCATTTTGCTTCTCCAGATGTGCTCTTTCGGACCAGTAATTGTTCTGTTACATGAGTAACGATTTGGCAGCACAGCGGTTCACTTCTCATGGAAGTATTGAAAAATGCGTCTCTGAGTGGATCGCTGATAAGGATAAGAAGTTCTATCGACACGGAATCGGGGAACTACCTAAAAGATGAGAGAAAGTAGTATCTAACGACGGACAATACTTTCAATAAGGTAGTCATACGGTTTGTTGTGGTAATAAGGTTACAAATATAGAATAAAAACCGAACTAATTAATTTGCAGACCTAATACATATCGCATTATCGCATGGTATTCGAAAACATTCCATTTTTCGCCGTTGTTTTCTTCGCCATTTGATCGAGTATGCGCGAAAAGGTAAGCTATAAAATCAGAACAAAGAAAAAGAACAAAGATTTTAGATTTCGACAATTTTCGTTGAATATTCGCATATTCTTGCCATCTCTATTAGGTTAGACTAGGTTTTCGGAGTTTTGGCCTATACTGTCAAGAATCTTACTAGATTTACGTAAAAAATCCAGGATTACAAACAAATGTTTAATAGGATACTCAGTCCTCATCCTTGTCCCCCCATGTCCTGCACAGCTCAACACGCACACAAAGACACACACGTTGAATCTAATTAATTTATTACAATAATTAATCAGTAATTAAATTCAGTACAGCCAAGTTTTACTCCGTGTGATCTTGTTAGTGCGCCTATTATGCTGCAATTCGTTGCATACGTCCTATAATATGGTGGTTTTGTATGGCATTATGGTGAATGATTTTATTATTTTTCTATAATAGTAATAATAATAATAATAGGTTATTTTTTATACTAGAACGCGTGTAGAATGTTCGAGGAGCTTTGGCCATTGCGTATGTGGGTATTTTGAAACAAGTAATTATTACCGTGCGAAGTATTTAACCTATTATTCAAACGCTTGATAAAGTATTCATCAGCCCATTTTTTCATCCAAACTTAAATTGATATTATCTACTTAGTTAAATGATCAATCGCCGAACCCAAATATAACCCAATAAAATAGAATTAGTTTTCGGGTCGCTGCTATTTATTGCCCGATTTATTTGTCTTCTAAATTGTGTTCTTTGCAAGACTTTCTGCTCTGCACTAAAGCACAAAAAGGTTTGCACCGCTACAATATGTGTCTAATTTTGCGTTAACTTCGTTTTGACAGCTAATGATTATTAAGATATTAACTAAACCTTTCTGTCAAATTTTTATCTACATTAAGAAACTGTTCTTAATGCCCCAAAAGATACATATAAAGCATGGTCCACTTAGAATCGGGAAAAGTTGTTTTCTTTATACTTATGGTGGTCGGATTTCAAATGTTTTGATAGTTATGTCTTAAGTAAATATTCGACTTTCAGTGCTGAAACTTTCATCCTGGTACGCGGAGTTTATAGAAAGTTATGCTAAACGGAACTCATAAGAAGAAAAATAATTCTGAACACTCACGTCGAGAACCCCACGTGGTCTGCTTTAAAAATCTCAAAAACTCACAAATTCGCAAAATCAACTGTATATGCTGTACTTTACCGTTTCTGGGAACCCAATACCATAGATCGGAAGATTCCGAGTAGACGACGTAGTGGAATTTACGACCGGCAGCTGATCTGGAAGGTTTTGAGATCAATCAAGGCAAATCCTGGACTTTCGGTTCGCGATGTTGCAAAAAAAAAAATGGTGCCAGCAGAAGTACTGTCCAGCGGGCCTGTTTACGAAGAGGCTACTGTTTTTTCCTTGCATGTAAGTATCCAAACGGGACACTTAAGCAAAACCTAGTCGCTAAAACACGCGCTAGAAAGTTGTACGAGAAGGTTCTGACGAGGTAAATAGGATTATGGCGATATTTTCTCAATATGTTGTTGTTGCAGGCCAAGAGGACTCGGCGATTATAGCCGGATAAGTAAGTAAGCAAGTTTTCCCAACGTGAACAGAGGGAACCGAATTATTATTTGATTTATTTTGTCAATTTATGGATAGTATGTCTAAATGATAATAATATCTTATTTAGCTAATTTTTGTGAGAGAAGATTCTGATAACTGCTTGACGCTCTTTCACTGCTGCTACCTATGTCCTTTCCAGAAAATAAGCAAGCGGAATACGAAATAGTTGCACGACCAACGGTGAAAGGCCAACAAACCGCACGGCTTATAGTGTAGGATTTTCAGTCTTCTTCCTCTTCAAAGCTTCTTTGAAACTTCGTTTCTTGTTTCCCTAAATGTACTCCACCATTAGATGCAATAGGGTACGGATGTGTGCTCCAGAAGCGAATCAGTTGCGAGTGTTCGACCACGCTTTGCGATCGGATACGAGTCCTGTTTCCCGTAACCAGTTACTCTCAACGGAGATGTTATGTCATACGACTGAAGTCACGCTTTTTCCTTTCATCCGTTTTAGTCTCCCATTTCATTGCGATGTTACATCAGCCGTTTGTCCCAGGGCGCAAGTGTTCCCTTCCATTCGGAACTACATTTAGCCGTATGTTCCGTTCGTCCAACTACCTTTACCTTAAGTGTATTACCTTTTACAAAAGAAACAACTTCAAAATTGTAACAAAAATCTATTTGGTATCAATGCTTCTTTTCCAATTTAATACTGTATAAATAAAAATTTAAAAAAATATGAATAAACTGGTTGATGCTTTACACATAAATATTACATCTGGCAGACAGTACAATAATAAATCCATCATATATATAGTATGATAGGATTGAAAGAAAGTCTCTGATACAAGTTCGTGCCAAGCGTTAACGCTTCAGTCCCTAGCCCCTGTCTGCAGTGGAACTTCAGTATGTGTGGGCTGTCGATTCACTGCGTAACTTGTCCTACTTAAACACCTTTCTTTTTATTGTTTCTCGTGTCTCCGTTCATGAGTTCTCTGAATTTCCCGTTTGTACTGCACGCTTAGTCATGCAACACACCTATTTACTCTTGAATACATGCGCACTATATGACCGACCTAGTTTCAGCTTCCAACCATCACATCGTCACATCCTCAATCATCATGGTAATTGGAATAACCACACCTCGTTCACGTCCTTGCTATCGATAGCTTGTCATGATCCATCGTACCTCATTTTCAGATCATGGTTGACCTTCTGTACTTCCGGAAAATGCCAACCCCAGTGCCATGACCCATGGAGAGCTAGTTTCAAGTTCAATGAAGCGATTGCCTTCAGCAATCCATGCTCTGTCGGCTGCTGATGCTCTGTCTGCTGTTCGCTCGATTTACATAATGAACTTATCTATAGTCAACAAGTTCGAACGGAGACACATTCCTCACACTTTATGTTGCGGAATTGATAAAGAAGACGCTTTGTCTGTTAAAAAAAGAGAAGAAGAAAAATGAGACTCGTCATTTTTCTGAGACGATCAAGGACCTATTTCAAGACTCTGTTCGCTATTCTTATAACAAGGCCAGCCTGTCTTGAGTAGCATACCGGAACTGGAGCCTAAAATTACCTTTCGCTCATTTATTAATACGGAACATCCTTTCACGCTCCTGAGCGTTGGTGATCTTTGAAGTGTACATACTCATCTTTTCTGCAGAAGTTTTGTTTTACATTTTAAATCATAAAACGGACATACCCGTATTGTAGCCAGCTTTAAGTATAGAATTTAAGTTAACGCACTGTCACGGTTCACACCGACGCTTTTCCTACCTTTCTTTCCTTTGACGGATGATCGCATACGGACACACAACAAACCAGAAAAAAATCTGTGAGAACTTCCCATAGCATATAGTATCAGAACCATAAATACGAAACGACACGAGGCTGAGTTTTTACTCAGAATAATGTGTTTGCATTTCAATTGTGTGTTCAAATTACCTACGGCCATACTTCAGCTGCAGAAATCGAGGCCGCTTCGAGCGCAAGGAAAAAGAGATTCCACCGAACGACGAGAAAGTTTGTGGAAACGGCCTTGAGATAGCCTTTCCTGAGCGGTACCCACTACCAGCAGAGAGCATAAAACTAGTGTGACTCTCTTGGAGAGCAACTTACTACTTCTTACTTCGATCGGTTAACTCTGCCGATCGCTCTTGAACGTGTTTTAAACGGTTCTCTGTTTCGCCGAGCTTCGCGCGCTCACACCCTGATGATATAATAACGGTGGCAAAAATCATGCCCATCGGTTACGCAAACAGCGGCTGCTCGAATGGATCAGCGGGGTTTACTAGTGTATGTATGCTGGGAATGGTGGTACCGGTAGTGATGTTTCTAGCGAGAGAAAAAACATGCCCATGAGATCTATCGCACTCAACGGGAAGTAAGTTGATATGAAAGCAGGAAATGTTCAGGATACACAGTTTCATTACTGCATCGGTTGCAAACCATTTGAAACCTCTAAATCAGTACTCAAGCCTATGTAGCCATCGACTTTAAAAAGAATTTATGGATGTTATGGAATAAAATTTGACATTTTTTAACATTGCCACCACTTCCTTTTAGAACTTCATTCAGGGGCAATCTGTCTTAAAGCTCACCAAATACCGTTTAAATCTACTTTACTAATTGTTTTTGAACAAACACTTTGAGGTACACTACCAATGTTATGCACATGCAATGTTAAGTGGAAAAGTGCTGCACAATGAAGTTATACGTTCTAGCTGAAAAGGAGAAATATTAAAAATTCGACAACAGCATTGAGAGTAATGCACACTAATGCTATACTATGGTATCGGTAGAAAACGCTTTTGAAAAGGAAGCAGATCTCGTTTGTTGAAACGGGGGGTTCAAGCTATTCCAAATCATCAATGGTATGCGTGCAGTCGAGGGAAAGAAAGCATTACCATCTCCCTCTCCTATTTGCAGCTTTGGTGAATGCTGTGAATGCGTGCCAAAAGATTAACCCCCACCGGCGATCGGAGGCATCGTCACCGGCGCGAGTAAAAGTGCAAGTAGTTCTGCTTTTTCTCATTTCTCCGTGTGACTCGTTTTCGGAGGGGTGACCGATTGTTTATATATATTATACGGCGAACGGATGTAAACAATTGTCAGTCAATTTGAAACAGCAACTAAAAGAAGACCGCTGCTCCGAGTAGTTTCACTGTTCATCTCGTCTTCTTCGGGAAGGATGAAAACCCGATGGAACCGCGTGGTTAGTGACATACAACTATTTACAATTTGGAACTAACTGCTGTATGAGTGTTAAATCAGAGTGTTGTTTTGAAACAATCGAAAGATATCTTGAAATAAGCCTAGGTGGTTTCTTTCTCTGTCTTGGATTTGTTGGCATCAATCGTTGTTTAATCGTAAATCGTTAAATAAACTATATTGTGGATGTGTAGTTAAAAAACAAAAACTAAATGACCGTCTGTAGTGACTAGAATGAGTACACAAAAGTCCATAAGGATTGGAACAACATTTGAAAGTGGAAATAATTAATTGAAGCAGTTGCATCTGCATTGTGCACATGTGTAATCGAAAAGACGGACTTTTGAATTAATCAGCTGATATAATTCGTATAAGTCTTCAGACTTTTCTAAAGTTTAAAAGCTTCAACCAAATTGAATAAAGTCTTGGATGAACTAAACTAAAGTTCCACAGTTGAATGTTCCATAAAACATAAAAAAGAAGCCCTAAAACAGTGGCGTGGTAGTTCATGTTTGTTTTCTAAAAATAAATTGAATCTGAAATAATCAAAACCGGCTTTTAAAACCTTGCAATGATGAAACTAGTGCATGAGAAACCATAATTTAACTTTACTTGCTTTGCTTGCTTGCTGTTGACCATCAAATTTCGTGCGGGAGCGTCAATAATCACAGTTTTCGTTGATTATTAGTGCTAAGTTGATTCTTGGTTCTTTAACACAGTCTAAAACAATCACGTAGATCCGTTATACTTAAATTTAGAAAATGTCAAATACGACTTTTGCAATGATAAATGAAGCGATACCTCCAGACTTAGTCACTCTCGATGTACCATACGGACTAAGAGGGCCAAGATGAGATTTTCGAGAAGTGTGGTATTTATAATAATTTGCTCGAAACCCCTCACGAACCCGGATATAGCGTGTACTCAGCTTTTGCCCATTGTAAGACAAAAGAGAACTTTACAGCATATATTGAACATATTTATAAAACATCCATCAGTTTTAATTATTAAGCAGATTGAACTAGCGGAAAAAGCTGTAATTTGATCCTTTGTAGACAGGGTGTTACTCAATCAGTCATCCAAAAAGTAGCTCAAAACCACCCACACGGTTTGCTTAAAGCTCGACAATATACAGGACTTTTCTGAGCATCACTATTCGCTCGGTGGTGCTATCTTACATAATTCGGCGAATGAAACAAGTTATTTGGTATCGAACGAGTATAGATTATGAAAATCTCGATTGAAAACACTATTTACATTTTAGCCTGATAGTCTATGTTAAACAAACATATAGTGCGCCACAACTCGAACATTTAGAAAGTATTGCATATTTTGTAATACGCGTTGATCTTCAATTATCACTATAATCACTTCGCTGAACACATTCATATGTGTTTTCTTACATTTCCATTTCTTCAAAGGCAATAAATGCATATTGGCTCTTCATGGCGTAGTTGTATTGATGTCTTCGAGCCAAGGTGTTTGGGTAACATAAAATAAGCCTGCTAATCAATAGTACACGACTTGCTGGCGATCAACACTTGTTCCCGTTTACATCCGCTTCCGATTTTCAATCGTAGCCATGCAACTGTAACACCATGTGATATCGAACACTTTCATCTTCCGATTGAGTAACTAAACATCTCAATCTCTCGTTTATTTTATGTTTAGAGGTCATTTTGCTGCTGTCAGTGGAACACATTGCATTGTTGTATTGTTACTGGTTAATTGTTGCGTCATGAACAATGCTTGCAATTTCATACATCTACCTGCAATTAAATCGCAGCAATTACGTTTACAGGTTTACACGTGACGGTTCTCCAAAGCATCTGTTTTCTATTCTCTCTTGCAGCTAACTATCGCATTGATAGTAATATTGTGTACACCTGTGGTAACACCGAAAGCCGTCATCGATCAGAAAGCCAAAGAAACACAAAACACTAACGATCCGGCTCAAGCTCACAAGCGCATAGGATATGACTATCCAGCACCTGCAGATCCCATAACATTCGACGATCACGAACATAAGGTTTCAGAGTCGATTCCATTGCTTCAACACGAGGCACAAATTAGTCAATATGATGATAATCTGCACCAAAACTTTGAAGACTCACATCACCATCATCACCACCTTGAAGAACAGCATGATCCGGGTTATTGGAAGAAAAAGTTAATATGGAAAGAGGGGTGGAAAAAGATCTGGAAGGCTGGCAAAAAGCAAATATGGAAACCCGACTGGAAAAAGATTTGGAAACCGATTTGGGTTCCAACAGAAATACCTATTTGGAAGGATATTCAAGTGCCTGCGTGGAAACAGATTTGGAAACCCGTTTGGAAGGAAATTCAAGTTCCAGCTTGGAAAGAAATTCAGGTGCCTGACTGGAAAAAGATTTGGAAACCGATTTGGGTACCCATCAAGGTTGCAGCATTGAAGGATATTCAAGTGCCTGCATGGAAACAGATTTGGAAACCCGTTTGGAAGGAAATTCAAGTTGCAGATTTCAAAGAGGTGCAAGTCCCCGGTTGGAAGCAGTATTGGTATCCCGAATGGATTAAGGTAGGCATACCTGGTGAGAAATTTTTGGGTAAAGATCACGATGGGTGGGAATACACTAGCCACGACTTATGGAAAAAGAAGCTTGTGTGGAAAGCGGGGTGGAAGAAGATTTGGAAAACCGAACAAAAGCAAATCTGGCGCACAGACAAAAAGCTCGAATGGAAAGCAGCATGGAAGCAAATCTGGCATTCGGCCAAGAAACAAATATGGGTAGAGGATAAAAAGCTTGCGTGGAAGGAAGCTTGGAAACAGATTTGGAGAACGGAAAAGAAACAGATATGGGTGCCAGAAAAGAAACTGGAATGGAAGGCCGCTTGGATACAAATTTGGAAACCGAGTAAGAAACTTGCGTGGGTCCCAGACAAAAAACTTGAATGGAAAGAAGCATGGAAACAAATTTGGGTGCCTGATTGGAAAGAAATATGGCTCCCGGCTTGGAAGAAGATCTGGAAGCCAGTGTGGATATCAGAGTGGTTCCCGTCACCAGACCATCACGATCATCATCATCATCACGATTGGGACCGTAAAGATACCTTCTTTGGAAGAGAAGAAGAAAAACTCATATTCAAAAGGAGCGAACCTTCTATTGAACAATCGAAAACTATCGAGCAGACCTCTAACTCTTCAGGCGATCCTGAAACACCGCCTATGGCTAAAACAGACGCAATAGAAAGCAAATCCAATGCTGGATTTTCTGCCTGATATACGTGTTAGATTATTTAAAAAACAAGTCAACTAGTTGTATGATACATGTATTGCCTGAAGCTGCATATTTGAATATGTAAAAATAATGTAAGAAGATTCTTCTATCTTTGACTCGCTTAATCAAAAGAAGAAAAGTCCCAAATGGTGATGTCAGATGCAGACATGATTCTAATCTTCTGACAATCCATCAGCCATCTTTTAGTGTTACTAGCTACAAATGTAATTCATTCCACGTCGTACACCAAAATAACTCACAAAATTGATGGTATTATTACCAATTAAAAATATCCCTGTACAGCACAAGTCATCAAATTATTCAATAAAGAAAGCAACAGTGGTTTATAAAAAGCTAAGACAAAGATAAACGAACATCAACGGTTTATTAAACACAACGAGGATAGCTTTTTGCTTGTTCCAAACTCACTCTTAAACGAAATTTATCTTTTAACAGCAGACATGATGCATAAACGTTCTACACAACTTTTAGCGTGTTAGTTTGTTCAATAAAAATCGCTAGGACTCTACAATAAAGATGCGCCATAAGGTGATATGAGGCGTATTATTTATCAGAATTATTAGATCTGTTTGATACTTTTAGTATTACGACATCACGACATCACGTTTTTACACACGAAACTTTAAAAACGACAACTCCATTAACATCTGTTATGGTTATAAAGAATGCACAGCAATCTTTATGGAAAACCATTCGAATGTG
Organism: Anopheles bellator; assembly: GCF_943735745.2. NCBI lineage: Eukaryota > Metazoa > Arthropoda > Insecta > Diptera > Culicidae > Anopheles > Anopheles bellator. Next base: position 49,858,835 of record NC_071286.1, read on the forward strand.
GAAGTATCTAATTGATACGATCCTCACTTAATCGGAAGCTGCTGCTCACATGCGAACTCGAAAAGACGAACTGAAAAACAAAGTATAAGCTTAAAGACTTTTCTAATGTTTAAAAAGTCCGATCAAAAGATTAAAAAATAAATTGAATCTTAAATAATCAAAATCGAATTGTAAAACCTTGCAGTTCGATTGCAATCATCGAACTTGTGCATGAGAAACTGTAGTTTAACTTTTCTTGCTTTGCTTGCTTGCTGTTGACAATCAAATTTCGTAGCTTTGTGAGAGCGTCAATATTCACACTTTTCGTTGATGATTAATGCTAAGTTGATTCTTGGTTCTTTAACACAGTCTAAAACAAAAATTTCGAAGATTCACTAAACTTAAACTTGGAAAATGTCTAGACATACGTCGTTACAGTATCGCTAATTTTGAATTTCCGCGGCTTACGTATGTTCGATTCTCGATGTTTTGTGGCGTTATGATTTTACTCATGCTCGCACTTATTCCGACAAGTTCGGCAATTTTTAATGTGAGGGACAGAAAAGATATTCACGAATAAAATTTTTTTTTAACAAACACAAAATTACATATAATTTTTTAACAAACCACGTATATGATTTTTGCAATGAAGCGATACCACCAAGCATCGTCACTCTCGATATAGTACCATACGGACGACTACTAAGAGGACAAATGACAACAGAGAACCATGATAAGGTTTTCGAGAGGTGTGGTATTTATAATAATTTGCTCGAAACCCCTCACTGACCCGGATATATCGTGGCACTCAGGTTTTGCCCATTGTAGGACGAAAGAGAATTTACAGCATATATTGAACATATTTATAAACCATCCAACAGTTTTAATTATTAAGCAGATTGATCTAGCGGAAAAAGTTGTAATTTTATCCTTTGTAGACAGGGTGTTACTCAATCAGTCATCCAAAAAGTAGCTCATAACCACCCACACCTTTTGCTTAAAGCTCGACAATACACAAGACTTTTCTGAGCATCACTATTCGCTCGGTGGTGCTATCTTACATAATTCATCGAATGACACAAGTTATTTTGTCTCGAACGAGTATAGATTATGAAAATCTCGATTGAAAATACTACTTGCATTTTAACCTGATAGTCTTTGTTAAACAAACATATAGTGCGCCATAACTCGAACATTTAGAAAGTATTGCATATTTTGTAATACGCGTTGATCTTCAATTATCACTATAATCACTTCGCTGAACACATTCATATGTGTTTTCTTACATTTCCATTTCTTCAAAGGCAATAAATGCATATTGGCTCTTCATGGCGTAGTTGTATTGATGTCTTCGTTGAACCAAACTGTTCGGGTAATACAATAGGCCTGCTAATCAATAGTACACAACTTGCTACTCTGGCGATCAACACTTGTTCCCGTTTACATCCGCTTCCGATTTTCAATCGTAGCCGTGCAACTGTAACACCATGTGACATCGAACACTTTCATCTTCCGATTGAGTAACGAAAACTCTCAATCGCTCACTTATTTTATGTTACTGTAACGTAGAAGTCACTTTGTTGGCAAAGTAGTAAGGCAATTTTGTTGGCTTTGTGAGTCGAACACGCCATATCCGTTAGAGGAAGTCTTGGATATATGTTGGATATGTTGATTCAGACTAAGACCCGTTACATACATGATAAGGAATACATACCCGGGAAGCTGTGGTTCGAAGTTGTCTCCTCGAAACCAAGGATAATAAAACCCGGCCGCAGCGTCGTGATCCCGCGAAGAGGTTCGTTTTGAGATCCGACAGTTCCAATTTTGATGACTGTTGGTTCTTTACATCTGAAACCTTCAAGAAAAAATGTTGTAAACATTGATAAGTAATTCTAAAACAGGCTTGTTTTATTTATTTCCCTAAATTTCAAATTTCGTAATCAAACGCATTACTTTGCATTTTTATTTTTCAACTAATCTCATTCGTTATTTTAAGAAATAATGAATTTATTCTTTCAATAACTAGTGCTTTTTGTATAAAAGCAAACCTATTTGTTATCCGTCGATTCACATTACGAATCGCAAGGGTTCCGCTACAGGCTACAGTTGAAGTAGAAAATAAAAAGATGTTAAAATAATGAACAATTCTCAAATATTAAATACAAAAACAAACATTTAGGAACAAACCTGGCATTATCTAACATATTGTTGAAATTATTAATCATATTGATCCGATCCACCTTGATGCGATCAAGTTTTTCTTTGCGTTCTTTAAGTTCTTCAAGCTTTATATTCTTCTCAGCACGATGGAAGTGAACGCTCGATTGGATATGTTTTGTCATATTTCCGATGTCACCCTGAAATAATTATATCAAAATATTTAAGTTCGTGCCGTACAAAATTAAACGAATCGTAATCCTATAACTTACCAACAAACGTTGAATGTTTTCGATTTCTTCAGAATTATCCCGCATTTGCTGTCTGACATTTTTTATAGAATTCGATTCATCTGAACATCCAATAGGAGTTAGGTTTTCGCATTGCTGTCTAATTATACGTGAGTTGCATTGGTTGCTAATCATATCCGCCGTTGTTGATTCCAGCATTGCGCTGTGCTCTAGTACGCCAGATTCATAATTCAATGAATTAGTTAGAAGCACAATTACAAAACTTCACCGAGTACATTTACCTATCACTATTATATCTTCGTTGATCGATGAATTGCTTTTACATGCCGTCAACTTTTCAACGTTAGTCTCTAGAACAGTCCACAGCGCGCAAGTTTCAGCATCCTAAAAGAAACGAAGCGTACTTAATATCGTTTGCATAAAACTGCATCCATGTTATTTACCAAAGCCGAAATCTTTTCGTCAAAATTTTTCCACAGATGCTCCATCGACACAGCTTCAATTCAATCCTTTGTTAAGCGGCGTCGACTGTTTCACAGATCGTAGAGGATGAGTACTATGATTAATTGAGTCGGTTGTCATAGTAATACAGCGACCTTTGATACAATGACAGGGCACGAAGACACTTTTGCATTGATTCTCTTTTCATTGTCTTTCTTAATTTTTGGTCTGTTTTTCTACACGAATCGCCATTTTAAACGGACGTGAGATTTTTGTAATTTTCACACGGTATACAGCTCATAATGGTTCGTATTGCCCATTCTTTCCCATGTAAAATCACCTATTAGCACAGATCAGTAACTACGGATATACCATTCAACAATTTCTCTCAGCAATCTTGATTATTTATAGTAACATTGGAAACCAGAACAACTTGTAATTCATACTGGATATATAAACATAAAAAAGGACCTGGTTTATTCACACAATTTAAAAATTTTTATTTTCGGATTGTTGGGTTGAATCGACAGAGAAACTTCACTTTTTACACGCGAGCAAAACACTGATGTTTGTATTTTCTCTGCATTGTTTACTTAGATTTCTTGACACATCGTTCTGTGATAAATCTGAAACGCGACACGAGAATGGTAATGCATCACAGTCCCAAGATTTTCACATTTTTGTTATATGCTGCGTCTGCTGAAATGGGCATGTCTTGATCATCTTAAGAGCAATGCCGATTTTGCTGTTTACTTTGCCTTCGCTTTAGACTTGGTTTTCTTGACAACCTTTCCCAATTTTTTCGCCTCTAGTCTGGCGGCCTTGCGCTGAGCTTTAGCAGCAAGATAGAGATCCTTGCGCTCTTTCTTTCCAGGCCTTTGCGGAACATTTACCACTGGGCGCGTGTACTTCTTCTCGAACTCGGACGTAAGGTATCCGTATTGCTGCAGAACCTCATTATGTGGTTTTATTTTTTCTGCTACAGCAGCACGAGCTTTCCATGTAATTTTCTGTGGTAAAATAGAAAAGAAATAAAATATGCAATTATACCATTTTATAGTGTCTTGATGATGTCTTACCTTCAGCTTCTTCTTATGAAGATAAGACAAGCGTGCCTTGATCTTGCGTTTAGCTTCTAGGTTGTTCACAACGTCGCGGTACTTCCATCCAACTTCGTGAGCAACACGATCCACACTGCAATACTGCAAAATAATATAAAGTGAAATTGTCGAATGGAAACTTAGTTCGTGCATGCTAACTACTCGTTATTAGAACGATCTAATAGCATGTATTTCAATAAAATGTACACAAGGGTGCTTCTTACCTTCCTATCCGGGCGCAGACAAAGTTGCCGGAGGGCGATTGGAACCACTAGCCGCTTCTGCGTATCGTATGGCGGAGGTATGCCTTCGTACACTTTCAGGTGACGCAGCGCATTCTGCCCGCGCTTAGTTTTGTGGGGAACCATTCCTAAAATAAATGCACTCTTGTGTTAGCTGCTTCTATCAGTAGCAAACATGAAACCAGCGAAAGCTACTCTCCGTTCCTATAGAGCAAGACACATAGCTACTTACCACGGATAGCCTTCCACAGCATTCGGCTTGGGGCACGGAAATGGAATGGACCGCGTGCCGGGTTGACATTGCAACGTTTCCGCAAGTAGGCCAAAAACTTAATCTTGTTGCGGAAAAAGTGGCCTGATAGCTGCAAATCTTCACAGCGCACGACCACCACCGAGCGACCAGTCAAGATTTGCTTGGCAACGACCGAGGCCAGTCTGCCAAGCAAGTGACCACGTCCGTCGATCAAAATAGGCTGCAGTGAGATGACCAAAGAAAAGATGATAATTTGGACATGTAAATCGTGATTTATGAGAAATATTGATGGCGAAATGAAACAAATATGACTCATATTACGTATTACTGCTTCCACATCGCTACACTATTCCATATTCAACGAAAATTTCAACTAACCTTGCGCGAGCGTACCATTATTATCGCAAACAGTAACAAAAAGAACTCCTGCAAGCTTCGTTCGGCGGAAGTTGACTTTGACGTTTTTCAATTGCCAGAATACGGTAAACTGTCAGACAAAGTTCAGTGGCTTTGAAAGCAGACAGAATGAAGGAAGTTCAAACGAATCTTTCGTTTCTAACTGAATCAAAGCGTTTTACACTGTTTGAATGTTCTTTTTTTAATTTATATATGTACAGTGAATGATTTTTATTTATTATTATTTATTTATTATTAGGTTGCCGAAATCGAACTGCTATAATTTTGCTGAACAAGAATTCGCTGTCACTTTGCATGATTGAAAATGAAGCTGTCAAAATGTTCCAGTTCTCATTTCTAGAAAAATATATCTTAGCTCAGTTGTTTAGTACAATTCCCCAAATTTTTGTATGCTGTAAAGTTATTTTCCTACTTTATTACTTTGTATTTTCCACACAGCACTTCATTTACTTACTTTGTACTTGCAACGCGGTTTGACTACGCTATGATCAAAGCAATTATGGAGACGAATTTTCGTCACATTCGAACGGAGCTAGCATTAGATCTGACCGTTTAAAAATTTCAAACCTACACACGTTCTGAGTTTGCTTCTTAAACATAATTTACATAGTTTCATCGCTCGCTCCTTGAGAAAATAAAATACTTCACTGGGAGTGCAACGAAGAGTTGAACCATAAACTGAAACGAGAAGAAAATCCTTTCGCGTATCTCATTTGCAGGGTCGCTATCACCTGGCATCAACTAATCTTGACAAGAATCGATATCGTTTCCATTACTGTGAAGCATTGTTCAAAGATGGTTTTTTAGTTTAAGAGTTCTTCTCATCTGCTACCTAAATCATTTTCCCAACGAATGCCGTGAATATGTACTTGTAATATTTGTTGGTGAATCGGTTCGATCGGGTTCGAGAATCAATGACTGCTATTTAAGAAAACATAGAAAGAAGATCATTCTTGTGCGGAATCGACTGTGGCTGTGTTTATGCATGTACGTGGGAGCGCATGATTGTATCGGTTGTTGGTCCAGTGCTGCGAAGTGAAGGAACCATATTGTGTTTATTGATTTCTCTCGTGAACCGTAAAAGGCAAAAGGATTGGTTCTGTGTAAAAGTTTTCCACTGAAAGAACGGTACTTGGAAAACTATTCTGACGTTCAACTTCATAAGGTAAACCTTTAATAAACTGAATTATATTAAACATATTAGGCATCATAAATGATAGTATTTGTTTCAGTCGAAGTTAGCCGAAGTAGAAGTCGGTGACAATATTTTGCAGTTTCCCTGCTACGGAAAATCCTCCTGTGGTGAAAGTTTTTGTCCGGCTGTTTCTCGAAGGTTTTTCGTTCGGTCTATCGCGCTTCGTTTGTGTAATGGTAGACGGGTTTACCGTCGGTTTGCAGTCGTAGTTGTGCACTGGACGATGGTTGTAGCTGCAGCAATGGTGGTTCACAGCATTTTTTCTTTTGCTTTTGTTTCTATTGATTAGTAGCTATAGCGATGAACTACTTCAACTCCACCAATTAGATGACGTCATTACAATGCGTCGTTTTTAATTTAAAATGGTTTATCTTAGACGAATGTTGAAAAAAGGACTTTAATCGTACCACGGTACGGATCGTACGTGTGATGAACATTTCATTTCATTAAATCAAACATACTCATATGACAAAAGTAATTTATCATGGTACAATAAATGTTTATGGTTTGTCTTTAACAGTTTCAGAACACAAACAATACAAATCCACTGAAAATGACACAAATGGCTCAAGAAGAGATCGTGTCAAACACCAAAACGGTAATGCAGGGTCTGGAAGCACTCCGCGTAGAACACATCACCTTAATGAACAATTTGGCGGAGTGCAGCAAAAATGACCCGGATAAGATGGAGATTGTAAAAAAAAATATGGAAAATATTGAACTGGGCTTGAGTGAAGCTCAGGTAAGTAGTGTTGAAAGTTATAAATGCCCAAATAGTTGCTTACACTCCACTTTCCTCCTATTCGTGGGATGCAGGTCATTGTGATGCTCTTTGCTCATTTACAAAATATTGAGGCAGAAAAGCAGAAACTGCGAACGCAAGTGAAACGGCTGTGTCAAGAAAATGTATGGTTGCGTGATGAACTAGCTATAACGCAACAGAAACTACAGGCTTCGGAGCAAAGTGTGGCACAGCTGGAGGAAGAGAAAAAGCATCTAGAGTTCATGGCATCGGTGAAGAAGTACGATGAAATACAAGAAAATGAGGATAACTTAGAAAAATCGCGCACCGACCCCGTGGTGGAGCTGTTCCCTGAAGATGAAACGGAAGAACGAAACAACATGTCGCCGACACCACCGAACCAATTTGCTAGCCATGCCAATGCTGGCTATGAAATTCCGGCTCGCTTGAGAACTCTGCACAATCTAGTCATTCAGTATGCGTCGCAAGGTCGCTATGAAGTGGCAGTACCACTGTGCAAGCAAGCTCTGGAGGATTTAGAGAAAACCAGCGGGCATGACCACCCGGACGTTGCTACAATGCTGAACATTCTTGCGCTAGTGTATCGAGATCAGGTAAGGTAGTTTGTTTTCGTTATTACGAGAAGTTATACTTGAAGATTCAACATTTGTCGTTGTGCAGAATAAATACAAAGAAGCAGCCAACCTTCTCAATGATGCTCTGACGATTCGCGAAAAAACTCTTGGGGAAAACCATCCCGCAGTCGCAGCCACGCTAAACAACCTGGCCGTCTTGTATGGTAAGCGAGGCAAGTATAAGGATGCTGAGCCGCTCTGTAAGCGTGCCTTGGAAATACGGGAAAATGTGCTCGGCAAGTCTCATCCGGATGTCGCTAAGCAACTGAATAATTTGGCTCTGCTTTGTCAAAACCAGGTATGTTTGTACTTATCATGCATTCATTGTATATGCTTATAATGCTATCGAACGATGTTTAAGGCAAAATATGAGGAGGTGGAAATGTACTACAAGCGTGCATTGGAAATCTACGAAATGAAGCTTGGCGGGGACGACCCTAATGTTGCGAAAACGTTAAACAACTTGGCTAGTTGTTATTTGAAACAAGGCAAGTACAAGGAGGCTGAAATGCTCTACAAAGAGGTGCTAACGAGGGCTCACGAACGAGAGTTTGGTGCGATCAACGGTGAGAACAAACCGATCTGGCAAGTGGCAGAGGAGCGCGAGGAGAATAAGCTAAAGAACCGCGAAAACACCCCGTATGGCGAGTACGGTGGATGGCATAAAGCGGCAAAGGTTGATTCACCAACTGTCACGACAACACTGAAAAATCTCGGAGCTCTCTACAGACGGCAGGGCAAGTATGAGGCTGCCGATACATTGGAAGATTGTGCTCTTCGGAGCAAAAAAGAGGTACGCAAATAAGCAGTAACGGGACAAATGCCACCATTAATAACAGTACACCATCAACTAAAACAACACTAATTGGTCAAATCACGTGATCGAATCGTTTATGTTCCTTCCTGGCAGGCATTGGATTTGGTGAAACAATCGAAAGTGCTTGCAGACGATAACAAACGGCAGAAGAGCGGCAACAGCAAAGAAGAAAATGAAGATCACAACAAGCGTGTGCACAAATAATTGGAAGGTGGAGACCAGATATATTTTATTGCTTAACCAGCTAAATGACTCATTATAGTTTTGGATGTTATTTGCGCGGCAATGATCAATAGTAATAGCAAATGATTCAGTGTTGATCACAGTTCTGACGAGAACGTTGAATCTAGGTGCGATATACACTGGAAACTCGTTGTAAGATCTTTCAAATTTCCATCTCCAAAAGTGAATATTTGCAAGTACAGTACAACTGATTTTAAATCATGATATAAATGTTGACTTATTCCTTATTTTGTAACTTAAAAATCATTCGACCGCTGAAACCAATAACTTCCCTTTTGAGCCAATCTTAATTGATTTTGAGAATCCATTTCGGAGGCATTTCGATTTATACTCCTCATTGGGGGTTATCCTTTCATTAGAATCCTGCAACCCGAACGCTGTCAACATGTTCACTACTATCTTATTTTTCTTCATTGGCTGTATTCTTGCTAAATATTCGTTCCGTTTATATATAACTAGCATCTGCCTCGCGTTTCTTTCAAATCGCAAGGCTAGTTGGATAAAAAATAAATGTTTCCGTGCTTTACTTCAAAGAAACATGAACTAAATACAACTTATTCAGAAGCCTAACGCTTTACAAGTACACCGTAGTAATATAAAGAAAAGGTGCTCCCATGCTCAATGTGTGGTTACGCAGGTTATATGCCCTGCTGAGGAGTCTTGTATTGTCCAATGTCTAACGCATACGTTTCGAACGATTGTCGTATTTGAAAAGATCAAATCACTTAAGGTCGAAGTAAACGCAAAAGTAGGGAAAGGGACGGCAAATTATATTTATCATATAAACATAGAGTTGAACTGAGAATGGGATGGGACACAAAAACATCGCTTTTTGATAATAAAACAAAACGCATACTGTTCAATTAATAATTTTCAATTAAAGATTTATTAACATCTTACACCTTCTATCTTAATAATACTTGAAGTCGCACGCAGCATTTAAGTTAATCCGAAACAAGCTGTGTGATGGCTGGTTGATTGCTGGAAAAAATTATAACAATTGCTCGCTTCATTGATAACGTCTACTGCGACTGTTCGAAACACTATGATGAATGATTTGAAGTACAATTGTAATTTGGACGCAATTTGTCTTACGTACATATGAGAAGAAGATGTTTACAATTAAACTCCAAAAATATATTAATGAATCAAACCACTTGTGCAAAGAAGGTCGCTTTGCTGGTTACAGAGAGGCCTCTCCAAAGCTACATCAACTGTAGACATCATAGTTTCACATCAAATCATTCTACAATCACTGTTCTGACTGAATTTGTCTTGACGGTCTACAAAACCAGTGGGCACAAAATTAAAATGTTTCGAACCTTTTAATTTTGTGGCTCTCTTTGAGATCAATGTCTCGCGGTCTCTTTCAAAGGCTTTTGAGTGTCCTGCGGCCGTCTAAAAGATCTATAGTATCTTATTATTGTTTTCTGGTGAATGTTGATAGTTTCTTCGAAATGTTGGATTTTATTTTTGTTAAAATCTTGTATTGTTATGCAAAACAAAACCTAATTTTAAGCGATTAAGATTAAGATCAAACTGCTAAAAATGTTATAGGGAAAAACTAACAAAGTTTCCAACATTTTCACACAAATCTTGAAGCTGGATCGTCCGTACATTCGTTTGGGCTCATCAACTGATTCATCGGTTTGTTTGCGAAAACCTTCAGTTCGACCCTTGATATTGCAACACATTGAGTTAGTCCTTAATATGGCCCTGTCACTTCCAATAATAATGAATAAAAGTTTCCTAACAGCGAGACTTTTCAAACTTAGTATTGCTTAATGGGTGCGTTCTTTTTCTTATCCAGCAATTACAACCGTCGAGTAGTCTTTTCCTACAACAGACACAATGATTATCTCTGTTGTTTACTGTAACGTAGTGTTTATACGGGCGGGGTTGTCCGCGACAACTTGTTTATCACGCCGGTCTCGGAATCAAACAAAACGACGAGTGTTTCCGAATATTCTATCAACGGGAGAAATTCTTAGGCAAATACTGCGATATCATCCGACTTTTGGCAAGTTTCCGTCCAAAGCTGTTGTTCTATTTATCATGGATTTTGTGGCACGTATCAGAAATTGCAATGACCTTCATGGTGGCATAATGCCTTCATTCCAAGAATACAGGTATATCCATGAAAAGACGGTTACAAAGAGCCAGAGATGTGTCTTTCGTGCTAGATCCTATATTCCCTTCGGACTTCCATTCTTTCAAAGTGCTAGTGCTCTGGAGAGACAGCGCTTCAACCGGCCAAGTAGCCGCTGTTTTGTCCGAAAGTTCCCTCGCTTCTTTTTAACCTTTTCGATTTCCCTGCTAACGGAACCAGATTCTATGCCAGTCAAAATTGTAACGTACAATTCAGACTATTTTTTCTGTGCAAGGCAAATCTCTGCTCGGAATATCATGGCCAAAGTTGTGAACATCATTAATCGAGAAACTAGGAATACGTTAATTTTCATTTTGCTTAACGTCAACACGCACTGGAAACGTGCTCAAGCACTCTGACTTACGGTACAAGATTAAGAGATCCAAGGAGGACGTGTGCGGTGCAGACACAAATCGCCTCCCTCGCAGCTGCTATTCTGCACCTGCACTGGACTATATTGGCGGCACAGTTTGGGTCCTGAAAAACATCTGTCTCCAAAACATCTCGAACGCCGTCTACCACGTCGAACAAAGGGCCGCTGAACACGTGGAACACCGCTTCTCAATCCGTAGTACATTATCACACCGTGATAGCGCTCGCTTTGGACGAACGTTAAGTAATCGGATTTGATGGTCACTTCCTGAGTGTGCAACAGCAACCTGCTGCAACCAAGGTTGGCGGGATGTCCTTTCCAGTTTTATAATGTGCGAGCTGCAGACGTTGAACCAAATGATTACAATTGTTTATAATGATGTGTACACATCATTATGTTTGTTAATGTTAACAATTTTATTGTCATTTGCGTTGCGAGGTAGGCGAAGAAATTGATCTTGGCGTTTACTCTGTCTGTGAGCAAAGTGGTCAATTTCACCACAAACGATCCGTGCGATCTCGCTATGAAGAAATTGTACAATGAGTCTCATTCATGCTGGGCTGTCTTTTAGCTTTTTCGTGCCACTTTTACTGCAACTTTTGCTTAGATCTCGAATCTTAGAAGTTTCGTCTAGAAAGGACCGCGCACTCGGGGCGAGAATCATTCGCCTCCCGTATAAATTGTCCGCTAAATGTTTCTACCAAATATCTCACATTGGCCGCTCAATCGCATTGTTTGCCAGGTAGATGCGAAATAGGACCAAATCATCAAATAGGACCAAAGAGCAACTAGGTAGTCCATACAAGATTTTTTAACTAGGGCGGATGCGGATAAATTTGAACTAACTTACTAAGAACAAAAATAATTGGAACTTACAACAGTGTTAACAGTCACAATCGGTGAAGATAAATTATACAATTTGTAGTTCTTCTATAAACACACCGAACATGAGTACTTTTGTAGCAGCGGGCCAGCAGCATCTGAAAGAAAAAGAAGATTAACATTACCTCTGTTACAGGTCAAGAAGATGCCGGATAAAAAGAGCCGCTTATCACGGCAGGGGTGCCAAAGATGAAGAAGAGGATGGGATTGTCTGTTGGCTCGTGCGATGCCAACCCAATTCTATTACTTCAAAAACTCAGGAAAAGATAAAGAGTTCTGCGGTTGCGAAGATTGATAAAGATACCGACGATAAAGATTGATAAACCGACTAATAGGTTCGGAAAAGACGGTCATGAATGCTCTGACATCAAAGATGACCAATTATTGACGAATGAATAAATATGTTTTGGACAAAACAACTTTCAATATCTTGTGAGCTTTCGTGCAATTTATAATATTTATATCAATTGATCTATGAATAGCACGGAGGTCAATTTTTTTCCATCAGATCATCGTTTAACACACCACACAGAAACAAGATTATTTAGATTATAGCGAAAATTTGTAAAAATAACTGAATGTATGATGGATGTTGTAGATCACTTCGTAGAGATGTATTCTATGTTACCGTGTGACTTGGACTGAGGACTTGGACTGTGACTTGGATGTTTATTAATTTTATCCCATCTGTTAGAACAAACAGATTCCTACTATCACCAGGCCCTTGGAAACGTTTAATTGATCAAAGACGAATGATCTATCTATAGACGGAGAGAGAACTCTCTGCTGGTGTTCTATTGAAATTTTTTTGTACCAATACTAAACACTGACCATGTGGAGGAATTGTACCGGACAATTATATAAACACGTCAGTCAATGACAACTTAAATTGCTTGGTTGGATGAAATTGGATGAAATGGAAACAGAGAACTGGCAATAACTACTAGAGTTTTTGGAGAAATGATAGAAATGCTCAACCGTTCCGGCATGTGTGTCTAGGCAAAAGCAAGTTTTCAGAGAATCAAGCGAGCAGCAGCAGAGAAACCGAAAATTTGAATCGGATGATTGACAGGAACGGTAATCTTCTCCGTAGAAAGGGGCTATCATGATAATTCTTTATAATTGCATCAAACATATAATTTGAGGAGCTGCATTTATTGATTGACACCAGTGGTAAAATTATTTTATTCGTTGTTCCGCAAATGAGGAAGTCGGATCGCTTGTTGGCCTAATCAGAAGACGTTGTAAATACTTTATATACTCTCCTGCCTGGATTAAAATCTGGCTTCAATGTCATCATATGAGCGTCTTTTTGTGGTGTCGGTCAGAATTACCGTATTTTTCCGTGTTTTCCCCATTTTTTTTAGCTTACGTATGTTCGGCGTTACGTTGCTATTTATGTCACTCACTTATGGTGAAACTTTCGGCCAATTTGAATAATTAATAAATTTTTAACAGCTGTTTTACTGTGCGCGTGTCTTGGCCCATCGGCGATTTTTGTTTATTCCGAAAAATTGATGACAAAGAATTTGTATCAAATTTTGTGTAAAAAACGAAATTAAAAGCTCGGACGAAATTTAAATGTTGACTGTAGCTTATGGTGATGCTATTAACACTAAAAGCAGCGCTTATCAGTGGTTCAAACTTTTTTCAGACGGCCTAGAAGGTTTGGACGTCGAAAAGCCATGTTTGGTCGAATGTAAACAGTTTCGTTTACAGTCATTTCGTATTAAAATTGTCAGAATTATCATTGGGCATTTGTTGGATATCACATATCTGAAAAATGTATAATAAAAAACTTTTTTTTCCAAGTTTTTTCTCTTAAAATCTGGCTTCAAATTGCAAAAAACCATTGCACGCGATCCGGGCATACGTGCAACACGCTACTTGCATGCAAGGGAACGCCTACTTTTACGGACATTCTTATATACATCTTATATACATATAATATATAATATATAATATGTTCGGCGCGTGCGCTCAATGGGTGTATATAGGTTTTATGTGAACCACGGATCGCGTGAGTGAGTGGACTCGTGCGCTCAGTGCGCTCAGTGCTTTTCGAAGTCGCAGTGCTTCACTGCGAAGCGATCGCAATTTTCAATTTTAAGGGTGCTCTGTTATCATTAAAACTCGTTGCCCTTGCGGAAGGATACGGATTTGGATACGATCAATAGTAAGTGAAGTGATTTCCGGTTCAGTGGCAAGTGTAGCATAGCAAATGTTATAACATTATATGTGAACAGTGTCTTGAATTATTGACTAGGTGATAGTGGCGCGGTTTGGCAAACCCCAACAACCCTAACCAGGGTTGGCCAGCCAAGTGAAGCAGTAAGAACAATCCATTTCGCCACAAGCTCTGGGAGCATAATACTGAGAATTGCTACGTTAACGTGAATAATCTATGCGATAGAAGAAAATGACCCACGAAGAAAACAAAGCCTCGCCGATTGGTGGGGAACGTGGAAATCGAAACGGAGGAAAATTTCAACTCTCTCATCCATTAGCAAAAAAAAACGCTATCGTCCTCGTCCCACGATGACTGCGTGTCGGCGAAGCGGTTTGTTGCATTGCGTGACAGCGCAGTTGGAAACACTATTATATATACGAGTTAATATATTTCCATCCTCTGTGTTTCTATATAAATGTAATATGCGGCATTTGTACCCACCAGCCCAGCACCCCCCAACCCATCGCCAACCCCCGTTTGGTCGGGACCTCTAATGGAAGTAGCGCCAAGAGTTTGGTCCATTTCGTCCCTTGTGCAAAATATCAGCCGTAGGCAGAGAATTCGTTGTAGTTTCGTCTGTATTTTTTGTTGCTGTTGTGCGTGTATCATACTCACGTCAATAATCAAGAACAAATCGCGTGACTACCCGTTACCGCTGGGTTCTATAACATCATTGTGGTGGGGATATAGCATGATGCCAATTTGGCTTTCAAAAACACTGAACACTTTGATTGTTTTCGCCCTTTTATTTTTTAGTTACTTCATTCTATATACGTTTCTAAGATGTTGTTAAATATTACCTTAATTACCTTTCTTGAACATTTTTGCTGCAATCGTCACTCATCTATCTACTATACACCTTAAATAACGTAATATAACACAACATCAGCAGTATAACATGAACAAACGTGCTATTTAACATATTTTTTCATAATTTAACTAACTTCGAAATTTTCATACAATCCTATTCGATCCTATGCCTGAATGCAGTGAATTTTAATGAATAAAAAGTGACGTACAGCGCATATGGCGAAAACGTTTTAAAAGTGACGTTATGAACTAAAGTGATAACTCAACATAAAGAAGAAGGTGATAAGTCGGTATTTATCTGCACCACTGTGTACTATTGAAAATTCTTTTTAATCATAACGTGATTAGGAATGAAAATGAGCCAGCTCGGAACTGTTTATGCGACCAAACGTCGACGTCGGAATGGTAAAAGGTAAGTTCATGGTACATTTTCATAATAGCTAGAATTCCCACCAATACTTATTTCCAACGATAAATTAGCATACTATACACAACATTACTGAATGGGCTATGAAAAAAGGTTTAATTTATGATACCCACAACACAAAAAACTACACGTTAGCCGAGTTGCGATTTCTTTCAAATCATGACTGAATTGCTGTTCTACAGGTTTAGTTAAAGTGCAGATGTCCTGACCACATTATTTCAGCTCAACAACACCATCAATTATTGGGTCTTCTAATGTTTGCACTATTTTCGGTAACAATTTCGGTGCATCGAAATTGATAAGCATTTATGCAAATTTTCACAATCTACCATTCCGACTACTGGCTTTCCGGAGAATTACTGGGTTCTTGTGTTTCGGAAGCTTCGATAAAAGCATTATTGCTGTTTTCCATGATTTTCAACTCAGGGAACTGTATCTCGGGGGAATGGCATCTTAAAAACCAAAATCTACTTAAGAGTTAGAGCATTGAGCGAATTCATCACCGGGCTTTTGGGAGTGCAAAATTTTAATTACACCATCCGTACTGTATTACTATCTTCTGAAAACTAAGTTATGCTTTTTATTTCTTGTTCGTGAAGCATTCCAGAGCAATGTCTCACAATTTCCTTCGTATCATACTATTTGTTTGGCAAATTCCCTCCGGAGCAAGTTGCCCTCACTAAGGTCACGCGATTAATAACAGTTGATAAATCACAAGCGCGTGTAATCTTTAGCGTTTTAGTATAAAGAAACGAGGCGACTGTCCATGAGGTTCATCAAGCGAAAAAAACGTAAAGCAAGTTTCATTTACGCAGATCGTTGATATCGGTAGCTCGAGAACGGCCAGTATAAAGGAAAGGAAATCGGTTGGTGTCAGCGTTGGCGGCTTTTTTTACACAAAATACTGCACCGGCTTTCCCACATCATCTATTTGATCATTTACCTTTTCCTGCTGTTCATATTTTCATTTGCCCCTTGCAAGAATTGAAGACGTGTCATAAATTGAAATAAGACCCACTATAAATATTTATATTTAATAAAAAAGAAACACATACTTTTAGCTACCAATGTTTTCTTTTAAATCATTAAATTGTACGCATGTTGCATCTCACAGCAACAAGACAAATGAACATTGTATGCATGTTACATCTTACAATAACTGATTATAAAAATAATGATAATCTGAATTTGTCGCTCGGGGTAATTTTGCAACCGACTACGCTAAAGCTATTTACAAGCAATTACGAGATAATTTATACTTGGAGTAGTTTGCTGTGCAAAAAGTTCAGTTATCAGACCAAATAAATGTCAATTGTTACTATTCAGATTTTCATACAGATTTTTACTATAACTCTCATAATTTTTACGCTAATATTCGATGGACCAACCAATCAAGGACCAATCAATGACGAACCTTGTGGCATATCCCTTGACTGGAGACTGAAGACACGGCCTCAACAACACTAGACAATATCTGTTTGATTCCGCCTGTTTCATGACCGCATTACGGAATAAAGCACAGTTTGAGCACGTCGGTCTTTTTTAGATCCTTCTTCTACCTCGAGGGCCCCAATCGATTGATCGATAACCGGTTATGCTGTTTTTCGATGCCCCACAGTCAGTAGGATGCAATTTTTTATGTGTTATTTTTTCATGCATTTCCTCTTTTGTGCATGTTTTACCAATTCCCTGATTCAGATATATTGTTAAAATGTTATGATCAAGTAATGTCCTCCTGGCAAAACGGAAGGTGTTGGTAAAGTAAACACCAAATTGAAAACTCAATTGATGATATGGTATCCATAGAATAATGTGCCTTGCATTTTAATAGGCTCATTTTTCACGATTCTTCATATCTAGGGCATTTCGATTAAATGGTTTGACGACTTAATTGTGAAACAATGATTTGCAAAACATAGTAGCATTTGAAAATTTGAAGAGATTATATAAATATGTGTTCTATGTTGGCTCCCATAGTTGTTTAATGTTCTGAGAACAACCTCAAATTACATTTTTATTTAGTTCCGTGCCATACCCATTTTCAACCATAGGTGCATTTGAGAGGTACCAATGCAAAATGTATTTGTTACTAGCAGACCCAGCAAACTTTGTTCCGCCCCAGTGGCAATAAGTGAACAGTTTTTGGATGTTATCGAGTCCATTTATATATATATATATATATAGATAAATTAGAATAAATGAAAAAAATCTAGTATTTCAATGATTCTTCAATAGGCTTTTTTAGCCTTTCTTTTACACTACATTTTATCCTTGTGATAAACTACATTTTTTGAATTACCATCAGGTGCAAGAACAAACAACGCCGATGGTCTTCCGATCCGTGAACATGCCACATATAAATGACCATGAGAAAAACATTGATTTTCCAAGTTCAGACCACAAACTTTCAAGGATTGGCCTTGCGATTTGTTAATGGTCATAACGAATGCAAGACGGATCGGGAATTGAAGTCTCTTAAACTCAAACGGCATATCGGTTGGGATCATCGTGATCCTCGGAACTTCCTCACCTTCGAATTCTTCTTTGAGTATCACAGATTGTGTTTCATTGAGTTTTGGTTGGTTTATGTTTCGAAGTATAATTACTACGGAGCCAACCTTTAGGCGTAAATTGTGCGGTGGTTAGCCACACACATCCAAGGAGTAAGATATTCAATTGAAAAGTTGGTGGCTTCATCTTCATTTGATACGCAGTCAAAAGAATGGATGAATGCATTGTTCCAATGATCTTATTCTGAATTATGTAGCTTAGGTCAATACATCTTTATACTTAGTCACTGTAATTGCTCGCTCACTCAACCATTCACTATATTTGTAGTTGAAAATGATGTTTGAAAATACTTTGTTGATAAGTTCGTCTTACGATGAGACAAAGTTACAGATATTCTTAGGAAATGAAATCAATCCGGTTGATTCATCAACAGGTATTACCGATAGTCAGCAATTGCTCAGAGGAATCTTCAGCAGATGTATCAATAAATAATGCAACTCCCATGTTTGTTATCAGCTGAAGGTTCTTCACATAGTTTGAGATTCGATAGATTCGATAGTTTGAGACAAGCGTTCATCGGCAGCCGAATTGCCAAATGACACGAATTTAACTCTTCATAATTTTTCGCAAACATTCGATCCATCTCGAAATCCATCTCAAATAAGACACGGTACGGTACGCTTTCACTATTTATAAGTAAAAGTACTGTTAAACAATCTTTCTCCGTTTGGCAACATTGTCATAACACTTGTATTGCGGATAATAAACTTTGTTGTGCAGCAAGCTAATTTTGTCTGTAATAAATCTTTATGTCTTATGTCTCGTAATTGATAACATCCTTTTTCCCAAGGAAATTACCTTTGTTTAGCAATCCACTGTATTAACGGTGATCGTGCATATAATAATCTGAGTAGCAAGATGTTTAATGTTTAATGTGCTTTGTTTACTTGTGTACTAAAAAGGACCATAGTATTATGTCCTCCCGTGCTTTGTTAGCCACAAGTTTTACAATGCATTATACAATTAGCATAGTTTTCGTTTTATATTTTCAATTTTTTTCTAACAACATCCAATAGTCCATTGAAACGAACAAATCAACAGGTATCAAACAAATAATTTCATATACTGTTAAGCTTTTAAACTAACTCAGTGAAAACACCAGAAAGAATTAATAATAGGAATGTTTACTTTTTATTTCAATCGATTGAACGTAATGCTCGCTTCTAGCGATTAATTGTTCAGATATGTATCAAATCGTTTTTACGATCGTGTGTTCAGATCGTTTTAAACCCAAGAACCCAACAATAGCAAGGTTAGCCAACAATATAAAACGTATTGTCATAAATAAAGATTCTAACCGCAAATACTGAATGTAATTGGTTAGGATAGATCGTTTACATATAATATTGAACTGAAATAAATTGGAACAATATATAATCGAACGAAACACAAAATATATTTCTCCTAAATATTAAAGGCAAATAGCGTCCAAATGAACACTTTACGCAAGATTTACTTAATTTGTCTTTCCAACACAACGAAGTTCGTTCATTCGTTCGGTGTTTTTGTGATAAACATGTGATAAGCAGTGAACATGTTGATCCTAATGTTTCTAATGAACGTTTGTTTTTTTCTAAAATTAAACTATTGTTTGTCTTGTTTGTTTTTTAATTCGTTTGCCTTTTTTCCACAATAAATCTAATGACGCAAAGAAAATGTGCGAAGTAGGTGAGTGTTTTATAAAAGTATGCTTCGTTGTTTGAATATAACGGCCAAAACATGTGTGTCAATAACGAATGTAGGAATGATGACTAACTATGTAATGAAAATGTTCGGTGAATTTGTCGTGAACATTTCAAAATTACACTAATTTCTACTTGTTTGCTTTCAAAATACCACTCTTAAGCTTTAATTTTTCACCTGCACCTGGATACAATGGAGGACGTACGTCGTATTTGAATCAAACCCCGCTTTATTGCACTTTTTTTTCTCAAACTCTCAAAATTGGATCTTTATTATACAGAGATGTTTGATTACATAAGAGTACAGAGATATTCCACAATGGGATTGCAGCTATTTAATAATTTTAAAGTATCAAAATGATTGAAATGAAAATATTTCGATTAAAATCTATTTAGATTACATGTTATGTCACGTGGCATTGAGTCATTATATCATACTTATAACTAATAACTAATAACTACATACATCTTACAACTAGTTAACTTTAAAAACATCAGATAATTAGGTCTTTTATTGTTGGGTGTATAGAATTATTGCATCTATTGATTAGGCCTTCTTTTAGTTTTATTGCACTTGATTGAGGTCTTGAAGAAAAAAAACCATATTTATTGCTTTATTTATTGAAACCATATATATTGAAAAAACTGAAATTGCTCATAATTAAACATTAACTTGTAAGTGTATTTGGGGTATTAAGCACATTGCTCATCCAAAAAAATCAAAGGCAATTTTCCAAGAATAAGTACATTTGGTTCGTTCTTAGAAGCAATGTTTACAGGTGCATGTAAAATTATGATACGTCATATTCATAATTTATCTTAATTCGAATTTTCTTTGATCATAGCTTAGTTCGAAATCAATCACTTGTATTTTGTTTCAGTATTCGTTATTCGGTATAAAACATAAACAAACTGACCCCTTGTTAGCTGGACTGCATGTTAAGCGTTGTAACAATTTGTTGTTTAACTCTTAACACCAGTACATCAAGTGGTGTATTCACGGTCATTTCGATTTCGCTCAGGTTTGATTTCTTTTACTATTCTTTGTTTTCTTTCTATAAATATTCGGTATTAGTTTTTATCACATCGCGAATTGCCATATGAACCTCACATGGAAGGAAAGTTCGCGGCAGTGGTAGCGAAACAAATTTAAATTTGCGTTTTGGATGCTTCCACGTAGAGATGCAAAAAACACCAATATATTGGGCCCATGACATGCCCAACATGATGCCTTTGCAAGGCTCCCCGTGCTGTTTTCTTCAACGAAAATGCTTCTCAGCTCGAACTGCCATTCGTACTACTGGAACAAAATGTTACTAAACGCAAACCCGTTTGTCATGAACACCGGGATATCATGGTGCAAAAGGGATGTTGTTTGTTTAATTCTCTTTACACTCCTCTTATTTCCTTACTTCAGCGCTTATTGGGTCTTCGGGTCTTGTCCGCACGCTTCTTGTTTGCTTGGTTCTCCAGGAGATATAGCATACCTTCATTACCGCTTCCAGATACTCTGATTGCCTAGGTCGAAGAATCTTTATAATTTGTTTATTTGTTTTTGGGGTTTTGGTTCAGGCTACCTTTTCAAAGTTCGAATACATCCACAACGAACGAAGAATCTTTCTGTTTGGGCGTTTTGATTGTTTCGTTAACATAAATTAAACTACTACTGTGCAGACACCAGAGCATGCACCCCACGGCGCGGGAAGGAATGCTACACTTTTTATGAATTGAGAAGTTTATTTAATGATTCCCTTTTGCTAACGTTGAAAGTGTACGTTCTGAAGCTTGACGTTAATCATTTCTGAACATGGCAACTAACTACAAGAACGGAATGACTACGATTTATTACACTGGAATTGACTCATTTGCTAAAGTATGGTACTAATTTAAGGAAAGAAAACTTACTGGAATGTGAATAATAATTAGTGCATGTATCATCACACTCTAACGCTATTTTTAACCTGTTTCGTATTTCGTTACTCTAAATGTTTGCCCGATTTGGACGTTCGTTCGTCTGTTTCATTATTGCTTTTAATCCATTAATTCTAGATAGTAAAACATAACAAAAAGTAAGCAACGGATGAATGTGTACAAAGGTACTGTAAGTGTTATCATTGAACACCGTTTTACTCATACCACATCCAATTAACTAACTTAGTCGGTAAAGGGTTTTCATATGAAATCCGAAGCCAGCGAAACAGTTGCCGTTCGTTGTTACTGTGCAGACATTTCATTATTTTTCGCAAACAACTGCGCGAAAGGGCAGCTGTATAATGCGAGTATGCTCACCTGGGAAGTATGCCTCATTTGCAGGTTGGTTTGTTACATGCGATTTCACTGTGCCTGTTTCTTTGTTTCCTTGAAGTTCGTGGCCACATGGAATACTTTGGCAGTATGAGGAGAGCGTAAAGTCGCTTCATTAATAATGATCAACAATGTCACTTGCGCAGGTTGACTAGGTCCATTGTATCACCTGGTGGATCTTCACTAGTGCATAATAATATTTATCTTTTCAACTTCTGGAACCAGGAAGAAAGTTGTGCGATTTTGTTAATACTTTATTTTGTTATAGTACGCCGGTGCATTATTGGTTTGCTTAATGACAACGAGCAATGTCTGAGAGTGTTTTAGAGCAAAAGAAGTAGGACAATTGCTTCAAATTGGCGAAAAAACGTTGTATATCAAATAAAATCAAACATTGTACCGCCAAAGCATGATATCGAAAGCACTTTATTCGAGAGTCCATCAAGAGACACTCTCAGCCTGGGCATCGTAGAATATATGACCCAATAGTTGTTAATGTTTCCTGTTTTAAACACAGACACGTGATTCGAAATCCCGGTGGGAAATGGCAATCGTCAACCAGAATGGCTTTCCGATTATTTCATCATCAATGACCGCTCATTGATATTGTCAACATATTACACGGCTGACCGCAAAGTTCAACTATGAACCATGGAACGGTCGGTGCGGTGCGACTCCGTATATTTACCGTTAATGGATTTCATTTATCCAGTCGATTTTGGCAACTGATACTCTGGGAACAGGCCAGAAGTATCTTTTGTGTTGCGTTCGCCATGAACTAACCGACCACATTTTGACCTGATCCCATCCGGTTACGAATGTTCCCGCCTGCTTCAAGTGGTACCAGTCGCGCAGCGTCCAACAAGGATATGGACTGCTGTTCCGGTTGGTCAGGAAAGGGTCATTTCCCCACTGTTACCAGTGTTACCTGCACCGCTGATAGCATCCCCCTTCGAAATAGCATAATGAAAAGGTGGCCGGTAATCAACTCCAGCCGGACTGACAAACCGAAACCGGAGGTCCAGAAAACATATGGACAAAGACACCCGCGCCAACAGACAGCGAAACGACAAAGAAGAAAAAACCATAGCCCACGGAAAACAGTTATTCTCCCGATGTGAATTAAGCCAACCCAACAACATATGCTTCCTCCTGCTGCTCTTTTTTCGATTCAGGAATAAGATTTTAAATGGCTGTGCCGTCACTGTCAGCGAGGGTGAGTTATTAAAAACGCGTGACTCATAGCCTTTGTTTCTAGCGACCTCAGTTAGGATCGGTTCTCCTGGCTGCAGTGCCCCACCGAATGACCTCCTCTGTAACTGTTATTCCATTAGGGCCGCTTTGGGCTTTGGACGAACCACTAAGGTACACCCACCTTGTACCGGCAATCCAGGCCATGTCCGTCGGAAAACGGAAGGGCCACACCGAAAATGATAAAGGGCGCGTGTGTATCAGTAGACCCTAAATGAAAAACAGAATAACCTGCCGGTTCAACGGCGTCTCGGCATTGTTTTCTTTGCCCGTGGTTTCGGGGGCAATAAAAACACGAGCGCAGTGTAGTTATCCTTCGACAGTCCTGGACGTTTGTCTCAGACTGGCGTTTGTCGAAAGGGAATTCAGGTTGAACAACGAAAAAGGTGTGCTGTCCCGGCAACAACGTGCCCAGTCGTCATTAGAATTTGCTGGATTTCCAATGGCAAGCGAATGGTGGGTTCAACAGCAAGGACACCTTTTTGGGGTCAGTAACCCCGTGGTTTTGGCACCCAGGAATGAATAAAGGAAAACCAAGAAGCAATTCAACTAAATGGATAGCGAACCCTTGGAATTCTCTATTCTAATCTCTGTAATCGGTCGCTGCACAGAATGCATTACAGGGTTAGGGTCTAATTACAGTATCACCATGAATTAACCTTATAACGAGCCGCCGGTCACTGCTAAAATATTTATATTTGATTGGATGCCTTTTCGCGGATATTTTCTTTCGTGTGTGGTGTGTGGCCCTTGCGGTGTTGAGTTGCATTGCTAAACAAATAGCCGAAGGAGAATGCAAATCCAAGCGATCGCGCTGAAGAAGCATTCGTTATTAATTGTTTCGAAGCGGCCGTCAATACAATGTTCTGACAGAGGAAGGCGTATCATTTTTCTTTTCTCGAACCAGCACGATTTCGGAGCTGTGATCGGTTTATTGGTTTACTGACGAGGCAGCCAGCTAATTGTTGTCTGTTGTGTGATAATCGCCCATTAGAATGGTGCTTGTTGTTCGGGCTCGTTATTTATTAAACTATTGATCGTTTCGCAGAGAAACAAGCTTACTACAGAACACCGAATAAGGCTCAGCTTACACTTCGCGCGGACGGGTTGCAGTTCAAGGACATTCTATATAGCAAGATTTAGCTGTCATTGACTTGTTTCATTCACATGCCAACGTTGCAGTGCGCATAATTTTCATTTATATTCTTCATCGCCACGTAGTTCGTGGATAAACAAAAGAAACGTTTGGCAAACCTTTTTGTTTTCCGCAAGTGTTGAAAACAAACATAAAATCAGTACCCGTGTTTAGCCAATTGCAAGAGCTTACAGATTACTTACGTAGTTTCAATAGAACTTGCGATTTTACTACTTTCACCTTTATTTTTTGAACTCCAAGAATGCCAAAAATGGATTTTTCGCCAGCAAAATGTAGATTCAAACAATCAAACAATAGTGAGTCAACTAATCTCAAAGCATTCAAAGAAGATATTATCTTTCCATTTCCACCTTCCAGTATGCACTAATCAAATGTTCTACTTCTTGTACTGTGTACGAAACAATGAATTGTTAGTTTCCACGTAATTTACTTCACAATAATGATAACTAATTTAACCTGTGTATGGCAACGAACATGCCAATTGTTGCTGCAAAAGCAAAGTGAGCAAGACATCAAACTAAAACTGTTTATGCAATAACCTTTAAAAACAGCAACACAATCTACGCCATTCGCCGTAGCAATATTTGGGGTCCCTATTAATGGTCCGAAGGGTCTCATGCTCACGGTATGGCTCGTCAAGATACGCCACAGCAGCTGCAAGTTGCAAGAGTTGTAGTAAACCTTTAATAATTACAATTTTGAGCGTTTATGCTATAGACAAGTCGTAGCTTGACGATGCACAAAGGTGGTGGCTTGTGAACATGCATCGTTTCATTTCAATGAACATTTGCGAAACGAATGGTGTGTATGTGAGTAAGCAAGGGTTGGTTCTTGTTGATTCGTCGAACGTTAAGACCTCCACATGATGCACATGTTGTTTCAAGCTGCAACTGTTCGAAGCAGCCTCAAAGTATGGAAAGAAAGGAAACGAGATGATTGCTACTTCCAGTTTGTATGGACTATTTGACCTCATTACACACCTTTCCTGGCACAAGTTGATTTAGTTAATCTCCCGAATGATACAGAATAGAAGGCACCATGTGAAATCTACCACAAAATGTGAGTATATGTTGTTCTATCGAGACAGATGTTAAAAAGTACGTACACTTACGAAAAGAAAACATTTTTATGCAAGTTAATTTTCAAACTTATATGTCATGCATCTTTCGTGACGGGTTTTTTGTTTATTGTGTCGACGATGGACAATAATGTTGAAAACTTGCTACAAATTTAGTGCGTATATGTAAAAACATTTTTGCATAACAGCTTAGATAAAATATTCTCCATTTTCATATTTCAATAAAATATTTATAATATAACTTTAACAATTTACCTTCAGTAATTTCGAAACATAATGGAGATAGGAAGCAGGATATGCCGTTTAAATTATAGAACTCATTTCAGCTGTTGCAGAAAAGTGCAATTTTGAATATACAGTAATCGCTTCTAATTAAATGCAGGTGTTTAAGTTTCGAGGCATCTTGGTTGTATTTTATGGGGTCGAATTCGTTCAGCACCAAACAGGTCAGTTTATCATTCCTGATCTTTTCAACATACAGAGAAGGGGAGCAATGCTTTCGCAAAACTGGTGAGCATTAGTATGAAAGCATAATTTTTGCGTCTCACTTTCTCCAGTGAGCCCATTGCAAATATATGTTCCTGCCGCATGTCTTTGGATCATTGCGTTGATGCACTTAGTTTATGAATAAAACATTTCCCTTTTTTCAAGCGCATGAGCATAACGATCCGTTAATGTAAATGAAATATGAAAGAGCTTTACGGTGTCTATCATTTTGCCGTAGGCTTTATTTGTTTCGCGGGCTTTATATGAATAGAAACTAAGTGACAAAACATAAAAATTTTCATTTTTATGCGGTCTCGAATTGCTGCAATATTCGTTTCGTTTATATTTTCGTCCGTCTTTTGGCTCGTACACAGATCATCTGTCTCCGCTGCACCAACTAATCGGGTTCTAAGCGAAAGATGTCAGCTCGAAACTCGACAGTGCATCGACATGAGTGTGAATCTTTAATTTGATACTTGTTACAGCTCTGTTCGTTCTAATTATAATGAATACATGAATTCCTTTCAAGAATTCTCAGACATAAACATGGGTAAACCAGCTCCTTGGGTAAGAATAGAAATGTCAGGCTGTTTAGTTTTCCAACTAAACCGCCAGCTTCTGTTATCAAATCGAAACTCATAAAGTTTAAACAACAAACAACAAATGAAACTTTATTTCTACCTTTCAATGACCGGATCGATTATATCGACATATATGAATAATCCAACAATGTCTAAATTGATTACAAGTTTGTGAAGCTTCGTTCCATTTGTTACCATTATGATAGGGGAAGTGTGACCACAAACACGAAGAGCATTTATAAGGATGAATGTGTACAGTTTACAGTAAAAAGTATACGGTGAACCTAGACGGTCAGAATAATACAAACGACCCATTTTTGGCAATTAAATTTAAATAAACCGTTCCACACGATCTGTTATCTCTCGGGCTCGGATGCTGTTTAGCTTATGATTAATTCAACACCTTCAACGGGAACGCAGTCTGAATGTCTTCCTTCGAATTACACGATGGTCACCATTGGAAGTGTGGCAGAAATCGGCTGGCTTAATTTTCATTTGATTCACCATTCCACCGTTCTATCCGTGGTCGCGTGAAGAACGGTTGCACTTATCCATTTCCTTGCTGTGCTCAGATATCCCGTGCAATGTCCTCACCGGTACTGGTTTCCACGGATAGACGTGCGTTAAGTTGGTTCACCCTGGAACTCTTTCTGTCGCTACTGTAGAGAATCGATTCAGAATTGTGGTTTGCCATTAGTCTTAATGAAAGATGAAGTTTCTTGTGTTTGATTTTGTTTCTTGTTTGATATTCGTACGATTTCGTTTCTTCCCGGAGCCTTTAGTCATGCAGAAATTGGCTGCCTTTAATTAAATTGTTTGATTTTCGCGAACGGAATTTGCAAACTATGAAAAATTCGATTATTTGTAGCTTTGAATGAAAGCATAAAGTACACTCAAAATATCCAATAAGTCAAAATGAAACCAGGAAATTTTCGGCAATCGATGTTGACTAACAGAAAACATTTTTTATACATTTGATTTAAAAGAACTACCTTAATACATTTGACCCCGTTAAAAGCGCATTTATCTCACTGTGAATTTCTTCGAGTTTGGCTTCGGCATTCGTACACATTTCGTATTCAAACGGACGATACCATTAACCTTTCGGATGCTCTTTCAGCAGATAATTACTCCCATACATTTGTTCTACATGAGGTGACACCACATGTGTAGCACGGTGACCAGTGGCGTGTTGCTGAATCACCTTTGCGTATTTTGCGAAAATTGGCTCCTTTCTCGAGAGAAGACTGAATACGTGAGCCTCTTAATTTATTGCAAGGATTTAAAACCTTCACACCTACCTCGGCTACAATTTACGCTGCATCGATGAGCTTGTGATACAACGACAGGAAAAATTAAACCTTCAATTCATTTCTTTCATACTACATTTACTTATTTTTAAAATATAAACACTAAATACAGCATACATTAATGTGAATTCGTTTCTATTTGTGTATTCCAATAGCATCAAGACAACTCCGAAAGAAGGAATCACCAAGAGCAATCCCTCCAAGCGGCATAGAGAACGACTGAACGCAGAATTGGATTTGTTGGCTTCTTTATTGCCATTCGAGCAAAACATTCTAAGCAAATTGGACCGTTTAAGCATATTGCGTCTGTCTGTCAGCTATCTAAGAATAAAAAGTTACTTCCAAGGTAAATAGGAGTAGAATAAACATTCAATGGCGAAGTTCGCCATGTTTGCTATGCGCTCTTTTGCTAAATTGTGCATCCAATTGTTTTTATTTTCATTTCATGTAGTTGTTATGCACAAGGAAAAAAGCGAAAATGGGATGATGCCACACGCAGTTTCCGAAGATAACTATCGTGCACGAGATTTTACTTCTTATGATCACAGTTTCGTCGTAGACAGTGACATGTTTTTACAGGTATTGTTAATATTTTACAACAGCATCGTAAACTGTGATATATCTATTTTATTTTATTTTCAATTGTGCGTAGTTTGATCACACCACTGCTCATGTAATTGATAATGAAAGCCTGTCCAAACCCCGTAGAATTATTTTTTAAAGATAAACACTAATACGTTCCCATATAGGGGAGTTTAACCCGTTTTAATATGTTCCATTTCATATTCATTTTGAACAAAACAATTGCAACTAATACACTTGTTAGAAATATATCATCTCTAGTGAAATTGATTAATATTTGTATGTTTATTCGAGCTATTGGTTCTTATTGCGAACATCTTCACTATCAACTAAGCGGTTCTCGATGGCCATGGATATTCGATTGGGTTGAGGCCCGAAGATTGAGGTAGACGATTTATTAGCAACAGATAATTGTTAAAAACAGGATTAGCATTCTAACGGTGTGTATGGAGCTATTATATTATTAAAAATCTATCCTATCTATCTATGGGGCTCGGAGTAAGGCAAGTTTCAAGATGTGTCATTAGTGCATGATCCATCTATAGTTCTGACGCTCCCAAGCGCAATAGTACGCAATAGTGATCCGATTCAGGTAGTTTTGATTGTGGTATCAGATTAAAAGACGATTTTTACAGTACTTTCGAACAAAACGATGTCAGTTTGCTGTGCATAAGCTAACAAAGAAATAGTGTGATACTAAAGTAGCGTTTTGTTCTTCAACTTTTAAGAACTTCAATTGTAATTCATTACTAACGTTTGATTTTAGGCCATTAAAGTTGATTTGGAAAGGTTTTTTTTTTAAATAGTCAACATTAGTTGCAAATGTTTTGCACAATTCTATACATGCTGTATTGCTTACTGTGACGTTGTGTTTTTACGGCCGGGGTTGTTGGCCTAACACCAACCCAGGAGCAATTAAGTATTGGAGGTTTATAATATATTCTTTACTAATATTTTCATTTTTATATCGTGATCAGCTACCGTGATCGAATATACCACTGAATATACAATTTTATGTTGGCTCTCTGGTGACAAAACTTTTTTAATTCCGCGCTCTCTTCTTATTGATACACTGACCGAGAGGCACCATTCATCAGCACTCATGTCTTGGCGAGATGCTCTGTCAAAATAATTATGCTACCCACAAACGTTGCCAACCCGTTTCCTGCACTGCGTCTAGAGAGACGAGATGGGTCAATACTGTAATTAAAGAAGTATCATCCTAAAGAAATATCAAATGGAAAAGTAAAGAAGCATATCAAATAGCAAGCCCGGCCCATGAGAAAAAAGCCTGCCTTCGCTGCTATTTATTGTTAGTAATCGCTATTTAATAGCATGGTTGATCGGAATGTATATCCGCCAGAAGCTAAACTACCAAGGGCATCGAAGATGATCAGTTCTTCATCTTACTAAATATCTGTTAAGTTTTTGGTTTTAATTTTTGTTTCTAAACTGTTCTCATAGGAGCATAAAATATAAATTAAACCATAATTTCAAACAATCTAAGTACATTGTTCTTTGTTGGCAGCAATGAATTTCTTGATTGACATGTTTTTTTAAAAATGCTTTGTTTACCGGGCATTTATTTCGCTTCCTTCCAAGCAATAATTAAGAAAACAAAATACAGCTTCAGCTTCATTTTTTCAACACTTTTATCTCAATTTATGTAATGGATAAGTAATGCATATCCAATAGGATAATACTGGTGGGGAACGCCTTAAGAATTGGACAACCTACGATATGTATGTTTCCAGGGTCATCCATTTCGTAGTTTCAAAAACAAACTTTAGAAAAACATATAAAAAAGCCCAAGTTTCAAAAGATTTTTTTATCATAAAGTTTGTATTTTGGCATTATACGTGAAACACAATATCGTTCAGTTGGCCGCCTCGGTACCTATGGAAACAGTACATTCTGATAAGATAATTTTCAATGACTTTTTTTTCATGTGAAAGTATTTACTGCATCGTAAAAAATTATTCAATAGTGTGTATGAAGCTTGTGCAACTAATATTGTACAGCTGTAGTAGGTATCGGCTTGTCAGTCGATCATGCGTGTGCGCTGCCCTCGGTTTCATTGCGAAATACGTCGGTTCGAAGCCTAGCAGTAGTGCACTAACTTGAGTTCACAATTTGAAATTGATTCTTGATACGGTTCTTGATATTATATATATTCTTGATACAGAGGTCCGTTCTATAAAAAATAAATAAATAAATAGACAAATAAATAACTTAATAAGCTATATTGTGTAGTGCATACATAAAATGCCGATAGTAAAATAATTTAAATTTTTATTTAGGCATTGAATGGTTTCATAATGATATTGACATGTGAGGGAGAAGTTTTTTTTGCGACACACACGATAGAGAGCTACTTGGGATTCCATCAGGTAATTCGATTTAAAAGATATTACATGATCTACAACAGATATTTAACTTTTTAGTATTGGTTTTCTTAGTCCGACATTATTCATCAATCGGTGTACGAACTAGTGCATTCGGAAGATCGAGAAGAGCTGCAAAAGCAACTGCTTTGGAATTCTTTTTTACCGGCCGATCTATCTGGTATTCAGCTAAGTGAAGCTCTCGTGCCCGAGAAAGACAAGCTGCTGGAGCGCAGTTTTACCGTGAGATTTCGTTGTTTGCTCGATAACACATCAGGGTTTCTGGTATGATTTTTTCATCAGCATCAGCTGTGGTGAACCATCAAAGCAGTGAATATATAAATATTTCACTTGCATTTTCTCCCGTATACTAGCGTTTGGACATCCGTGGCAGGGTTAAAATCTTACATGGTCAGAACAAGAAAAACGAAGAGCCACCGCTCGCCTTGTTCGCTTTCTGTACTCCATTCGGTCCCCCTAGCTTGTTGGAAATTCCTCCGAAGGAGAACATGTTCAAGTCGAAACACAAGCTCGACTTTTCGTTGGTGTCGATGGATCATAAGTAAGTGAAAATGAATAAAAGTCAACCTTATTACGTATTGCCTATAGTGATATTGTCGCTTCAATTGGGCATTCTAGAGGAAAAAACACGCTGGGATACTCCGACTCCGAGTTGGCCAATATGGGGGGTTATGATCTTGTGCACTACGATGATTTGGCATACGTGGCTAGCGCCCACCAGGAGCGTAAGTAGAGGTCGTTTGTCTTGCTTAGTTGCCGAACACGTTAAACGATGTTTCGGTGATCATTTTTATTTTTAGTATTGAAGACCGGTGCATCCGGAATGATAGCTTACCGTTATCAGAAGAAGGACGGGGCTTGGCAGTGGTTGCAAACTAGCTCAAGGCTGGTGTACAAAAACTCGAAACCAGACTTTGTCATCTGCACACATCGGCAGCTGATGGAGGAAGAAGGGCGGGATCTACTAGGAAAGCGCACGATGGACTTCAAAGTACGAACACAACTAATCTGCGCAGCCTCTTTCGACAAAATAACTTCTTTCTCTTTCTCTGTTTGATTTCAAATTCAATGCTCCCCACCATACACAGGTTAGTTACCTTGATGCCGGCATTTCATCGACTTATTTTGAGCCAGACCAGTTGATCATCAGTTCGAACAATGCCAGCTCGCCGGGCTCTCCGACGACGTCCCAGCAACGTGCCAACCGACGGTACAAAACGCAGCTGAGGGACTTTCTTTCAACATGTCGCCACAAACGTAAACTGCCCAGTCAATGCACCGAACAACAGGTAAAGCTATCAAGGTTGAGCAGATTAGGATAAAACTGCATAATAGATTGATTGTTGGGTTGTTTCTTTTCCAATGTAATTTCAATACGGTTTTTTTTTTGAGTCGACGAAAAAGTATATGGCATTATTTCACCAAATCTGGAAGATAGTTTAAAAATTAAGATAGCTTTTAATGTGTGATTCATTTACAGGTGCCTCCAAGTGTTTCGGTTGTCGACTACATACCTGGCGGGGCGCCGGGAACAGCAGCAGCTGCCGCAGTCGTTGCAGCAGCTGCCTATTCCAACTCTATCAATAGTGTGTACTCCCCGGCGACGCATTTTGCTAGTAGCGGACCGGATAATGTCTACATGGCAGGCCCAGTGCATTCACCGAACTTTTATCCGATGCCCGATAATCTTTTCCACCAGTATCGGCTGCAAGGTGTAAGTGGCTACTATCCCGAGTATCATACCAGCACTAGTGCATCAACGTTTGTTCCTACTAACGGGCTTATTCCGTACGACAGTTATGGAATCACTAAAGAGGACACCATGCGGTGGCATGAGGGAACGAAGAGCTATGGTACTGGCAGCGAATCGAATCAACCGCTCTCGGTTGCCGGTGCCGAGACGGGCCAGCAAGAGCTTGCTAACGCGGTCCCAGAACCATACCTTGTTGGTGGTTTTGCTGCCAATTCCAGTTCTCCTCATGCCTCCAAGGCCTCATGCCATGCACATCAGGGCAAGAATGCTTCTCCTGCGCATTCATCGGAGGAACTGGTCGATCCATGCTGTTCTGCAGAAAGTGCAACACAGGCCGTCGCCGCTACAACAGCTACCCTTCTCGTTACCAAAGAATCGATCCCGCACCACGCCCCCCACCAGCATAGCTACACGCAGCAACAGCATCAGCAACCTTCCCACGATCACCACCAGCAACAGCATCATCAGCAGTTGCAACACATGCTCGCCAATCATCATCATCCACATCACAACGAAACATCAGAAGAAATTAAACTGTCTACCAAATCTCCAACGGCCTCGTCGCCGACACGCTGTGAGCCGCAACGCCAAACAGTTCTCATGTGGGGTACGTCCTATAGCAGCAACAGTAGAGAGTCGATTATCACAAACAACAGTCACTGTAACAGTGAAGAACCATCCTACGAATACATGGACACACCGGGTAACTTTAGCCTCGTTAACCTACCAAAATCGGTGACTAGCTCATCTCTCAACAACGCCACTACAACCGATGTTGTGGCTGCTACTGACGAGACCCGCCCATCTTCTAACCAAACGCCGAACCAGCCAAACAGCGTTGCTTGTGATCATGACATCATGACCGATGCAACGGATAACGCCAAATCGTGCTCGACCATTGCAAATACGCGTAAATCCCCGCAACCCTCAACCGGGGAAGTAGCTGGTAACCATTCGACATCCTTCACTAACCATCTCACTAACAAACATCAACCGCTGACTCTGCTTGTAGAAAGCGCTCCAGCTGATAAGGAGGGCGCGAAACTAACCGATTCCGATGTTAAATGGTACTGTACAGGCGAGCATAACCAAATGATATCTAACACGTAAACTAATCGATCATTTGTCCGTAACATGCCACTTTATTCGACATAATACAGTGCTGCGATATCGAAGCGCGATGTAAACTGAGTTCTTTGTCATATTTGACGCTTGGCCCAATAACTTGTTTTATCAATGGTAAAAGCTGTCGGATACACACTCTCCCATTCACACAATGATGCATGTAAAACTTCTCCAACTGATTGTTCCTGTTCTGTTATGATTCTCCGTTTTGTTCTAGGTGAATCTAGCTCTAAACGAACGAGGTTCCTTCGAGTTTCCCAAGTGCGATAGCGGCAAACTGCATGCCAAAGGTCTACTAAGAGAAACTTTCTAGGTGCACATCACAAGATCAGATAATAAATGAACGTTTCCTTAAGGCGCCGAATGCAAGCAGTCGTTTCAACAACCCTAAACAGCAGCAGGGAGTTAGTAAGAAATAGTACTAGCTACTTTGCTCTACATAATAGTCTATACTTTTCAGTTATCGATGGTGCACATAGTGTGTTCAATAAACGTATTTTTACTTTGTCTGAAGCTATTGTGTTTTGTTTGCTGAGAACTGAATTAAGAATTCTGCATGGTCGCAATTTCCAGAATAAAAAAAATAATTAGATTGAAACATAGAAGACTTCCCGCAATACCATTAAGCAGATAATTCTGTGACCATTTGAAATATAATTTCTTTACATTTATATTACAACTAGGCATTCTTCGTTGAGCACGCAGTTTTTAAAATAAATACAAATACCCACTATACGTTGCGAAAGACTTCATCGATCTTCCTAACTTGACGATGATCCACGAGAAATGTAGATATTCCTTAGAAAGAAATTATAAACGCTTCATGATCAAACTCTTTCAAATAATAAAAATAATAACAACCATTGTCTACTAACCTGCCACAACCGAAACCGGAGAATCGAAACCCAACACAACTCCAACGGCATTATACCATTTTTGAAATAACGGCCTGCTGGGACCTTTTCATGGCTGCAGAGTGCGCTCGATTATAGAAACTTTCCCACGATTATGGAAACCGTCGAAACTCCGGGACGTTGCGTGCTGGTTGCATAGTTGCAGGCAATTACGATGGAATTAATTTGGATCGTTTTCAAAATCAAATTTGCAACATTCGTTTTTTCGGTCAATGATTATGATGATGATTCGACATTGCGCCAATAATTTATGACAGTAGATAAATGTAATGAGAAACATTAAGATCATTAACAGTTTACTGTTGGGAAATACCAGCTGGCTGTGAGGAAATGCACGGTTATGCTGGAAATGCTGGTACAAACTGCAGGTTGTTTCGGTTTATAACGTGTCCCGTAGGGTTCCCCGCAATATCGACGAATAACCGGTGTGATAATTGGCGCAGCAACTTCCAGGGAACGAACGCCGGGATTGGAATTCGAACCCTGGCCAGCGACGAGCGTTACCGACTGCTCTATCTCTATATCTGAAATCCTCACTTTTGAAATTTGGTTTATGACCGCCTTTTCTCCATAGTACACTGTGCAGACAGAACTCACCTACTCTGTTGGCACATTCTGTTGACGTCAAAACGAAATTTTACCATAGTACACTATTGCGCAAGCGCGCTTCCCACATCCGTTTTGGTAGGTACTCATTGAAGTACAACAAATATCCAGTTTGGTCGGGGAAATACTGGGTCATTTTTCTATTATTCTTGCATGTGAGCTTTAAAGACCACTCACCAACATTGCTACCAGCGAGAATTTGCTGGAGACAGTGGTCCAATTGCTATCGATGGAGCGGGATCAGAAAAAAGTATATTTGTTTGACTAATCGAATGTTTCAAAGCAACAATAAGAAAAGCTGAAAAACGACAGGAGATTGTTTGAGAGAAGCAAGCCGAGCAGTGCCATACGAAACGGGCTCCAAACAAGGCCATCCGGGGCTTAAGGAGCACCCGTGCAGGACTATTGCAGATCGTGAGGGCGTTCCATTTCGTTTTCGCGAAACTACGCGTCGGCGTCTTCTGTTCGCTCGTTCATTCGATAGTCGTGGAATTTTCCTCTGACATTTTTTATCGCTTTAAACAATCGTAGTTTTTTCTCAGTCCCGACACTGGACCATTAGTCAAAAACGAACCGTCAATCCGTTTCAAATGATCATTTTTAGCCACGGTAGTACTTTTGCCTCCGGTCGTCGTTCTAAAGATGATTCGGTGATTTAGACATAGTTGCTACGGAAGTCAAACTACAGCAACGTGTACTAACTTTCTCGAATACTCAAACCAAGTGCTTGTCCTAGTGCGAAAAAGTGTCTATATTCTCTAGAATAGTGAAGAGAGTGTAACAAATTAACTGATATCCTTTGCCCTATTCCCAAACCCCAACATCTTTTGTCCTAAGTTCAATAAAATGGCAACGAAAACTTGGTTTGGAAATGTGCTGTTCGTGTCTTTTCCTTTGGCCATATTAGGCATCGATTTGAGCAGGCTTTACGGTCACTTACCAGCTGTTTCGAAACGCAACGGTGAGTGGTGTAAAGGAACAGGTTTTCTTATCAAAAGAGCGTTTTCATACGCGACATCGTACTGACGCCGATTCTGGTCTTACTTGTTTACTTATTATTTTTATTATTAAGTTTTACATAACTCTATTTCCTCTTTTATTCTTAGAGGCTTGCCATCCTTACGAGCCTTTCAAATGCCCTGGTGATGGAAACTGTATTTCGATTCAGTATCTCTGCGATGGCGCACCAGACTGTTCTGACGGGTATGACGAAGATATGCGTCTTTGTACAGCAGGTACGGTGATTTCCTGACGAATACATGTTATGCACTTGTAATGCGATAAAAACCTTTATTTCCTTGATAGCTAAACGCCCACCTGTAGAGGAAACGGCATCTTTTCTGCAAAGTTTGCTAGCCTCGCACGGCCCAAATTATCTGGAGAAATTATTTGGCAGCAAGGCTCGCGACGCGTTGGCTCCACTTGGAGGCGTTGAGAAAGTGGCCATCGCTCTGAGTGAATCGCAAACCATCGAAGACTTCGGTGCTGCATTGCATCTAATGAGGTATGTTGACGTTCACATTTTATACCTTTGTTCTATTTTTTAAATCTTAGCAGAAACTTTTGCTCTACTTGCCTGCTTCAATATGACCCGACAACATAATCAATGTATCAATGGAATAATGTAACAAATGGTAAAAAATTATCATGCTTTGACTGTTTTGACTACAGCTAGTGCTGAGTACTTGCGCTCAATTTGTTACATGTTACATTGATTACATTGATGAGGATGATTAGGGACTTATGCAAAAAAACAATAAGTTATGGAACCGTTAAATAATTATAAACTCTCTGTCCTAAATAGAAATCATTAGTCTGAAATGTAAAAAAATACCATAGTATAAAAGAGTTATTCGAACACATAATATTTCTGTATATTTTGAGAAAAGGTTATTGAGAAATAAATATTGTGTCTCCCATCGGCTTCTAACTTCTAACTTCTAATCAAATTTGTATATAACAAATAATAAAAATTAAATCATCTTGTTTAATTTTATATTTCATTCCACAATAGGTCTGATCTTGAGCACTTACGATCCGTTTTCATGGCCGTCGAAAATGGAGATTTGGGCATGCTGAAATCCATCGGTATAAAAGATTCAGAGTTGGGAGATGTTAAGTTTTTCCTCGAAAAACTCGTCAATACCGGCTTCTTGGACTGAGTTTTATCTGATCTCCCGTATCCGTATACTAACAGTTTGTATTATTTTGTGCCACTTACACCGCAGATTTACTCCTTTTTAGGCTCACCAGATGGTTTCACCTACTAATTCCAAAAACCATATTTTCTTCAAAGTAAAAAGCACACGCGCACACACCATTTGTACGCATTTACAAAATCTGGAAAGATACAAAAACACAGAAGGGGAAAATACTGGACAATCGCCTGTTTGCGCCTCTTTTCATAGCTTCCCGTAGTTCACGTAACGCTAATGGATGATTCTTCGATCCAAGGTAGAGCCTATGGTTACGATGGACATGGGCGATTGCACTGTTCGGGCACGTTTCCAATCAGACTTTTAAAAAATCATGAATGGCATTGTGTGCGAACTGATAAAATACGTGGCATAAAATTGCCAATCCTGACACAAACATTACCGTAAGTTTCATCGCAGCTTAAGCCTCTACGAAACATTTGTATATGCTTTATGGAAGCAGAATTTCTTCGTGAATAATGGAATCGTTATTTGATTGTTGAATTTTAAATCAGGAAATTTAGAAGTAAGAGAAGGACGATAATCCAAAGCGAAATTAGAAAAACGGAAGAATACAATGCGCCAAGGGAACGAAAATCATCCATTAACAGAATCCACTGACTAACGAAGTTTTAAAAACTTAACTGAAAACGACTTATCAAATTGAAAAATTGCGACCATGAATTAAGTTTAGACGTCTCACAATTGTTTTGTTTGGTCATGTATTTTAAAAGTTTATGTACCCACCATTCGAAATATTAGTGTATCGAACGTGTTGTGAGGCGACGATACAGGAAAAGCAGGAAAAAAGTTACTGCAAGTTTGGTGATGTCAATAGATGCATGACAAAATCTACAAAAGCATATCATGATATTTATAGAGTCAGTGCTTATACACTATTTATACAAGCCAAAAGAGGCAGTCCTTACAGTCCTTTAATGTGCTTACATCCTTACCACAAAGAAGCGAAGAGGAGTTACTGCACACGGAAATCAAGACATATCAGAAACCTATGATTATGATGGAATGAAACTAAAACACATATCGTAAAAATTATGATGCATGAATATGACAAAAAGATACATGAAGAAAGGCAGATAATATAATTTATGCACTTCAATCAAAAAATAATATTTTACGTTCGTAAACTGGAATCCCATTACCATTTTTACAAAGTGATCAAATATAGGATATTTATTTTTCACTCCGGCAAAGTCCAATTCATTCCTATGTATACCACCAAATCGATCAGCATGAAAATCCAATTAAGTTGACAATGAATCCACGGTACCAGAAGAACCTAGCTACCACTTAAAAGTGAAGTGTGTTAAAATGTATTCAACGTCGAAAATCGAAACTGTTCGAAGTATATTGGATAGAGACGAAAATTCAAAACCAAGCAGTAAAATAACTATACAAAATTACAAATCGTCCCCAAAAATTACACAGAAGCCGTAACAGTGGAACAGTTCGTGTCGGTCCGTCGTCAGAGATGACAAACACAATCAATACGTATAAGAAACATGCAATGCAACAACGAGCAAAATATATCTGTATCGGTATCTTGTGTCAGTGGAGTAACCGGGTAGTGTCTCTCGTTTCATGGAAAGAAAAATCGTTACGATTGTCAATTCTCTTATTCGAGTCGTGCGGTCCTACCCTGCACCAGAAACAATGTTAATAACTATTACTTACTGCAACGGTGTGTTTTTATGGGCGGGATTGTTTGCCTCGCGGGTTTCGGCGTTTGCGCCTGTTACGCAGGTTTTTGAATTTGAACCCACGACCAGCTGCGTAACAACGACGGTGTATTAACGGAGCGGTCAATGCAATTGTTAATAGTAAATGCAAAATAGAAGTGAGTGCGTCGAGAATATCACACAGCCATATTTCCCAATTTTCTGCAACCAAAATTGTGTTTTATACATAAATCAGACGAATCAACCTTTCAAATAAATGCTCAAGCATCGAAAAATGTTCAGTCGTTTTTTTACAACCATGTGAAAAAAAGAACGCTACACGGCGTATCCTGTATAAACAATTAAGATTGTTATCCAAATTTGAGCGTTCATGCATTAACATTTACATTTACATTTTATGTTTTCAACAAAAAGCCCTAACCTCAGTGGGTGGCCCTAACATCATCAATATTGAGCGTTTACTTTCTCCTGTGTCAGTCTAAACCGATTTATAATTATTATCCCAAAGTATCACACGTGCCTGTGATACTACTTATTTTGAAAGAAGCTATGCTTTCAGTCCAGGATGACGCCGTATGCTACACTATAAGTATTGTTTCCTATCTCACAGGTTATCTAATATTGCAGTAACGGGTTAGACTTTGTTTTCTGCTATTCAGCATTATATAAATTAGGCCCATTACTTACAAACCACTCGTATTCGTACGGTCCACATTCGTATTCGTACACATTTTATACTTCAATACATTACTGGTTTTATTTTGCACATTTCACGATTATGTTTGGTACACTTTTAGCACATAATGTGCGATTGAATCAATGGTTGAACT
Organism: Anopheles bellator; assembly: GCF_943735745.2. NCBI lineage: Eukaryota > Metazoa > Arthropoda > Insecta > Diptera > Culicidae > Anopheles > Anopheles bellator. The sequence goes on from NC_071286.1 coordinate 49,898,707, forward strand.
TAAAAGCTAAATTTGAAATGTCATGTTTCAAAATCGAAACATAGTCCAAGAATATGTCCCCACCCATGTGCCAAGATTGTGCTTGTGCGTGTTTCTTATCAACGTTGTCGAAAAGTTACTGTCTTTTGTTAATATTTCTTAACACAAAAAGGGTAAACAACCCCAAATATATTTTTCTTTGTGAAACAGCTTATTAGACCAAGCGAACATATTCGTGGAAAAAAGTAAAATGATGTGAAGACGTATTCATAAATGGTTTGTGAACAAGGAAAACAATCAAACAAACAAATGAAAAGCATACTTTTGAAAATTGAAAAAGCGAGAACAATATGAGTACATTATGCTTCAACTATTTGAAGAGAAACAACATGGAAAACATACAACCAGTTTCGTCACAGTTGGATCTGTGGTGCCCTTAATGGCAGCGTTCGTTTCACAAAGCAGGTAACAAAGGTTCGATTAACGTTGCCACTGCAACCTGACGAGCTTTTCTAATATTGGACGTAGTATTCACTACCCTACCAGTTCAAAAACAGTCATGAAAACGCTGAATGCCTTGTTTGCATTTAATCTGGCGCCAGCAGTGTCGTGACAATAATTGTGTGTAATATTCATGATCTGATGCCCCTTTTAATAGCATTCATAGATAATAGGCAACGCAGTTACGATTTTACCTCTGGCACGTTAAAATCAGTTGCCTACCGGCACCGCATCGTTTCGCAGTCCGAGGATATCTGTTCGCGGCTGCTGAAGTCGCTGAATAGTAATTAGGAATCCAGACAGCCGCCTTCGGCATCACCGACATAATCAGCATCAAATCCATATAAAAAATGAAGCTCCACAAAATGACGGGGCGTGTACAATGCACCGAGTGAAGTTTTCGTTTAATTCTTTACCTCCCTAATCACTGTTTTACGACTGTAGCTGCCCTGAACAGCTATCGCTTGGACTTTATGTGAGCGAGTTCTAGCTGTAGGCAACAGACTTTACTAGTTTTTCTTTGTATCAAGCCAGCAATTTCTTAAGCAGTGTTTACTTGTAAGCAATGAAATGTTCCCATTTGGACTACACGTTTTCAGTATGTTTGATATGTATATTTAACTAAACGATTCAATTAAAGAGCGTAGCGTTAGAATATTTCTAATAAATCTAATTTTATGAACGGACTTAGTCTTACAAAGGATTATGATTTTTTTTCAATTGAGATTAAGTTATTGACAGATTTTAGATTTCCTTAAAAGGTTTGGAACAAACATAATTTAGTTTTATGTCTAAAAAGAAAATTGCAAGAAAAACATTAAAATGCTTTTTCAATTTTGGTACGTAACATAACGGTCAATAAAAAAATCTGTTAGCTCAATAGAATATTAATCTACTCTAATTAATTTCCAATCGCTCTTACTAACTGGATCAACATTTTGCACTGTTAGCTATAGCTCAATTGGTTTTGAATTGGAAAGTTCATTTTTGTGTTCCTTTTAACGTTTCATACTGAATGATTATTTATTAATGATAAGTTTGATATGATAAGTTTGTTATAATGCCAGGTTGTTATTCGTAATGACGATATGTATATTGGTACATGTGTTGATATACATATATAATTAGTTTTCGTAAGCAATACTGCTTGTAACTCATAAATGTTACTCTTATAATCAAATGAATGTGCATATTTCAAAAAACAAAACACTGCTACCTACAACTTCATTTGATTCCTATGTAATCGTAAATGTCTTCTTATTTTATGATTTTAATGCATAAAGCAAAAATAATTCATGTATATGTAAGATAAATTGATTACTGGTTATTGTTTCATTCACATATTTCGGTGATGATATGCGACGGTGATCAGCATCTATTGTTGTGCTGCTTGCTTTGTGTCTTCGTTTCGTTGCTCATCTTTCGTTTCGGTTGTCATTATATGGACTAGTTCTTCCACTGCTTTATTGAGGTCGTCTGGAAAAACGTTAAAAATGTAATCAAATGTATATGTTTCGAATAATAATAACACCTAATCATAATTTTTAAATGATAACGATTCTTTAAATATTGAATTAAAATATGCAATTATAATTACTGTTTCCTTCCTGTATATGGGTTCGTAGTGTTGAGTGGTCAGAGCTTACATCATTTTACAGTAAGCGGTTTCAATTGGTGCGACATTTATGAAACACAACATGGAAAAGAAAAGCATAGCATATTGAGCATGACGAGGAGTTAGCTGGCTTGCGATCACATTGTTTTCGTGTTATATTCTAATTTAAAACGAGCTGATGCACACAAACTCCCAAACATTGGGTACACTGACCTGCCATATGAAGCAAATTAGAATGAGGTGGCGGAGGAGGTCGCTCGTCCACCGTGTAATCTGTTCCCACGTGTGATTTATTGGCTCCCAATGCAACAGCAGATACTGCAGTCACTCCTGATGGCCCAGCACCTGGTGGTTTATCGTAGTTGTCTATGCTGTATTGTTCCCGCTGTCTGCCTTCATCACCAGCCATAGATAAGTACCCGTTGATGCTGCCAGCACCAGCCGAACCGTAAAAGGAATTTGTCTTCTGATTTAATTCAGATGCTATAAGAAACCATCAACGTGAGATAAAACACATAAAAAATCTGCAGCGACAACATTAATTCTACTTACAAATCTTTTGTTCATAATGTCCATTATGTGGAAATTTTGCTGGCGAATCCGTATTTAATTGCGATGCTGTCACGGATCGCGTTTGTAATGTTTGTGGTTTCAATGGCGTTGGCTGTACAAATCGAAAAATACTATTTTATTAAAAACTGCGTATTATGAAAACAATTAAATTGTTTGTAATGTCCAGCGGAGAAGAAAACAACACTCTATCGAACATTTTGCATGTTGCCTGTGATAAGCAGCAAAAAGTTAGTTGTTACAAGAAATAAAAGATTACGAAGGCAAAGCAAGGTGTTCGGAAAATTCAGAAGGCGTCAGGTCCACATTACACGGCATCACATTACAAAAGTACTCCTTGGTACATTCTTTGAAAAGAAAATAAAACACAATGCTATAAAATATACAACGGGAAGTATTCAGCAGAATCACAAAATCAAATTTTGGTGAAATATTCATCGTCCTTAATTTTTCCTATCAATTTCCTAAGGTTTTGGACACGATGGCCAATATCTTTCAATCGTACAACGCTCTAAGATGTGTAAGATTGCAATTACTCAACACGACATTAACATTATTTTCTGCGTGCAACTTCCAAGCTACAGTGGCTAGCGAGACAAAGTTAATTATCTGAACATAAGGATAACATGTGAAAATCTTTGCATATTATCTTTCCAATCGCTCTTTTAAGATGTTCTGATTGAACAAAGAAGATTCTAACATTAAAATTATAACGATTAAGTGACATTTTACTTAATCTCATTTACAGGTACACCTTTTTACAACTTACTAATTAATTCAGTTTGGCTGGTGACCGACGTGACAGGAGGTTGGCGCGGGGCTAATAACCTCGACCGTGTAACAATAACATTGTTACAGAAAGCAACAGAAGGTTAACATTGTCTCTGTTGCAGACCAAGACCTCTCGGCGGTTGTTGCCGGTTAAGTACATAGAAATACTAAGAGTTGGCTTAGTGTGCGTAGTGGTCTAAACAAGAGGATCTAATGAAAGTTAGTTTAGTATTTCATATAAGTTCAGCAACATTTACCAATAACTAACTAAGTTTACATTTTATCAATCATGTAAGTAAAATGCTTTTTTTGCAAAATTTCTATAAACTCACCTCATGTAATAATTGACGAAGCCGTTGCAGCTGCGCCTCCAGTTGTTTGTTGTGATCTTCCAATATTTGCATTCTTGCTTCCAGACGTCCTTTGTGCTGACGTAACAGCTTTGCTTCGGTCATCATATCCTAGGATAAAGAAGAGTAGTAGTAGGCGCGTTAAAGGGACTGCTGAAGTTGTAAATTAAAACATTAAAACATGTTTTACCGAGCCATTAGTTGAAGACACTGTCGACGATAGCGCTGCTGAGACATTTGTGGCCGAAGTCGGTGTCTTGTAACCTTCGTCCGGCGTCGTAATAGGTGTAGTTATTTTCTTTGCTTTTAACTTTTCGTATTCTGCCTGCAAATTTGCATTTTCCTCTTCCAATTCTTGTATCATCGTTTCTAGTTCTTCACGTTGCTCTGCTTCCATGGCTACCATCACTTGAACCGGAGACTTTGGAGCGCCACTACCTGGATTGGCTGCTCCAGACGTTACACCTGGTAGTGACTGACAGTACTGTGCAATTAGCTGATGCTCATCGTCACTGTCGGGTGTAGAGTTTGTGCGAGTGCCACATTCAACTTGCGCTAACCGCGATGCATACATTTCCAAGCGCGAATGCATATCATTTTGCAGTGTATGCGTACCAGCGTGTTGAGGACTTGGTATCGGACTTTCAAGCGCATCGCCTTCGAGAACACTCTGTACTGGTAGGTAACCTACCCGAGGATGTTTTTTGAAATACTTTCTACTCTTAAACTTGTTTCGCAAAGCTCTGGTGAAATCGCGAACATCTTCTGTTGAAGTGGCCTAAGAAAAAAGAAATCATTAGAATTACACATTGCCAAAGAGCAGCGACGCCTTGTACCCATCCCTTACAGCAAGACCAACGATACCAAAATTGGGAGCATCGCATGTAAAATCTTTCGAAGCAAGAATTCCCGGACTATTCTATTGAAAAACAGACAACAATCACTCCCGTCTGCGAAATGACCCTATTGACCCCTATTCGTTCGACATTCACTTATATTAACTAACATCTTTTAATCCCAAATTATATCTACAAACGGGTTTTTGATAATAAATAAGTGGAAGAGGTGGTATATGAGATTAAACGTTTCTATAATACATACCGTTGTACAGTACTCGTGCATTGGATGGCTTAACTTATGATTCTTAGTGCTGCGACCGGTGAAGAAACATTTTTGGCACATATCAAAATTGAAGCATTTTAGGCAGCGGTACCGGAACCCCTCAATTGGGTATTCCTTACAAATGTTACACTTGGCTTGATGTTTTGCCGATTCCGCTGCCACCAATCGGTGCAATACGGGAAGCCATACTAAACTTTGAGGTTCGTGCTGCAGCCAGCTTAAGAAGTGTTGTGCCTCTATCGCTGTTTCCAGCAGTTCGCCATTTTGACTAACGCCACCAGCCAACTCAAAGCATGATCGAACCGACGGTTCAATATTGGATCCACCAAACGCAGCCACCTCTCCTAGTTGACGAGGTACTTGGATACAATCATGCAATAATAGTCCCATTTTCCGCTGGTCAACTTTTTTTTCCAAGTCTGCTATTAATCGAAATAGGTAACGATATTTTTCTTCTAGATGACCACGGCACAAAAGAATCAATCCCACCTGCAACGATGGAAGCGTTAGCGCGAAAAAAAAACCAAAAAATCAGCATTCGGTTAACATACGGTTCTGATAATTTATCAGCATAAAGGAGTATCTTTCGGTCCTTACCTTAAAACTCAGCACTCTAATTTGTCCAGTTCGTTGAGAATCGTACACATTCAGTATCCAGTTGATAGCCAAATCAAGCATTATCGCCCGATCAGTTGGTTCGAGAGTAGTATACAACGAATTCAAGATCGTTGTCATATCAGGTATATCAATAAGCTTATCGTTTTGGGCTCTCAGACCATACCGATCGAATACCTCAATCGCCACGCTCATATTCAGACGGTCAAATACTGACGAAAACATTTTACATAAAAATTAAAAACAGATTCGTTGTACATATTTCACGGTTGATTTCGATTTTTCGATTACTTTCGATTTCGATTACTTTCGAATTTCGATTTTACTCTTACCGAGTCGTTTTTGAACTGTCCGAAGCTTTAAAGCAGTTCGATAAGCAGAAAAACGAACTTCATTCAAATCAGCCAGTGATTTCATTAACTCTATCATCTCCGGGTGATCCCAATGCGTGCTTTCGTGTTCGTGACTGTAGAAGATAAGAAGAAAGATATAGAAGAAGATAAATTCGATACAATGAAGTGATAACGATATTTAACGTTTAAAATACAGATACTCACTTTATATAGTAAGGCACATTTGCTGGCGTGACCGCACGTTCCCATGGTATTTGAACGCTCTTTTCCAAATCTGGGACAGTTGAACCAATCGCAACTATATGAAGGGGTTTCGAAAACTTACCCCCTTCTCCCAAATGACCACCAGCAACCGTGCTATCTACACCACCACTGTGCACATCGGTACTCAGCTGTAATACTTTAAACCGCTCCTCAACTGCAATGTGCAGTAACTTCATGCTAAACAATTATAAGAAATAAGAGTCACATTGTCAGTCTTGTAAATATTGGACATATTTTTTCAAAATTAAAATCTAACTACTTTCATGTGATTATAAATGTGATGCAGATTATTGATGATAGTGATGCTATCAAATGATCTGTTAACAAAACAAGTGTCTTATTTTACCGTGTATTGATATCTTCTAGCTTAGCAAGATATGGGCTTGGTACGATGACATGACATGAAGAGAAAAAATTCTGTTGCTCATTACAGTCGTCCAGTAGTGCGTTAGCCGTAGTTAATTTATCTCTGAGCCGCTGCAGATGCTGTGCCTCTTCTGTTGTGTTTCCTGCAACAAGTGGCGTCGTCCAGGAGTGCGTTATAGTTTCAGCCGAGGCTACGCGCGAACTAAGATCTTCGAGAACTTTTTGAAATTGCCGCATTTTCTATAACATGTATAAGCGCATTACATTACATTAGCGCATTACACCAGTTACTTCGTATGATCAACTAACCGTAATATTTTCATCCAATCGGTGCTTCCACTTGTCGCAACGTTCAATAAGAATTGTCCACTGTTCAGATAGCTTGTTCACTTCTCTACGTATGCTACGGCTAAGAATTCGATTCTGCTGTTCGGAAGAGATGTACATAGTCTCGTCGATAGCTGTTCAAGAAAGTGATTAATCAAAATTTACTTTTTCCTGCATATGATTTGGTGGCTTTTCTTGAGTTTGTGTCGCATTTGCCATTCCACATGAATCTACGCCAGTTTATTTACCTTCTGAATCACTAGTATCCGAGAGCGGTGACTCATTCGATATGTATTGCCTTCCATTCATTAAATTGTTCTCAATGATTGATCTCTTATCATCCAACTGTCGCCGAAAAGCTTTATGCTCGTCCTGCAAATGACAACGTATCGTGATACAAGCAGCAAGCACGAAAATTCTGTGTTTTATAATATTTCTACGTACTAACTGCTTTTGCAAGCTATTAGAATCTCCGTTGATCGATCCGAATCCAATCGAAGAAAGTTCGGTGTTTTTTCTTATCACCCACTCGGTGAGCTCGCGTGAGGATAACAACAACGCATTCCAATGTTCGGAGTTGGATTCCAAACGATTGCGGATGGCAGCGCTGCGTGAGTTCAGATGACTCCAACGTTGATTCATTTCATCCAGCTTACGTTGTAGCATGACCGCATCCTCCTGGGATGTTAACGAGCGCAATAACTTTCGTCCAGTACTGTCCAGGCCTTCATACACCTTGCGATTTGAATCGATTTCTGTTTGCAAATCCTGGAGCATTACAGAAAGTGAGAAACGCGAAGAATACGGAAGCTCCTAAGGAAATTCAAGCTGAAATCCTTGAACAAACCTAGACTCACCATATTCCACACCTACACGCATTCGTAGTCAGACAGTCAGAAATAAGCTGCGCGAACAGACAACCAATGTCTGCGCAAAACCATAGTCACACTCGTATACGACGGAAAAAGGGTTGCGCAAATGAAACACAATGAGCAGTTTCAAACAGCAGAAAACATGAAAACGGGATTTATCTTAAGCTGTTTTCGACTAGGACCTCCAACGACACATTCCACACCCACACCCAACTGAGATGGGCTTCTGATTATTTTACCAGCCGCGTACAACTCTGTCGTTGAGAGGACTACAAAACGCTAAGGCAGTTCAATGTAAATACCACGAGCTAGCCCAAACGATTCGCTTTTCGTTGTTAATAATTCGGTTTGTTGACAAAACTTGTAAAGGAATTGTTCGTTCGAAGCTATTTTGATCACCCTTTTGCACTGTTCCAAAAATAGAACCTGTTTGACAGCGGCAACTTGAATTGCTATAAGAAAATGCTATAAAGAAGGGCGATCATTTCTGGAAAATGAAAACCATTTCTCTATACAACGCTACCTCGTTAAAACATAATCGATCTGGGCGACGTAAACTGTGCAAACTGAAGCCAACTTATTCTTCTATTTTCCTACATCTCCGGCACAACTCCAAAATGAAAAATCCGAGTAGATCCGAGTAGATCCGAGTAGATCCGAGTACGTCAATTATTTTGACCATGCCCTTCAATTGTATGGCTCAATTTTTAGAGAAGCTGTTCAATGTTTCTATATATTCACTAGCAAAAGTGAAAGTACTTTAGAAAAGTTTGTAAATTAAACATGGACTTGAAAGCAGCTGTAGCAATGTTTATTAATTATAGAATAGGGCCGAGGACACCCCATACGCTAACACATCCATAACCTTCGAATTAGTAAGAAATCGGACATTTATTTCAAAATAGTTTAGTCTATGAATCTGTTATGAATTTAAATTCAAACAATTTACTCTAGACACTCGTATTCCCTACGGTGTTACATACCTCATTTACAACACATACACACCACATTCACTTAAAAATGTTCACTAAAACAAGTCGCGCAGAGTAATAAAATATCATTACTTTTATTACACTCACCTTCAAACAATGGGGATTCCGTTCAACTTCGGACTCGGTATTTTCACACAACGATTCGACTTCACTTAGCCAGCCGAGAAACTACAATAGAAATCCGATTTTAAAATATCAGTCGTAAGTACAGAATGAACATAAGTATGACTCACCTGTTCGAAGGTTCGATCGAAGGTTTGTAGTGAATGCATCGCAGCATGCAGTTGCTTGCCACGTAGAATAATCGAGTTATTTAAGTTGTTGTACCTGTAATAGAGTGGAATGATTTTAGTGAGGATAACAGTAACAAATCAATTTCTGTCAACGAGATTTCTCCGATAATCTCCATACACAGTTCTACGGACCTCAGGTTAATAGATTCTGTCATTCGTTTAATTCTAGATGTATCGTCGCACTGGTAAACCGATATCAGCTTTTGGGTCAACTGATTGAATATCTCAATTTGCTTATTAAATTTATGTAGCTCCGCATGGAAAGACTAAAACGAAGTATTAATAGTGTATATGAGATCGAATTGGTAATGAATGCTTTCACGAGGAAATATTCGCTCCAATTGGTGCCTTCTGCATTCAAAATACCTTCTGCTCTTTTTGTTGAATCTCCAAAACATCTGCCGTCATTGCCACTGGTCCCATGCGTTCCGTTATTGTCTCCATCCGGCATAACCAACCATCTATTTCCAACCTTTTGCCCTCGTACCTGCCCAACAGAAGAGTATTGAAAAAGCTATTGAGTATTGGGAAAACGAAGCATCGACAATGTTTTCCTACCTTTGGGAATCACCGAGCATTGCCGTTAGTTGGGTTTTTCTCTGCACTACCGATTGCGTTGAATCTTCCCAATGTTCCTTCATCCGGGCAGCTTTAGGCAAGCATTTACAATTATTTAAAAAAATCTCGCCTAGCGGCTTCAAAGCTTCTACTTCTTAGTTCTTCGAGATATTTGATTTGTTGGTAGAAAGTTTTGAAATACTACAGTACTATTTTTCAACATTTTAACATTCAAGCCTAACATTCAAGCCTACTTTAATTTCTTTACTTTTACCACCAATTTTAAACCTATAGATAAATCCGTTCTGCTACATGCGGGGTAAGAGGTGGGCTTAGTGCTAACAGCTTACCTGTATTGTTCATGGAGAAAAGACTTTCATCATGCGACGAACGTCTTCTTGAACGAAGATCGTCTTTGGAAAGTCCCATTTGGCGGTTCAAACTATTTGTTTCCTTGTTTCGAGCGATGACTGGTAGTAGTTGTTGTTTAATGAATTCCATCTCTTGGGAACGCTGGCGCTGACTGCTACTATATTGCAGCTCAAGGGGCAAATGGCGATCCAGTGAACGGAATTGGTTCTCCATCGGACGTTGATATATGTTGTTATGTTCTGTGCCGTTAATAGCATGGTCGCTGCTCATACTTCCTGTTGTACCTGTGTCGAAACGAAGCTTTTCCATACTAACACCACGCTCTAATCCGATTGGCCGTTGGTTCTGATCGAACCGATCAAACTTAAATCCTTGTACCATACCAGAGGATGTAGATGTTGGTGTATCAAACGAATTCTCGAGAGATGTAGTCGATCCTATATTGGTCGGAAGTTGGTTTATCAAATCTATCCTTCCAAATTTCATCCCATGAGATAATTTGGATGATTCCTCAACATCTATAGAAGACCGTAGACTCATTTGTTCCTTGATCGCTCGTTCGACGTTTCGGAGACCACTTTCTATACCTCGCAGAGCGTCCTCGGAGCCATAGTCTTCTAGTTTAGCCTGCTTTGGCGCGGATTTCATTAATTCCGACTGAGATTTCGTTGGCCCTGATGTATTCACGTCTGAACTGGGCACAGTACAAACTGGCGCCGGATGTGGAAAAGCACCAGCTACGTTATGATTTCCTGTTTTCTTCGGCACTGGTGGAACTTTTGCCGGCACAGGAGCGACATGTTGTGGTACAATCGATGACATAGAGTTGATTTTAGTGGTATCATCCCTATTTACTGCCCCAATGGTGGTAGGCCGCTTAATCAGATTTTTCGGTGGTACTTCCGGTGCTTTCACACTAGCTGCACCGGCACGTACCGGAATTTCAGGAGGAGTAGCTTGACTTGGTCGAAATAGTAATCCATTCGGACCATCAACACCAACCCCACTGGTTCGCGAGTACACTGCAGCTGGTTGTTGTTCCATTATTGTTCCAGTAAGTGGCTCACCAAACAGCTAGGTAGATAATAAAAACTGGACAACACTACTTCTTAAACACCATGGGACCAGCTTGAGAAACTTAACGATAGAAGTAGTGAAAAATGTTAAAAGATGCTCGGATATGGAATCTCTCCAATAAATAAGATGACTGTTTTGGGCGGTGAATGAGGATTGTTTTGCAGCTTCATTGTCGGTTTCAGACGCTTCATGTGAAAAAGGTGTAGAAAATGAAGAGCGAATGGGGACAAACCGAACTAAAACGAGGGTTGTGTCCTATCAATTCTTAAGTGTTCCAAAGCTCACATTAAATAAATTTCTTGCCCTACATAGATTGTTAACACAGCACATTTGCTGACCGGTTAGATACGTTTTTGCACTCATCTAAATTGTTACAAATGTCTAGTTTCGAATATGTTACTGAAACACAATATTGTTAATGAAACATCACATAAAGGCACCACTCTGAGTGAATATATTTGTTTGGGCTTTAACTTGAATGATTTAAAACTAATGCAAATATGAAACACTGTTCAGTACCAATAATTTTCTACTGTTTCCTGGTATAGCCACGACCGATTACTGGATTCAGCCTTTTCGAGAGCCGAAGCATACCGACCTGCTTCAACCAACAACAGAACATGCGCAATGATGAAAAATTAGGTCCACCCTATTTTACTGGATGGAAACCGTATCTTTCCCTCTTCGTTCAGTTAATCGTAAAAAACTTCTAAAAGTCTTCTCAAGTCGGCCAAAGCCGGCGAAAAGAAACATGCTCAACATTATCATTTTCTTTGGGCTTCGACTCACCACTAGGAAAAGTAAGGTCGTTGGCCATCCTAGTAATGAATTAATTGCAATATGAAACAAAAAGATAATTTTCTTCTAAATCACGCACGTGTTTAGTAAAAACGTCGTTACGATTGTCGTTATCGTTATCGACAATCGTTAATAAATCCTAAAATGTTTGTAAAATATCCGGCGTGCGTTTAGTAGAATGCTGAAACATAATGAATTTCCTCACGCGCTTTTGCGCAAAACGTTGTGTGCGTGTGCGATCTATGGTTGGATTGGTGCGATCAGTTCCGCGCACATCCGCCAGAGGCGCTAGTGAGACAATTTCTAAGCCGAGTTTTGCTCCATGCTTCGTTAAAAAATGCCAGCGCCGTATTTTTTGCCATATTTTCTTGCATGAGAAAAAGCCATATTTTGGATTTGACAGCCGTTGTCAAATCGGTAGAGACGAACAAAAGTTTTTGCAACAAGCAACAAAACAAGATTTTTGTGCGACCGTGGTAAAATCAACATACAATCAACAACTACCAGAGACGATTTTTACGTGATCGAGCAGTGCGTGAAGGCGTAAATTTAAGGAAAACTGCGAAGTTTTCATTCAAAGGCCTGGACGTCTTTGTACTGTGCAGAAGCGTAGCGTCAATCACTTTTTACAGATAAGCCTGAGCATTCCAACAAACAATAGCGTGCTTTTGTAAGCCTCAGGACGGTTTCCGGCAGAAAGTATTGTCAATATGAATGGATTATCTCTCCGTATCTCGAACGTGAGGGCTAGCGAGAACGTAAAGAAAAATTCCGAAACTCGCATGGATCTCTTCCAAGTGCCTTCTGCATATTTGAAAACTGGTAATGAAAAACGTATATTCCATGTATTTGCGCAAGTCTCTCATACTGTTTTGTGCTTTGCAGATAATTCTTTTTTAGAACAAGTAAACACGTCAGAAACCATTGAAGACCAGATTAAGGTGCTAAAAGAGGTTTGTTCTTTGAAGTGATTTGTACTGAAAATTTCAAGAACGCTGATTTGCGTTGAATTGTGTTTGTAGTACTCCTCGTTTGTTGCTGGGTTGGAAGAATCGTTACAAAATCATGTTCAAACACTGGCTAACCTGTTGATGGAAACACCGCTGAAGCACGCCGTTCGCAATGCCATCGCCAGATCGTTGAGCAATCTCACCGTAAGTCGGGAGCTAGTTGCATCCTGCATTGCAAACAGCATTAAGGCGCGAATAGAGCAGGATTCATGTAGCAGTACAGAACCGCCACGACGTAACTCCACAATTTGCAACATAGGAAGCTGCTTTGAGAACTTCAAAGTAGGAAGCGAAGCAATACGGCTAAGCTTACAACAATTGTTACAGTTTCTCAACAAATCGGTTGTAGTGTATTTAGAAAAAATGGGGTAAGAATATTTGTTCATTACCTAGAACGAAAAGAAGGATAACTTTTGTAATTTATTCTAGCAATCAGATATCACCCTCTGATAAAAGTGAGTTGTGCCTGTTTATACACTCAGCAATACGGACTGCCATTTCATGCTTTCAGCAGTTCCCTGATCAGCTCAAAACAACTTACGAGGGTGAAAAGAACATTGAAAAAATTGTGCTAATATGCTGGGATCTGCTCGAAAATCCGGAGATCCCGATGGATACCAAAACGAACTGCGGCATACTAATAGCGATGAATGCAAATCTTGAGCACCGCTTTTTGCGACTTGCACAGCGTGTGTTCGCGGAAGACAGCTCAGCGAAGCAGATGTGTCTGGTTAATGGTATTATTTGCACGATCGAAGCTGAACATTTCATTGGTCCTGAATGGAAGGGTATCGAAATTCTTCACCAAGCTGCCACGATACTCAAGGAAATATCCGAAGAAAACTCGGTGGAAATAAGCATCGTGCTAGGAACGACGCGTGGCTTTTTCCAGTTGACGAAAAAATTGCTTGTTTTGAAACTAGATGGCTACAACACTGTGGAGCGCAAGGAACTAGTAGACATTCTTGCCATCAATTTACGTTATTCGCTCTCGCATCTTGACCATTACGTCGACAGCATACGACACATTTCGCGAGATCTCTTAAAGTGTACGATTCAGTTGGGCACACGCTTGGACGATACTTTGAACAGCATTATTTATGACTACATCCGTAATGGTTCAATCAACATAAACACCAAGTGTGTCCTAATTGGAGCCATATCTTCGATACTTAAAGCGAAAGAAGTGCTTCGTGCCATTCCACATGTTCCAGAGTTTTTACTACGGTCGCTTACCCGTAATGATCACGCCAACACAAACCTTCATATCAACAATTGCTACGAAGCGTTGATGATGTCTTATGCATACGAAGACAATAAACAGGAATGGTTTACACGATGGATCAATCCAATACTAAAGGAAATTATGATAGGCAAAGATGGCACCCATGAAGGACCCATTCACATTGGATCGGCAGCAACAGCAACGATGAATAGTTTATTGGATGATTCCATATGTGATAGCGTCGGAAACAGCGGAGGCAGTACGAACGATGTAAAAGATACCCTGCACGACCTAATTCGCAAAGCGATTCGTGCATATCCGGACATAGCGATACGCATGATTGACAGTAAAATCGGCATAAGCTTCGGGCTAATATTGTCCTCGCTAGGCATTGCTCGGAAGAGTGGTCTTTTCGATACGGTACACTCTTCGGAAGAAATGTGGAAAAATCTTCTTTCCTATTCCGACATCAGACAGGCAATGATTTCGTCTGACGATTCGACGCGTATGTCTGCACTGTACCTGATCACGGAATGCCATAAAAGTACTGAAATATTCACACGTCAAGATCTGGAATGTATTCTATTTTTTCTTGAAATTAATATTAACGTGCAGGCCGCATCGTTACGACAGAAGATTACGTCTTGCATGAAAAGTGCACTAAATCGGTTGCGATCAGGATTTTTGAGCATCATCAAAAAGTCGGATATTGACGGAAAAAGCCACTATTATTATGATTTCGTAAAACGTCTGCATGAGTTCTGCATCGAGAGCCAGTTTCTCGGGGCGAATTTCAGCCGGCGTGCCATCTCATTTCAGATTTTGCTGCAACTTTTACAAATTTCGTCCTACATTTTTTACGACGATGAAAACACGAGCATGTGGAATGAGCGGCAGGTACGCTTGCTGCTTGCAGCATTGAATGATAGCTATGAATCCAACAAGCACCATTCGCTAAAAGTGTTGGCCTTTTGTCCGAAGCAATATATCGAACGGCTCAACGTAGAACTTAATTTTGATGTTACCAAAAAGCTCATGGTCAGCCCACGACCTAACGATTCATTGTCCGCCGCATATTATCTTGAGTATTTGTGCTTCGTGAACAGTACGATAGAAGGTCCCCGATTAAGTGTGGAATCGCCAGATGCAATCAACAACAATCCAACGAAGCTGTTTCGTTGTTTTCTCTGGTGTGAGGATATTCTAATGCAAGGCCTGAGCATAGCAAATAATTCACTGTTACGAGCCTCACGCGAAAATCCTATGTTTGGTGCGTTAATCTGTATTCGTCATCTGCTTAGCAAGCTGGACCTTAAAGAAATCTCTCGTGAAGAATGCTGGCGGACGTCTATCTCGCGTCTTATAAAGACTTGCGACAGCATAACGAAAGTGGTGTCGGTAGTAACCAACAAGTCTACGCCTGAAGGAACATACTTGGAAGAATTCGAAGAAGCAATGGTGAGCGATGACACCTGTGCCGACATTGAAATGAGTGATGCTGATGATGTGAACGAGCGTGAGTCGGCAACGGTTAATAAGGCACTAGGAAGTGACGCAAAATCAGGAACAACTTCGCAAATGCTATTGCTTTGTTCATGGCGTACGATTAAAGAAGTTTCACTTATATTAGGGGACATTGCTTCTCGTTCTCCCATCCAAAGTGATGCAGACACAGGAGGTAGTGTTGGTTTGATCTCATGCCAACAGATTCTGAGCATCGGAAATCAATTCATTGAACTTCTGTCGGAAACAAAACATCGCGGTGCATTCGAGCAAGCTTATGTTGGTTTTTCAAAAATTTGTCTTCGTCTCTGGGGTTCACCTTACGCCGAGTTACACCAGTTACCTATGCGATGGATAAGACAGCTCATCAATGTAATCACTGGTGTGGGAGGGCCGTGGAAAGCTGATGAAATCACTGCAGAAATCGGTGAAATTAACATCGAAGAACTATGCATTACACGGAGAAGTGCAGGCATTCCATATATCATACAAGCGCTGATTACCTCGGAGCTACAAGTCAGCACTACTACAGGTCTACAATTTTGCATGAAGGCACTGCTAGAATTGTGTCACTCCAACACAGCCAGTAGCCAAAAGAGAACACACTCGCTGAATATTCTGCGCTCACTGTTCCGTTCGACCGACCTCGGAGAACCGGTGGGTGAATTTATATCAGAAGGCATAATGTGTGCAATAAATGGATACGAAGCCGAGTCGTGGTCGGTAAGTACATGCATGGTAATAACTTAGTTTGTCATAGGATGTGCTATTAACATTGCAAACATGCCATTTTGATAGGAACGAAACTCTTCAACACTGCTTTTTTCTGCGCTAATGGTTCGAGTGTTTGGAGTCCAAAGAAGCAAGGATCCAGAAAATCTCAACATTCGTAACAAGATGACTGGGAGAATATTTTTCCTAAGGTACTGTATCGAAATTGATTTAACCTCATGACTTGAGATCATAACTACTCTAAGCCGCAACTACAAAGTGGTTTAAATACATTTGTTTTTTTATTTGTTTGTTTTATCCTTTTGAAGATATCCCCTGCTTTACGATTACTTCGTCTTGGAACTGGAAAAAGCAAGCAAAACTATCATCAACGGGCGAAGAAGTAAAAAATTACACCCTTTGCTATTGTTGCTCAGTCGCCTCTATCCCTCAGCTCTCGAAGGAAGTGAATCGAATTTAAAGGTAATACATCTTTGAATTACTTTTCCTTTTTTGTAATTACTCAGCTTTTTCTTTAAATATTGAACATTGACGGCTCGGACAGGTACCCTGATAGGGACCGAACGAAATTTAATCATGCATTTTACATTTTAGAGTTATTTGTTTTGTATTTTTAGCTCTCTCGTTTCGTCCCGCTCGTATCAACATGCTCTGGTTGTGCAGAATTGCAAACACGACATTTGGCTGCCAAGATAATTTCCATAATTGTCTCACCGGATCTCGTGTTCGATAGGATATGTTTACTGTTGGAGAGTCTCAATCGTTCGAATAATCGGAACATCAACCCAAATTCGCTACACGGTGCACTTTTACAAATATTGTATCTCGTGAAAACTAAAAACCCCGCTTTGGTGACTGCGGCTACTTCCAGTGGACAGCTAAACAACTGGATCGAACTCTATACAGCTATCTCGAACTACTTGTTCGAAGTGAAGCCTAACTTTGTTATCTACAGTACTATACTAGATATACTGTTGGAAATACTATCACGGTACACATTACAACTCTAGTTGTCACTGTTTTTGCCATTTACACTTATAAGTACAACTTTTCTGGTTTTATTCTATCATACAGATGTCAACAAATCATAATGGCAGAGGATGAACAGTTCATGGACGACCTTAGCAACATCTTAGATTATCTTGTGAACTTGGCTAACCATCGTCTGTTTTATGGCGAACCGTTAGTACAGCCAAAAATCGTACTTTTGAAAACATTTATGTATCTTTATAGTGAAGATAATTCTACGGCCAGAAATGCGGAATGTTTTTTGCTAAGATGTGAACGGGAAGGAGAGACGAAGCCATCGAGGGAGTATATAGAAGCTATGCTAACCAACGCATTGATGGTATTGGATATTGAACATATAGGAAAACACTGTGAGGAATATGATATCACTCCCGCCGAAGTGTTTTACTTTCGTAACATTTGTGGATTGAAACCGGAGCGATTACGCTGGCTAAGGACGGAACTACTTCGTTCTCAGGCATTCCATGCTAGTTTACGCAGGTTTATCGATTGTGATAGCGGTGCATGTCAACCGCAACCGTACACGATCCAGGTCAAAGCATACCTGGTCTTGAGCTACAGTGCAATCGCCGTAACAAATGTACTTCTTGAGGGCAAGTGTGGCCGTGAGGCTCTGCAAAAGTTGTACCGAACGGCTAACAGTCAACCGCATCAATTGCGTAGTGCCATATTCCGGTGCCTGAAACGGGTACTGCAGAGCGAAGTAAAAGTATCAGGAGATTTTTCATTAAGTGTAGATTTTTTGCCGTCGCTAGCAGCTGCATATCAATCAAAATCCACCCGGTAAGGAAACAACAACTGATTATGTTGAGTTATTACATTTAGCAGTATCTATTCATCTGTTCCAATCTTTTTTTTATTCCTTTAAGATTGACGGCAGTGGAGTGTTTACATACTGTGGGAAGGCGAATTTTTGAAGGAAAATTAATCAACCAGTACATCAACTTCAGTTGTGCCGTATTGGAGTTGCTCAATGATGATGAATCCGCCATCCGTAATAAAATGTCACAAGTTGTTAGTCAATTGCATCAAGTGGTAGAAAAAATTAAACAAAGTAGGTGAATTATGGCAATGCTTGAATATTTTTAACAATAAGATGTCTTTATTTACAGAGCCGCTGGTGGCAACGTACGCACAAAGCGCGTATTTAAGGTTACTCACAAAAACGATGTTAGCTCACAAATTCACTTTGAACCAAGTGGTGGCTACCATCGTGGCAATACTGTTCGTGAAAGAACAGGAAAGGGAAGATGACACTGTAAATATCGATGAACTAACGGAGGTAAGTTTGCCGCCACCAATTAGTATGGAGGGTCATATTGATTGAATTCATTGATTTTTTCAGTTTAAAGTTTTCGACAAAAATGAAGTTAACATATATGGCGAAAACGAGCTGATGCGAGAGTACTGTATAGCAGAAGTTCAGCACTTAATGTCACAATGCGAAGGCTACAATCTGGACAGCAACGTCGACAAAATTCAGAAGCTTGTGGACAAGCATCTAAAGCAACCAACCTGCGTACGGTCGTTTCTGAATACCACCGCAAAACAGCCATCGAAATTGATCGGCATTTCGTTGTAAAAAAATCAAATCTGTAAAATAATGTTAAAATCCGTGTGCAAAATAAAGTGAAGATTAAATTGAGTATGAATAATGGATGTGATGGTCCAATGAATAAATATGGATCATTGTAAAAGAATTTTCCAGTCCAGGCCATTTAAAGCATCCGGTACGTATTGCATAACAGCAAGTATAAATTGTGTTTAAAAACCTTCCTAGCCAAACTAGGCCTTCGGACTAATATATTTGGTACTAATTGTCAGGGTTGCGAAACTGCCGATATTGTTAGGCAAAAATGTTAGCATAATCTGCCGGCTTGCGTACGCATCGGAAAATGTCGTTTGTCGTGAAACGATTCGGTCGGTTGTATATTTTATAGAAGCGCTAAAAACGGTAAAATCGTTGGCCCGACAATTCGTCCTGTCATGATAGTGCTCATGCGCTACAGTCACAAATACACTACCACATATGTTACACCCGAGCTTTGAGAAAATCATTCGGGCTATTGAAGTTTTGGAATAAACTCATGGCCAGCGAATCGATAGTCGCAATCTTGGTCAGCATTAGAATCACTTTTGCATAGCTATTTTAGTCGCGGACTACAGTGCTGTAGAGTGAATAGTTATATTAGCAACATGCGCCTTATTTGTTACTATTTGCCAATTCGTTTTCGTGTTTTAGGTTGTTCTTCCCTAAAGCTGGTGCATTGTACCTGTTCGACCAAATGCAATCTTCCTGTTAAACATGGAGCAATAGTAAATTAACAGCCTTTTAACTCGCATGCGGAAAGGTATGCCGGCCATACGATAATAAAAGGATGAGAAGGCTGATTTGCAGCGAAAACATAATAACGAAAGGTGCGTGCCACATGATCCAATTCGTCGGTTTTCCTTGTTCAGTAGTCTGAAGCGGGTCGAAAGTGTGTGGTCTTCGTCAATTGCAGTTTAGTCGTTCAATACCGAATATTGAGAACACGGAAACACAGAAACTGTGTCAGAAAGAGAGTCAGTGTGAATGCATGAAAATGTCTCAGTGTGTTCCAGTCGTTATGCCATTATAGCACGAATCAAATGATCGAGTTAATTTCTCCGCTGCTACAATTTCAATTCGTACAACGTTTCGCTCTGGTGGCCTTAATTTCCGAGGTACGAAAAAGGCCTAGTGAATTGAAAACCATCGTGCAAAAGGGCACCGCGTGATTCTCTGTATGTGTGTGTTTATTGAAAAATCCTATGTGGGCTCGTTATATGTCGTTTTATGTCGCTGGCTTTCGACGTCCCTCTTTGCATCACTGTTGAGTCCTGCTTAATATGTGCCTGCTCTAATTAACGAAATCTAGTGATGCGCCAACGCGACGGCAACAACCTCGAAACTGACTTCCGACGTTTGAATTGCAGCCGCCACAGTTTCAGCAACAGCGAAATTATCGGTGCCTGATAAAGGAATCAATACATGCATTGCATCACACCTTCACCGTCCTTTTCTCGATGGCTGGTAGTCACGACGGGACTGGTGCATTAATCGGTGGTTAATAAAAGAGGTAAGACCCTTTCCGTTTGCCCCTTGAAACAAGGTCCTTTACTATTCCTCACTCAGCCCCTATTTTTCTACTAATCCTCATGTTCTTACTTCTTTTACTGGTTTCACTCAGTTTTCCCAGTTTCTGCTTACCTTGATTCCTTATGTTATTAAAAACATTTTCCTAATTTATCCCACCATATTAAACACGTGAGCGACTTCAATACGCAATGAATGTAGCAGCATCATCTCCATCATCACGAAAACAGAAACGCCTTGGTCCTGCACCAATTGCTTCGATGGAAGAGACTGCTGCGGAAGAGAAGGTGCAACACAGTGATGCACAGGTAGGAGTCAACACAGTGATATCTATTGGTTTGGTCACGGTCCTGAGTTCGGAATGTATTACGTCACTCTTGTGTGACCATGTTTGATTCCAAACTACAAAGCGCTCTCCGCCCTTTAATGCAGCAAGCAAATGACGGAATCAATAAACTCTTGCTAATAAACCCATGTTCGAACATAAGCAAAAGCGAACCAGCACCGAAGTCGTCGAGTCACATATTCGGACCCGTTCCTCATTTTTTAGTTCATGTATCTATTTTATAAATTGGTTTTTATATGTTTACAATCAAATTCAGCGTGGGGAAATTACGATTCATTTACAATAATTGTTGTTGTTGTTACATACTAAATGTTCAAAGTTTCATCGGATTGTTAAATTAATATTTTAATCGTTGTTTACAACATTGATTGTTTATAACATTGATCACAAAACGTTATGCTTAAAATACGGCCTCTGTCCGTTCTTCTAAGATTAAAAAAACAAAACGTTATGTTGAAACAGGGCATCATCGGTAAACTTCTTGGAAATATACCAAGAAAACTGCAATATCTGCGGTAACTGCGGCGCGACCGAAGTTCTTATCCTAACGCGAATTAAATGCTATGCAACTTAAAAATATCTAACCAAAAAAACTGAAAAAGCCCATCGTTGCCAGTTTCAAAATCTATGCTGAGGTGAGGTTAGAAAAACAGTACAAATTGATAAAAAAGTAGTTGCTTCCGATAGCTCTCCCGATAGCTGTTGCAGCTGTTCCCTTTAGAACACTGGAACCGCGCCAGTAGAACAAGAAAGCACCTGGGACAGGTGCAAGTCCACGCGTTCATGTTTTCTGCTGATCCAGTGTGCAGCAACAAAGCAGTTGTTACGCTGCCACCAAAGTGTTCGCTTTCCTCACATTGTGTTCTCTGATGAGGAAAAACATCTTAGTTTTCTCAGTTCACGAACTCACGAAATATGTTTTCCTAATGAAAACCGAATGCAAAGATTTGTGCTTCCGAACGACACCCAAATGTATTATTTTCTCGAACGTATTAGTTTGGATAGCAGTGCACTCTTACCAATCATTCAATCATCGAACGTAGTGTCCAACTTAATGCTATTTATTACTTCCCGAATGTTTTCAAAATTGCCTTGCCGCTGTGGTCACGTAAACATTGTATACATGGGGACAGGTCTGCCAGCGTTAAAGAAACGGGTTAGATGTGAATTATTCAAAATACTTAGTCAAGTCCTAATATAACCACTGCGAATCAAAGTAAATTTTTCCATAGCTGTTTATGGTTTGCATGCATTTTGTGTGATAAAATATAAAAGAAATTAAAAAAGTTTGTTTCTGTAAGTTACCGTATTCCGCCGAACTGTGTAAACCTTGAGCTTCTTGTAAAATGACTATGACCGAACACAATGTTTTTTACAGATGGATCACCAGAACAATTACCAATCACATCGTTGGCTTAACGACAAGCCGTCGACCGATTCTAATCGTGGTTCACCGACTAAGTCCTTTGATTGCCCATCGGCACTTACGCCAGCGACACCTCGGATCGACATCAGCAGGGCATCTTCGCACTCATCTCATCATGATAGCCGAGACAGCAGCCCAGAAAATGTCTTTGACCAGGTAGCTCTTCTTAACTTGCGCTCTTTTTCTACATTCAATGTTTGTACAGAATTTGCTCTTTCGACTACGAGAATAAATTTGTGAATTGTATATTTGCATGTGCACCATGCATCCGACGTCACAGGTTGGAACAGGAACACTTCAAGACTCTGGTGTGCTTGGATTTCGAGAAGAAGACACATTGGACTTGCGGAATTCCACCGAGGAACTACAGTTCATGGAACCGCAAAAAGGTACTCATGAAAAAGAGAAACCAAACACGCAGGTGAGCCTGGAAAACCGTTGCACATTGTGGCAGAGTTGAATGTTTGTCTCATTTTCTATTCCAATCCCAGATAATATATAGTTCATCGCTCTCGCAAAGATACTCGCCCATTATTTGGAAACTAGATGACCAATCCACGTTGTTGACTCAACAGCACCATTCACAACAACAGCAAACACAACAGCAAACACAACAGCAACTACATAATCGCAAAGATTCGGCCAGTTCCGAGGTGGTTGCATTCCTATCGATCTCTGGCCGGACAAGTCGTCTTTCAAGTGTTGGTAGCCAAGGTTCGGCCAATAGTAAGCTGTCGGCCACTTCGGCTTTATCTGCAATTTCTCGTTCACCCTCGCCTCACAAGATGCTTCTTGAAACTTCCTTTTGCGGAGCAAAGCCTCTGCAAACGTTCGCCGAGGGTGCTATTGTCGGCTCGAGTCTAGAAGCATCGACGGAAAAGGTTTTGGAGCAGGTAATATTGTCCCGCAAGAAAGATCCCACGGAAGCTGTGCTAGCGGAAGGTGTAAACATCCATGTCACAACCTCAAGTTTCACGTCGACCGATATGCGTAGCGGGCTTAGCAACTGCTTTCATCAGCAGCCCGCGCCGGTAGGAGTCGATCGCGAAAGCGAAGAGACTGGTGGCAAGCACATTCGTCGCAAATCCGACTGTGGCGCCGCTACTGCAGAGCTGGACATGATGCAGCAACTTAAAGTTACTCAAACGAGCCGCAGCGTCGGAAACAAGCGTCACATCCCACCTAGGGATTTGAAAAACTCCATCATCGGCACTATGCCTAGTGGCACGGAGTACATCCGGATCAAGTTGAAGCCCGACCACTGCTACAGCGATAACGGAATCGCCGATAACGAACGTATCGTGGAGAAGACAAAAGAAAACGGTGGACACGAGTTGTCCGTTTCGCACGATCACACTCGAGCTTCCGAAAGGCTCGAGCCGCATCACAACAGCAGCACTACGAGATCACCATCGCCGGCAAACGTGAGTGTTTCGCGAAAGAATTCGTTCTGTTCGCTTTTTAAGTTTAGAGATGTCGGCCCAAATGACAAACCTCAAAACCTCCAGCAGCACTCGCAACAACTGTCGCGTAAAAAGCGCAGCTCCACGGCATCGAACGAATCGGGGATGATCGGTGGTGGCGACATGTCAACCAACTCGACACCTTCCAAGCAGAAGCTGGTGCTCAAGATGTTTAAATCAAAGCGCGATCCGAAGTCAAAATCGCCGTCTCCGATGGGTTCTACAGCTGATGCCATCGGACAATCTTTCCCTGGTGGTGGTAGTGGAGGTGATCACTACGCAACAAGCAATATGAGCGCTGAACGCTCGCCGGGCACAACCGGCTTGCGCTATTACGACGCACCTCTTGACGGCCAAAGTATACACATTCCACTACACACGCCTCCGGAGGAGCGGTCGTTAGCCGGCGGTTCGTTCCGCAGTACGACGAGTGGTCATAAGACTTCATCCCACGTACCGGTCGCAGATAATCACCGACCAGTGTTAGCATCGGCTACGACCAGCCAAAGCATTTTGAAGCACTCAAAACAGAATACCACACCAAAACAGCAACGCATTGCCAACATGACCGTTACGATACACGATCGGCCTAAGCCGATGCCTCCGCTCAAATGCTATCGAATTGACAATCCGGACGGTAGTATTATCATACCACTAAAGTCGCCTATCGAAGAGAAAACCGCTGACTCCCACCAATGGGAGAATGTGATTGGCGAACTGTCGCAGCGCATTGAGATGCAAGCTACTGACTCTCGGGACGGAGTGGCCGTTCCAACTGCCGCCGGGAGTGGTAGTAAAAGTAACAGCGCCCCAACGAACCATCGACCAGCTTCGCTCTTGTATAATGATGCTGAATCAGCATCCCACTCACAGAAGCAGGGTTCCCAACATACACTACCAGCAGCGTCTCTACCGATTCCTCCACCACCACCACCACCTCCTCCTTTTTCTGCATCTCCCTCTCTTCCTTCCACCTCATGTGCAAATCCCGTTCCGATAGTGGCTAGTTCGACGAGCCGGAAGTTAGTGATGGCCGCCGAAACTCATGGAACACTACCGCAGCAAGCAGCGGCAGCGGCAGTGCTGATGCGCCAGCGGCAGCAGCAGCAATCCTTTTTCAAGCTGCGCATGGGCTCCGGGAGCGAGGAGCAAATATTCAGCACCACGTTGAACGATTACTCAAAGGAACTACACCGGAACAGCTCCAACGTAAGCCAGAGCTCCTCAGTGGCCGCGCTACAAAGGTCGAGTAATGAAAACGACCCAGAACCAGGCGTTTGTCCACCCGACGGAATCGATGGCGACGTACCGTCTGGGAAACCGTTTGCCGGTAATTGTAGTGAACCTCCAGACGAACGAGCCGTTAGTGTAACATCATCATCTTCACCTCAACAGGTCCCGATGACGGAAAGGGAAAAAAATGGGGTGAAGGAGCCACCACCTGAGCAGCGGCAACAAAGCCAGCAGCAACACCAGTATGTTACAACAAGTAACACGGAAGCAATAGTCACCACATCGCCGAATGGAGATTATGCAGCGGCTGATGCCACTGTATCCCGTCGTAGCAGTAGTAGCCCAATCGAATACGCTAGTAGCGAGTACAAGAACTACCACTACCACCATCAGCAGCACCATTATAGCCAGCCGCGTAGTCATCGCCAAAAGCAACGCCACAAGCACCAGGACTCTGCTCCAACAAACGAGGACGTTCTAATTGGGGCTGTTCCCGCAGATGTGTCATCGGAAAGCGAAAAAGACTCCGAAATTGATTCCGTGTCGACCACTGGTCGCCATGCAGTCCGCCCCAATATGCTTACAATCGAGGACCACGAAAGTGCGGGCCTGGTGTTTCAGGAGTCGTTCGACGATGAGTTGCCGTATATACCGACTACGCTACCGGAAGAGAAACCTATAGGTATCAAGCTGATGCCGGTTAAGGAGCGTGCTCAGATAGACCTCAAAACGTACCATCCACTCGAACGACCACGGTCGACGACGCCCATACATCCGGCGTCACTTGATGCTTACTGTGACCGTTCAACCATTGCCGGTCTTGCCGATGCATCTGCAGCCTCCCAGGCTCTCGGAGAGCGAGGAGCTTTCGGGGTGCCTGGAGGAGGTGCCGAAAAGCTACGTATCAGCTTACCTGCTAAAAAGCCAGGCGAAAACACTGGAGCTTCTAGTGGTTCTAGTGCGAAGAGGATTCTCGAACACCGCTCGTCGCTTGGTGCTATCACGCTATCGACGACGTCAGTCACAGCAGCTGTTAGCGCAGGCACAGCGAGGAGTGCTAGTGCCGGAGGAGCAATGGCTAAGCAGCATCGCACAGCGTTAATGATCCGGTGTCGCGCGCCTACAGAGGACACGCCATCGCCACCACCACTGCCACCACGAAAAGCAACCGGTGTGACAGCCACACCGCCCGGGCCCAAATGGATAGACGTGGAAGCGTTACCTGAATTGCGGAAAGCTCCCAAACGCATCACAGCAATACCCCAGAAGCCGCAACAACAGCAGCAGCAGCAGAAACAGCATCACGACCACCAATCGTCAAGTTCGCGCCAACCGGAAACCTCGCTACACAGACAGGAAATCGACTCCGATGGACAAATTTACACGTACGTTAATCCGGAGGATTGTCAGTGCGAATGCCATGAACATGAACGTTCGGCTGCCGGCTGGCAATGCACACTTTCACACCGGAACTACTAACTTTATCGAGTACTTTCGGCAAAAATTCTGCAATTAATCAGCAGCAGCATCTCTTTCCTTTGCTCAGCAGCTGCTCTAGCACGAATACGTTTGCTCACACTCGCACTCACACACTACCACTATCTGCCTGCTGTCAAATCAAGTAGAAAATAGAATATTGATATCGAGCGAATATATTGTCACTTTCTAGTAAAAGATAAAATCTTTATTTACGAGTACTTATTTTCCAGCATTATAACTTTTGGCTAGCTGGGAACTGGGAAATTGAACGAATGAGTTCACAGCACACTCACACTATTCAATTTCTCGTATACGTATACGAAAAGTGCAAGTTTAGTAAGAAAAAATTACTTGATTGAGTAGCCGGCGAAAACGGAATTTCGCTTGTCAGGCGAAAACGGAACTTCGCCTGTGAAACAACAGCAAGAATTATGAATAAAACAAAAAGCGGGTAATCTGCATTGACTGCGCCGAGCTGGTAAAAAATCAAATTTAGTTTTCCATATATTTTGCAAATCCATAACGATCATAGAGAGCATTATAATTTATTTTGTTCTACGCCAAGCATGCAGTACCCGTTCACAAGAAACATTTCTCTCATAACGTTTGAAAAACATAACAGGACACCTATCTGTACAATTACTTCCCTTCCCGCCGTAATGCGCTAACAAGCACCAATGTAAAAGCGTTAAGTACCGTGCACGTAGTAACGAAGGGAATGAATTGTGGCTAAAAACCAGCGAATAAATAGATCCGTGTTCGTCGGAGAGACCATCGGACATCTACGGCAGCCTTCCGTTGCCCTGCGAGGGCGAACCAACCGGTGAAGAGGGAACGCTAGCAGGCAAATTGCACCCCACTTGACGGATCACTTTTCCCGCCACCTTGCATCCGTATCGAACACAGTCCGCTAGCGTGGGGCTCGCGTCGTTCATGAATTTGTACAGAAAACCGGCCACGAACGAGTCGCCAGCGCCGGTTGTATCGATGACTAAGTTTGTGGGTATTACCGGCACCGGGAAGTTTACTGCGGTGAACTTTGATCCGGCCCCGTGATATAAGCGCACGCTTCTGCAACCATCGGTGGCAATGAGTATTTTGCTGCGTTTATGCTTCCGATACTGTTTGATGAGCGTGCGGGCCAATTCATCCACGTCACCGCACTGGTAGATGTGGGCCAGGGCCACGAACTCTGCTAGATTGCCAAACACCAGATCTGCATGCTGCACGAGGTAACGCATTTCTGCGGTGAATTGCTCTAGTATATAGGAGGCATTCAAGTTGGTCACGAACAAGTTGGCCGTGCCTTTACAGTAGTGCTCGTATATATAGGTGCAAATGTGGAACTTCTCAGGAACGAAATAACCCTCCACGTAGAATATTCGTGCGTCCTCGTCAGTGTTGGTATGCGCGGCAGATTTGCAGATACCAATTTTCGATTGACACCACCGCGAGCTGACAAACTCCTTTTTGAAGTGTAACGACGCACCGATATTCGCGTTGAGGCTTCGCTTATCACCACTAATGAGGCACACGCACGTGCCGGTGATTTGATCCGGTAAGGTCTGAATGCTGCAACAAAGCGTGTGTATGTGTTATTCCTATGATTTCCTATGGCTTAACGTTGAACGGTAGATCCGTGATTTTGAAAACATTTACCATTTACCATTTACCATTTACCTTCTAACTCGCACTTCGCACTCCGCGCCCTTTATGCCACAAAAATGGTACTTTGGTAAGGAAAAATGTGTGGTGTTAAGTAATGGAGCACATTGATAGGGAATAAGTATACTTAAAATAATTGTAAAACCAAAACACGAACCGCAAAACTGTATCTGCTGGCACAGGACCCCATAATTGGAGCCAATTTCAGCATTTCACTTAAGCGCACTGTCCCAATTCGAACAATTCTTTCAAAAAAGGCTGCTTTTCCATTCCGTTTGCTACATCATAAATAGACTTTCATCAGCATCAAGCGACAGACATCCATTGTGCCGCGACCCAGTCGGCCTTTTTGACCAAATTTAGCACTCCGGTAGTGACTCGTGCAACGGGCCAAACGACGTTTTATTCTCAGTGTCCACTACTCCAAGTTTCGCGATCATATCGCCCGTACGGTATTCCTCGAGGTCTCTGAGTGTAGTTTTTGACTTTGTTCGGAAAATATTTAATTCCACAGGTACGTTGGGTTCGGTATGGGCGATCATCTTGCTTTGTTCCCACAATGGTCGTCCCAATACAAGCAGGCCCAAGTTGTCCACTGAGGCGGAATGGAATTTGACCACTTCTCCGGTCGCCGTTAAAAACCAACTGTTGGCGTCGGTCAGTGAGATTTCCTCGCTTCTCAGCAGAAATTTGGGCCTGATGAGCACCCTACGACCGTTGTGGGTCGGGATATGTTCGAACGAACCGGGGGAGCTACTACGTGTTTTTTCTCCAAGCAGAAGGGTCGTTGCCAATTGTTTTATCGCCCGTGGACCATCGGCCGTGTTAACGCTGGGACCGATGGTAGCCAGCGCCGCCTCGCATTTGTTGGTGGATAGTCTGCTCAACGTCTTAAATTCTCTCATTTCGTCCACGATGTGGAGCAGGAGGTGAATGGAACAAGGAACAACCCCTACTCTTTCTGAGTATCTGTGGACGTAATGTACGAAGAGGATTTCAGCGTAGCTGAGTAAATGCGAGTAGCGATTGTGGTTGCATATCGCGACGGCAATATGCAACCACAAATATAGTTCATAATCTATGGGGTCCAGCACTGGTTTCAAAACAACAAGCCCCACAAAATCTAAAAAATACGCCCACATTGAGGGCGGCCACATGCCAATGTACTTTGTGAATTGCACATGTTCCCTTTCCTGCGGGAACCGTACACCGCATAGTAGTTCATGCAATTTAAATAGTTGAGCTTTTGGCATTTCAGTAGCTCCGTATAAGCCATTTGTGAACGTTCGATAAAATGTTTTAGCTGCTCCAAGATGCAACAGGTGCCTATCGTCGGCAATACTGACGTACTTGATTAAATCAATCCCCAGCGGCTCCAATGGACAGGCCCGTTGCGTGACTGTGCCTTTACGATGTTCGGGATACTCATGACGCACAAACGACTCGTGTGTTCGGGGTTGCGAGTCGGTGTTATCGTGGAATGACATTGTTGAGCCGATTGTCACACCTTTAATAGTGCATTTCGGGCACCCCTCACGTGAGCATGGCGAGACCGTCTCTGTAGGGTATAGTGAAACAAGTATTAAAAAACATTCACCTAAGTTAATACGACGCTATTATTTGAACCTACCTTTTACGAGCGCACGTGCCTCTGCATCGGCCAGCACAGCTTGCGTTTGCATGTTTTTGCCACGCAAGTTGTACGCCTCTTCGCACGCTCGTCTCATGAGAATTGGTGCGTCCGGCTTAACGTTACCGCAGAAAGCGGTAACCGCAAATGGTTCTTCCGGCTCTCCGTTGGCGTCTAATAGTTGTGCATGGACAACCCATGCCTGAAAATATGGGTGGCCTAACTGCGCCAACGGCACCTTGTCCACATGCAAATAATAGTCCACGTTTCGCTTCTCGTTTCGCTTCTGTGCTCGAATGCCTGCCTCTGTGTTGATATTATAAATAGTACTGTGATATGATATTTGTATTTTAGCTTACCTAAGTAAGCCTAAGCTTTAGTATTTAAATACTTACCTAAGCCCCGATGCCATAAAAACCCGACAACTTCATCGGACTCATTGCGGATACCCACTGTCTTTATGTTCCACTGCTCCTGTTCTTCAAACACCGCGCGCGGATCTTTCACCATGCCCGGGAAAAACGGGCCCAATGTGCAGAGGATCCGCTGTAGAATTTCCGGGCATTTTTTGCATATTTGCGTCATTTCGCGCACAATATGTGTGACCGTTTTGCGTTGTTCTTCCGTGGCCCTGAGGAACTGCTCACGATCTGCCTTCAGGTCCTCAGGGCTCAGCAGCGCGTCACTATCGGAGTGATAGTCATAATAAGCCGAATTGGAACTGGAAGGGCCCGCGCCCGCGTCCTCCTCAACACGAGACTTCTTTGTTTGCCGGTACCGTTCGACGGGTGGCAGTGGCATTTTGTTGCGGAAGCGAAATATGAGAAAAGATAAAAAGAAAATAGAAAGTTGGTTGAAACGAGAAACGAGAAAAACAGTCCGGCCGCCACTAACACTAACGAAGGTTTGTTAAGCTGACAGCGCTGACTGTCAAAAACTGAAAAACGCTTCGTCAAGGTTCGCGAACCGCGAACCAACCGACCGACGAACTGGCAGTTGTGTGAAATGTGTTCACAAATTGCGGCAGTGACTTATGACGTCTCCGGCCGGAGAGACCGTTGCAGAACCGCCTCAACGTCCGCCAAAAGGAATCCGGTGTGGAATTTGGAATTTGTGGAATAAAAAGTGTTCTAATGGCGTATAATAAAAAGTATAAGTATAAACGGCGAGATTACTCACTGATATGCCAGGAGTTATTAAAGCCACAATATAAGCCAATCTTTGTTGAGCATACGTTTCTAGAGTTGCAAATGTGCTACCAAGAGCTATCATCTGCTCTTGATGTTAGCAGGAAGGAGGTGGTATATTGGATGATTTGTCTTAGGAGAGCCACCAAAAATCATAAGACAACATTATGGGAGTATGTTAAAAATTACCGCCCGCCGACGCAACGGCCGCCGCCGCAACGGCCGCCGCCGCAACGCTTGACCCATGCGAAAAAGGCCACAATGTGCGGAATGGTAAGAAAAGAGTTTTAATCTTAAACAGTTTTTTTATTTAGTGAATAACCTCACTTTCTTGCTGTTAGATAAAAACGGGCGATAAACGGGTCAAATGGTTCGCCCCCGATTCGCAGATAGAGGTGGAGGAGTCCTTTGCAGTAAAGTTAAATACCATTGCCACCACGAATAAGGTTGTTGAATAACCACCTTTCACTGATACTGATAACTTCACAAACTGAATAACTGCTGATCTTTCACATAGGCAGAGGACCAAATGGCCGACCAAATGCACATGCACGACGACTGTGGAAGTGATTTGGAGGATGGAACGGTGGTGGAGGAATATGAGATTTCCCCCACCGCCACAGTCACCGGCCCCAGCAGCAGCACCATCGCACCGCACCCACCATCGCAGATGGACAACGACAACGAGTACGATTATTTGATTCCGAACATCCGTGGCCCCAGCAGCACCACCGCAACCGCCACAGTAACCGGCCCCAGCAGCAGCACCACAGCCAACAGTAAATTAGTGTTCCCGATAGACAACGCTGTTGAGTTGTTTAGGTTGGAAGCAGAACAAGATGAAAGACCGGTAGAATTATTTGCGGCTCTTGTCGGCGTTATTGCGGTCGGTTTTGCGAAAAAGAGGAAAAACTTGAAGAACTTGAAAGGGGATAAGCTGTTGAAGAAAACGATCAATTTCTTCCTCACAAACGAATTCCTCAGCACTTGTGTTTGGGCTTCCCCAAACGAAAAAAAACCCAACGCCATATCGTACCACGTTTCAGCGCTCAATGCCCTATATAAAGCACATAAGCATTTCGACAAGACTTACGAGTTCTCCGACTTCGAGAAGCAAATGCGCCGGTTCGTGAGCAAGACGCGAGTCTAGAAAGTTAACAAGTAACCAAGTTAATTAATAACAAGGTCGGTATTAATATTTTATTTATTTTAAAATACCAATTCAAAATACAAAGACCAAGAAAATACAACTCCGAACTGAACACGAACTAAAACGACCACTTCAAAGTTACGTTAAGGTTCTTACTTACTTACTTACTTATAAAATAATTTAGGCTTTACGATAAAATAACTTGAATTTCCTACCCCTCATTTCCTACAAATCAGTACGGTACGGTACGTTCGTATTCCGTGGAATTTCACTGAAATTTCCTTCCGCACGCAGGAAGAAATAGATTAGCTTTACAGATCATTGACGGCTTTGATCGTAATACGAACTTTCGCAAACAGCTTTAGCGCAAGCGAAGGGATGGATGTGTCCTTCGGAACCAACAAAAAGCCACTGGTTCCATCGGTTTAACTACAATTGATGATGTAATTTCTATTGTATTGTATTGTAATTCGGCCAATTTCTGGAAATAAAACAATGCGAAAATGCAAATCAAAAGATCAAATACTCGCAATAGACTCACGACCGATCACACCTTCGTTCCTACCCCTACCCGGACCGCAATGCCGCTACTTCTTCTGGCCAACCTGCGACCCAAGCTCCGCGGAATCGTTATTCTGTTTTGTGCTTTTCAAGTTTGTGATGTATTTTAACCCTGCCGCAAACAGTTCTTCGGAAACCTTACGGTGATTTTCATTCACCAGCACCACGTGCTTTTTGACGGGATGCGGATGAACAACGTCAACAGCAACTGGTGCTCGTGAGGGAGATCGTCCATTTCGATGTTTTTACTCGTCCGTACGGTGCTTTCCGGCTCCGGTAGAATCTGGTTCGCCGTGTTCTTTTGCTTTTTCCTTTCCGCCTTGATTTGGGTGCGTTTTTGTTGCTTTGCAGCACGTTTCTCTTCCTTGAGCTTCCGCTCTTCATCCAAATCGGAACCACTCCTTTCGGCGCTGGAGTGTGGTAGTTTTTTGCTAGCCTTTTGGTCATCGGCAGACGAAATCGAGGTCGCCTGTTTTTCGCGTTGGGGACAGGACAGTGGACTGTTTTAGTTCAACGATCTGAGACCTCACATTTTTTATCATTCCCTTCAGTTCCCTTCTTTTCGCCATCCTTTTCGTCCCGCGCACCGTTCCTGCTCTTGATTTCTTTCTGCGATTTTTCTTTACCCTTCGAAGCTTCTTTTGCTTCGTTTTCGCCCATCGCACCATTCTTACTATTGGGTTCTTTCTTCTTTTTTTCCTTATCCTTGGAAGTTTCTTTCCGTTCCGAATCGCTCTTCCGTTTCCTCTCGACTTGCTTCACATCTGGTGTTCCCGGCGGAGGAGGCTCATCGTCTTCACACTCACCACGATCGGCTTATCTCGGGCTTTCCTCCAGCTCTCCAGGCTCCAGTGGAATAAATTCCATGGGTTGCTTTTTCATCTTCCCCTTTCCACGCGGAAAGCTCTTTGGAACTACTTTGGACCACAATATCGTCTCTTAGCCAACGAATTCCTCCGCCGACGCCGACATTTCGTCACGATTTACACACAATGAAAATGTTTATGTTTACGTTTCGCGTCTTCGAAAATAATCGACAGCCGTTTTTTGACAGAACGAATGACAGAAATAACGAATAAAGACTAATTCTCCGATTTTCATACTAATTCTCCGATTTTCATACTAATTCTCTGTTTTTCAT